>NC_091476.1:46300754-46644937 GCF_036971445.1 Narcine bancroftii | reverse complement strand
TGGAGGGGGAGGACGTGGAGGGGGAGGACGTGGAGGGGGAGGACGTGGAGGGGGAGGACGTGGAGGGGGAGGACGTGGAGGGGGAGGACGTGGAGGGGGAGGACGTGGAGGGGGAGGACGTGGAGGGGGAGGACGTGGAGGGGGAGGACGTGGAGGGGGAGGACGTGGAGGGGGAGGACGTGGAGGGGGAGGACGTGGAGGGGGAGGACGTGGAGGGGGGAGGACGTGGACCTGTCCTCGGTCCTGCGCAAAGGAGCTTTTAGGTGGAGTGCAGTGCGCGCAGTACTGGCCCCACCCTTTACACCCATGGTTCGTGTGCCGTGGCCAAGCAAGCTGGGACGTGGCAGCGAGGTCCTTGGGTCGTAGGTTTTATATCGGAGTGGCCTTCTCCTATGCAGGTTTCTTACCCGGGCTGGAGGGGTCTGCCTCCCCTCTTAGGTCGGTCCATACTGCCCGGACCGGGGCCAAGGCCGCCGCTGCTCTCCCTGTTCCCTGACTGGGGCCGCCGCCCCGGCCCCGATCTTCCACTGAAGAAAATTAGTGTTAATTTTAAGACTATGCCCTTTCACAACTTAATGACCTTTTTTTTTTAATTTGAAGGAGGTGACTCAATATTCTTTGCCATCTTCCATAAATTCCAGACAGTTTTCAAATTGGAAGATAGCAAATGGAACACCACCACTTCTGCAGATGGCTATGCAAGGGAGATTGAGATGACTTTGGTTTATATTCTATAGAATATAATTATAAAATTATAGAATCATATAATTATAAAATCCTGACAGGGCTTATGTCTTTATGTAGAAAGAATATTTCCACAGATTGTAAAGTACAAAATTAGGGGTCACAGGCAATTTAGGTCTGAGATGAGATAATTTTTTCTACCCAAAGAGTGGAACTTTGTGGAATTGTCTCCAAAGGCATCAGTCCAGGCCAAATCATGAAGTACATGTTACACAGAATTATATAAGGTATTAATGGTAAATGATGAGGGAATTATGAGGAGAAAACAAGAACAAGATACTGAACTTGGATGATCAACTGACACCATATTAAATAGCAGAGCAGGTCAAAAGCTCAATGGCTTGGTTTCAAATTTCTGCTGCTACCCAAGACATTAAAATAAACAAAAGGGGTACAGTGAATTTCTAGAAAATGTTATCATAGAAAAAGCAGAGAATTAGTCCATGCTAAAGCTAAAGGTGGATATATCCCTTGGGCCTGTTGAGATTTAGCCCAGGTTATTATTTGAGAGCTGCATGGTTAGATTGGTGGAATCCTGATAGATTTTTAAATCTTTGCTAGCCATTATTCAAGAAGAGTAGCAGAGCAAAGCCAGATAATTACCTCCCCAAGTCTAACAGTTGTGGTAGGATGGTACTGATAAAATTCCAAGGGACAAGATGAAACTAAACTTGGAAAGTCCAGAATTAACAGGATTGATTTTCTTCAAAAATGCTAAAAAATGAATAGAGTGCAGTGTCACTTCAGCAAGGCCCTTGATAAGATCCCGTTAACATGACTCCTCCAACCAACTGGAATAGTGCCTATCAGATTCAAAACAAACTCAATTAAAAATTGGCTTGTTAACAGGCCTCAGAAGATGATGGTGGAAGGTGGCTTTTGTGGCTGGAAGCCAGTGACAGGTGGAGTACAAAAGTGATCACAGCTCACATCCTTACTGTTTGTGAGAAACATTAACGTTTGGATACAGATGTAGAAAGTATGATTCATCAGTTTGTAGATGACACAAAAATTGGTAGCATATATGAAGATACAAGCTAGAGGGTGACATGATCCACCTGGCAAGATGAAGAGAACAAGAGCAGATGGAATGTAATCTTATTAAGTTTGAGGTGATGCACTTTGGAAGGATTATGAATGTTAGGGCATCAGAGTATTGACAATGAGAGGGTCCAGAGTCTTCAAGTCCAAGGATCCCTCAAGTTGGCAAGACAAGGAGATCAAATGAAAGCTGCCCTGGATGCTTGCCTTTATCAGCCAGAACATGGAATACAAAATCAACAAGGTCAAGGAGGTAATAAAACATTAGGCCAAGAAACGTGGGACAAATAGAACTGTATACTTTCAGAAGAAAACAAGGGCATTGGTGCAGAGGAGATTCACTGAACAGACTGGTTTTGCTTTCTTTGAAGCAGTCGAGATAGTCATACATAATTTTGAAGCCGAACAAAATGTGTATCGTTTCGGGAAAAGAGACTTAGAGGGAATCCGAGGGACTTTCTCCACCCAGAGGGCAGTTGAAATCTGTCCGAGAAGATATGGAAGTGAGCATCTTCACATTTAGAATTAAGATGAGCACTTGAAGGCTGCAGACTATATAATGGATAATGGGATTAGCGTAAATATGTACTTTCTGGTCAACATGGACAAGGTTGACTGAAGATTCAGTTTCCATGTTATTTGACTGCCTCTCTACTGGAACAATTAAGGCTTAGTTTATGGACTGAAAATAAAGTCGAAAAGGGCCATTTAAGTGCAAATTTGTGACCAGCAGGTGCCGGTGCCTCATCTGTTTATAATCCATTTTATTGATTCTGATGAGGAAAATTACATTTGTTGATAATGCTGCATGGGTGGTGAACAAGCACATACGCTTCAGAAGGATAAAGGTTAATCGAGTGAATAAGCAAGGTCATGGCACATGCTGAAAGTGTGAAATTTCTCCACTTTAGTGGAGCAAAAAATAGATTTTTTTAAAAATAAACAGTGAAAAAATGATAACTAGTGTCCAGAGGGGCCCTGAACACTCTTGGAAGCAGCCACTTCAAGTTAACATGCAGATGCAGTAAACAATTCAGGAGACCTTTATGACAAGAATAGAGGCATTGTGGTGCAGTGAGACCATTTCTGGGCCCATCTCGAGTCTCTCGACCCAAGGGCAACTTGATAGAAGTATATAAAATTACAGGAGGCATGGTAGATATGTTGAATACAAGGTGAAGTGGGGAGGGGGATCTTAAAAGAAACTTAAAATAAACTTTTTTTTCACTGAAAATGTAGATCCTGCCAAGTGAAATGATGGAAAGATACAGGACAGCAATGTTTAAGAGATACTTAGAAAGGCTCTTGAATAAATTGAGAATGGAGGGATATAGACCATTTGCAGGAAGATGGAATTAGATTAAATCAGCATCATGCGCAGCGCCAACATCTTGGGCTGAAGGGTCTGTTTCTGAACTATATTGTTCAATGTTCATGGAAATACTGGTGATAGAAGTGAATGATTCCTAGGATGCCAGGTTTGTCATACAAGAGAGGTTACAGGGACTCAGTTGATACTCTCATTTAGAAGAATAAAAACAATTTAATTCTTATGATGTTTAAAGCAGTAGAGACAGAGAAGATATTTTCACCTGGATTGGTGTCTAGAACTAGAAGTCAAAGGATCAAAATGAATAAATGGATCATTTTTTTATACTGGGAGGTTATGCCACAGGGTCCAGCATGTGCTCACAGCTGATTAAAGTCCACATATGAGGTGAGTTTCACTGAAAAAGAGACGGGAGTATAAAGGAGGTAGTCTTGGTGAACGTCCATCAAAAGGACCCCAGAGTAATACATTTGCAATTAGCCAATTGCCAGCACACCATAAAAGGTAGCATCAAAATAGTCATTGTTGAAATAGGTTAGTTTGGGGAGTGGAGGCTTTGGTGCAAATTGTAACCCAAGTATTGGGAATGAGAGCAGCTCTTCAGGAACAAAAAAGATTCAGTTGGAAGGTATGGGTAAATTTTTTGGGTGCAGCCATACTGAGGAGTGCTCGTGAGAAGTGTTTGAGGCTTTGGTTTGCGAGGCGGGGGTGAGGTCAGATAATTTCACTTTATTATTATACAGTTGAAGTTCAACTTTATTTATCATCCGATTGCACAAGTACAACCCAACCAAACAGCATTCTCCGGACCTCGTTGAAAAGCATGGAAACACAACCAGACATACAACACATACAGACCAGCAGGTCAAGTTTATAATCATCTAATTGTACAACACATACAGACCAGCAGGTCAAGTTTATCATCATCTAATTGTACAAGTACAACCTGACGAAATAGCATTCTCTGGTCCTCGGTACAAATCATTAGACACACAAACAGATAATAACACACATACAAATAATACATCTGCAGAATATATAAAAATACATAAATATTGTTTAATAAATAGTAGAGCCTCGAATGGTTAGTCTGAGCAGTTCCTTTGGTTGCCCAGCATACTTACTTTCCATGTTTCTCAGCCTGGTGGAAGCTGCAGAAAGATGTTGTGCATGAGGTGGTTGGGGGTCAACAATTTTGCATACTCTCTTCAGACAACAATCCCAGTAGATTATGTCAATGGGGGAGGGAGATCCCAGTGATCGTCTCTGCTGCTCTTATAGTCATGTGGATTGATCTCCGATCCAATTCTCTACAACTGTACCACACTGTGATGCAGCAGACCAGGATACTCTAAAAAGAGCTCCAGTAGGAGGTGGACATGATGGTGGCTGGTAGCCTTGCCCTCTTTAGTCTCCTCATGAAGTGCAGTCACTGTTGTACCTTTCTGACAAGTGAGGAATTGTCTGCCTGGTATAGGTCACTTGTAAGTGGATTCTGAGGAACTTGATGCTCTCTACTCTCTCCACTACTGAGTTATTAATGTCGAGAGTGTTCATTCCTAGTCCTCCTGAAGTCCATGATCATCTCCTTCATCTTCTCCACATTGAACCTCAGGTTGTTATTCTCGTGCCACATTATGAGATTTTCTGCTTCTCTGTAGTGTGACTCATCACTTTTGCTGATGAGGCCAACTACTGTTGTGTCATCTGCATTTTGATGACAGTTGGAGCTGGATCTGGGATTGCAGTCATGGGTCAGTAGCGTGAACGGCCCTGAGGTGCACCAGTGCTCAGTACCCAATGATCTGCTACCGACCCGGATGGACTGTGGACTTTCCGTTAGCAAGTGGAGGATCCAGTTACAGAGAGGGATGTTGAGTGCAAGCAAGGTCTGCTTCTCCACCAACCTCTTGGTAATGAACACATTAAATGCCAAGCTAAAGTCAATGAACAGCCTGACGTATGAGGCATTGTTCTCCATGTGTGTCAGGATGGATTGGAGAGAGAAGGCTATAGCATTAGATAGATAGTTTCTTCTATTAGTATATTGAAATGGGTCCAGTGTCTCTGGGAGATGCACTTTGATCCATTCTATCACCAGATGCTCAATGTATTTCATAATGGTGGAGGTCAGTGCCACAGGGTGGTAGTCATTGAGGTCTGTTACTGTCTCCCTTTTTGGTACCTGGATGATCATGGTCGTCTTGAAATCTATGGGGATGATGGACAGCTGCAGTGAGGTGTTGAAGATGTCTGTAAAGACCTCCATCAGTTGGTCTGCACACTCCTACAGTACCCAACCAGATATGCTGTCTGATCCCACTGCCTTGTGTGGGTTCACCTTGGATAGGATTCTCCTCTCTTCGGCTGTGGCTATGCAGTGGGGCCCGTTCATCTGGAGGGACACAAAGATTTCTTCAGCATCAGCTTGTTCTTCCCATCAAACTGTGCATTGAGATGATCAGTCTGTCCGGAAGGGAGGCGTCTTTAACTCGCAAGTTTGTCTTGTGATCTGTTATGGTTTTGATCCCTTGCCACAAATGCTTCACCTTGTCGGTGTTGCACAGCTATCTGTGGATCTTCTGAGCGTACCCATGCTTTGCCTTCCAAATTGCACGAGAGAGTTCAGTCCTGGCTGATCTTATTGCCATCTTGTCCAGCAGTCAGTGCATTGTATCCCCTTGGCTGTTCCCCTCAATAACATACATACCACTTTGAATACTGTTGAAAGAAGGAGAAGGTGTGCCCTGTGCAAAAGGAATCGGTTGTACCTATACTTGGGGAAGCAATATGAGCAGCTTTGCAAAACCTATTGGGGAAGTTTAAACTAGGTTAGTTGAATAATGGGAACCAGTTCAATAATGGGGACCAGTATGCTAGTTCAGAGCTGGAGCAGTTGGTGAAAAGGTAGATGAAATGTGCAGTGAGACTGAGGAAAGACAAGGCAGTGGATAGAGTCCAAATGCAGTCAGTTGGTGAATTTGAAATGTATTGGCTTTAATGTGAGAAGGATTAGGAAAAAGGATGATCAGCTTGGCACATGGATTAGAACATGGAATGACAATGTGGTCATGACAGAAACTTAGCTGTTGCAAGAGCTGGATTGGCTGTCTGATATTCCAGGGTTTTAATATTTCAAAAGGGATTGAGAGGGAGGTAAAAAGGAGGAAGGGCGGAAGTGGCATAACTAATCAGGTGTCGTATCACAGCTGCCAAAAAAGTTTTGGAGGGATCATCTGCTGAGTCAGCGTGGGTGGAAGTCAAAGAGGTAAAGAGCAATCTATTCTTTTGGCCCCTGAATAGCCACTGGGTTACTGAGGAGCATACAAGTTAGCAGATTATTGCAAAGTGGAAAAATAACAGGGCGTTGACAGGGTAACTTCAACTTCCCACATAATGACTGGCACCCTCTGATTGGAAAAGGTTTAGATGGGGCAGAATTTGTTAGGTGTGCAAGAGGATTCCTGACAGAGGAATGGCGTTCTCTCTATAGGTGAGGCCATACAGAATCTTGCATTGGGCAGTAAACCTGGTCAGGTGACATCTCCTGGTGGGAAAGAATTTTAAAGATTGTGATAACTTCTTGACCTTCAGCATAGCTATTTGACAAGGATTGGAGCAGAGAAATGGGGAAAGTATTTGAGTGGCAGAGATCTAATTATGATAGTATAAATCAGGAACTTGTGAGCATTAATTGGGAACAGGTAATTTTTTTTTAAATTTAGACATACAGCACAGTAACAGACCATTTCAAACCACTAGTCAGTGTTGTCCAATTTACACTCAATTAACCTACACCCCGGGTACGTTTCAAACAGAGGGAAAAAACTTGAGATCCCGGGAAAATGAGGAGAACGTACAAACTCCTTACAGGCTGCAAAGGATTTAAACCCGGTCCTGATTGCTGGTGCTCTAAAGGTGTTGTACTAATCGCTACGCCAATCATGCCATTCTTGGACAGCAGAAATGTGGAGGATGTTTTAGGACCACCTGCATTGGGTTGTGAATGGGTTTGTCCCACTGACAGCGAAAAGAATCATTATTGACAAGAGAAATGGAACAATGGGCAAGAATAGTGGATATGGTGTATATAGATTTTGGTAAGGTGTTTGACAAGTTCCCTCATCATAGGCTCATTCAGTAAGTCGTGAGGCATAGGATTCAAGGAACCTTGGCCGTTTAGATTCAGAATTGGCTTGCCAACAGAAAATGGAGGGTAGTAGTTGATTGGAATGTTTTCTGCCTGGTGGTCAGTGATGTGGGATTCTGCTCTGGGACCCTTGCTCTTTGCGATTTTTATAAATGAAGTGGTGGGGTGAGTCAGCAAGTCTGCAGGTGATAAAGGATGGAGATGTTATAGATAATACAAGTTGTCATAGGTTATGAAGAGCTGGGTAGAGAAGCAGCAGTTGGAGTTCAATCCAGATAAGCATGGAATGATGCACTTTAGAAGGTCACACATGAAAGAGGACTATGAGGTTAATGGCAGGATTCTCAATGGTGTAGAGGAACAAAGGGATTTTAGGGACCAGGTTCATAGATCCCTCAAGGCTGCCATGCAAATTGATGTTAGTTAAGAAGTCATATGGTGTACTGGCTTTCATTGGTTGATTTCAAGAGCTATTCAGCTATATAAAATTCTAGTTTGACTTCACTTGCTTTCAGTTCTGGTCACCTCATGCTTTAGAGAGAGTGCAGTGGAGATTTACGAGGATGTTGCCTGGATTTGGAGAATGTGCCCTGTAGCAATGTTTTCTCTTTAGAGCGATAAAACTTGATAGAAGTATACAAGATTGGAGGCTTGCATAGGATGGACAGCCAGCACCCTTTTCCTGAGGTGTTAATAGCAATTACCAGAGGGCATCTAAAATGAGTGAAGGAAAGTTTAAGGGAGATGTCAGAAGCAAGTTTTTTTTTAAAAAAAACATTAGTAGGTGCCTGGAATGAATTGCTTGGGGGGGTGTGGTCCTGGCTGGTACAATAGGAACATTTAAAAGACTTTTAAATAAGCACATGGAAGCAAGAAAAATTGAGGGTTATGGGTATGTGGTGAGGAAGGATGACTGTTGTGGAGTTGGTTTATGTAGGTCAGTACAACATTATAGACTGAAGGGCCTGTACTGTAATATCTCCGAAAGAGGAGGAGAAAGCAAAAATCAGGAAATGTTCTTTAGAATTTATCAGTAGCTTGGAAGGAATTTAAAGTCTTGGAGCAAGAGGGCACACAAGAATGCCCTGATAAGAAAGATTAGGAAAACAGAAGCATTCCACATTGAAGAACAGGAAAATGATTAGCATGAGGGTAGGACTGCTCAGCAATAAAGGGAAAAGTGTACCTGGAGGTAGAGGATGTCTTAAATGAATACTTTGCTTCAGGGATCACTAAAGAGCGGGACCTCACCAAGTATGTGGTTCTCTTGTTCAAGAAAGGTAATGGGGAGAATCCTTGGAATAATGGACCAGTGAGACTTGCATCAGTGGGGGACAAACTATTGGAGCAGGTTCTTGAATACAGGATTTATGAGAATTTTGAGAAACAGTCATTTTAGGAATAGTTCTGAGAATATTACAGCACAGTACAGGCTGCTTTACCTATATTACCTAAAAAAAACTAAAATTTCATTACCCTCATAAACCAGAGATTTATAGAGCAACATTATCTAATGACTCCTGAACTCAATCCCCTGATTGATGAAGCTCAGCATACCATAGATCCTTCAACTCTATTAACCTGCTGGGCAACCTTGAGAGATCTAGGATTCAAAACCAATGTCCCCCTGTTCTTCCAGACTGCTAAGCATTCTGCCTTCAAGTTTGACCGAACTCTTGGCCAGATTGAACTCCATCTGCCACTTTTCTGCCCAACTCTACATCCTGTTTATATCTCATAACCTTTGCCAATCTACCACACTCTCAACAACTCCCCCAACTTTTGTCTCATCCGCAAATTTACTGTCCCATCTCTCTGTATCTTCCTCTAGGGCATCACGGTTAGCTTAAATTTGCGTAATGCTGTTACAGTACCAGCGACTGAAGTTCAAATCCAACACTGTCTGTAAGGAGTTTGTATGTTCTCCCCGTTTCTGTGTGGGTTTTCCCCAGGTGCTCCGGTTTCCTTCCCACCATTCAAAAAAAAACGTACCGGGGTTGTAGGTCAATTGTGTGTAAAGGGTGGTGTAGGCTTGTGGGGAAGCTTAGCTTTGACGGACCAGTTGTGCCTTGTAAGCCTAACTGAGTTTTGAGATTTCAAAACAAATTGACAGTAGTGGTGAATGTGGTACATGTGGAATTTAGCAAGTTGTTTGACCACAAGACCGGAGCAGAAATAGGTTATTCAGCCCAGTGAATCTGCCCCACCAATTAATCATGAGCTGATCCATTTCTCCAGAGCCCCACTGCCCAGCCTTCTCCCCATCATCTTAGATTCCCTGGCTAATTAAGATATTAACAATCAACTAGGCCTCCACAACCACCTGTGGCAAAAAGAAACCCCACATATTTATCACCATCTGGCTGAAGAAATTCCTACACATCTCCGTTCTAAGTTGACATCTGCGTGTCCTATGCCAGTGGTTCTCACACTTTTTCCTTCCACTCACATACAACTTTAAGTAATCCCTATGCCATCGGTGCTCTGGGATTAGTAAGAGATTGCTTAAAGTGGTATGTGAGTTGGAAGGGAAGGTTGAGAATCACTGCTCTAGACCCAGTTGTTAATGAAATATTTTGCTTTACAAAAATTGTCATTGGCCCATTCCCTTTGGAGTTATAAAACCATGCACATAACATGTCAATTAGGTACAATTAAAACAGTGGTTTTCAAACTTTTTCTTTCAACCCTCCTACCACCTTAAGCAATCCCTTACTAATCACAGAGCCCTATGGCATAGGGAATACTTAAAGTGGTAGGTGAATGCCCGGTCCGGGCAGTATGGACCGACCTAGGAGGGGAGGCAGACCCCTCCAGCCCGGGTAAGAAACCTGCATAGGAGAAGGCCACTCCGATATAAAACCTACGACCCAAGGACCTCGCTGCCACGTCCCAGCTTGCTTGGCCACGGCACACGAACCATGGGTGTAAAGGGTGGGGCCAGTACTGCGCGCACTGCACTCCACCTAAAAGCTCCTTTGCGCAGGCCCGAGGACAGGTCCACGTCCTCCCCCTCCACGTCCTCCCCCTCCACGTCCTCCCCCTCCACGTCCTCCCCCTCCACGTCCTCCCCCTCCACGTCCTCCCCCTCCACGTCCTCCCCCTCCACGTCCTCCCCCTCCACGTCCTCCCCCTCCACGTCCTCCCCCTCCACGTCCTCCCCCTCCACGTCCTCCCCCTCCACGTCCTCCCCCTCCACGTCCTCCCCCTCCACGTCCTCCCCCTCCACGTCCTCCCCCTCCACGTCCTCCCCCTCCACGTCCTCCCCCTCCACGTCCTCCCCCTCCACGTCCTCCCCCTCCACGTCCTCCCCCTCCACGTCCTCCCCCTCCACGTCCTCCCCCTCCACGTCCTCCCCCTCCACGTCCTCCCCCTCCACGTCCTCCCCCTCCACGTCCTCCCCCTCCACGTCCTCCCCCTCCACGTCCTCCCCCTCCACGTCCTCCCCCTCCACGTCCTCCCCCTCCACGTCCTCCCCCTCCACGTCCTCCCCCTCCACGTCCTCCCCCTCCACGTCCTCCCCCTCCACGTCCTCCCCCTCCACGTCCTCCCCCTCCACGTCCTCCCCCTCCACGTCCTCCCCCTCCACGTCCTCCCCCTCCACGTCCTCCCCCTCCACGTCCTCCCCCTCCACGTCCTCCCCCTCCACGTCCTCCCCCTCCACGTCCTCCCCCTCCACGTCCTCCCCCTCCACGTCCTCCCCCTCCACGTCCTCCCCCTCCACGTCCTCCCCCTCCACGTCCTCCCCCTCCACGTCCTCCCCCTCCACGTCCTCCCCCTCCACGTCCTCCCCCTCCACGTCCTCCCCCTCCACGTCCTCCCCCTCCACGTCCTCCCCCTCCACGTCCTCCCCCTCCACGTCCTCCCCCTCCACGTCCTCCCCCTCCACGTCCTCCCCCTCCACGTCCTCCCCCTCCACGTCCTCCCCCTCCACGTCCTCCCCCTCCACGTCCTCCCCCTCCACGTCCTCCCCCTCCACGTCCTCCCCCTCCACGTCCTCCCCCTCCACGTCCTCCCCCTCCACGTCCTCCCCCTCCACGTCCTCCCCCTCCACGTCCTCCCCCTCCACGTCCTCCCCCTCCACGTCCTCCCCCTCCACGTCCTCCCCCTCCACGTCCTCCCCCTCCACGTCCTCCCCCTCCACGTCCTCCCCCTCCACGTCCTCCCCCTCCACGTCCTCCCCCTCCACGTCCTCCCCCTCCACGTCCTCCCCCTCCACGTCCTCCCCCTCCACGTCCTCCCCCTCCACGTCCTCCCCCTCCACGTCCTCCCCCTCCACGTCCTCCCCCTCCACGTCCTCCCCCTCAAAAGATGCTCATTTACCCCCTCCATAAATCTTCGTCCGCGAAGCCAAGCCAAAGAGGTGAATGGAAAAAAAGGTTAAGAACCACTGTCCTAGACTGTCCCACCATGGGAAACAACCATTCTACATCTACTCAGTCCACACCTTTCAACATTTGAAATGTTTCAATGAAATCTACCCCACATTATCCTAAATTCCAATCAAGGTCAAGAGTGGTCAAATGCTCATCAGGTGATAAGCCTCTCATTCCTAGAATCATCCTAGTGAACCTCCTTTGAACCTTCTACAACATCAGCACCTTTTCTTATACGAGACTAAAACTGCTCACAATACTCCAAATGAGGTCTCACCAGTGCCTTATAAACCCTCAACATCAAATCCCTCCTCAAATATTCTATTCCTCTCAAAATGAATACCAGCATTGCATTTGCCTTCTTCACCATAGTCTCAACCTGGTTTACTTTCAGGCTGCCCTGCACAAGAACTCTCAGGTCCCTTTGCATCTGGGTATTTTCAATGTTTTCCCCATTTAAAAATAATCTGCTTTTTTTTCCTACCAAAGTGCATGAGACCATACACTTTCTGACATTATATTTCATTTGCCATTTCTCAGCCTATTCTCCTAAACTGCCCATCCTTCTACAACCACTGTGTTTCCTCTACACTCCCTGCTCCTCCACTTACCTTTGTATCATCTGCCATTCATTCCAGAATCTAAATTATTAATATACAACTTAAGCAGATCCACACCGAACCCTGAGGAACGCCACTAGAAACTGTCAGCCAATCAGAATATGGTCCTTGTATTCCAACTCTCTGCTTCCTGCCAATCAGCCAAGCTACTATCTTTTCTGTTGTACCATGGGCTCTTGTTAATAGCATCATGTGCAGAACTGTCAAATGCCTTCCAAAAATCCAAATACACAACACCTCCCTTATCCAGCCTGCTTGTCACTTCCTCAAAAAATTCCAATAGGTTTGTCAAGCAAGATTTTCCCTGAAAGAAACCATGCTCCCTTTGGCCTATCTTGACATGTGCCTCCCAGTACTCCGTAAACTCATCCTTTACAATCAATTGCAACATCCCAATCATTGATAAGGTTTCCCGTGTTCGGCTCATCCAGAAAGTCATGAAGCACAGGATCTATGGAAACACAAGTGTGTGGATTTCAAATTGACTTGCGTGCAGAGGCAGAGGGTGGCAGTAGATGGAGTACATTTTGCTGGGAGGTCAGTTATGAACAGTGTTCTGCAGGGATCTGTTCTGCAACTCTTGATCTTAGACTTTTATAAAGGAAATCGAGAAAATGAGGAATGGGTTATTAAGTTTACAGATGACAAAGGTTGGAGATGTTGCAGAGAGAGTATTGAGAATTGGCAGATGGAGTTAAATTTGGAAGGCTGAATTTGAAGTTGGAGTACAAGATTTGTGGCAGGAATTTTAGTAGTGTGTAGGAACAGAGAAATCCTGTGGTCCATGTCCATGGATTCCTCAAGGTTGCCACGCAAGTCCTTCTGTTGGTTTAGAAGGCATATGGTGTGCTGGTCCTTATTAGTCAGTGAACTGAGTAATGCTACAGCTCCATAAAATACTGTTTCGAGGACATGGGAGTACAAGTATGTGCCGCTTAACGTCCACGATCCTCTGTGAAACTGGACATTATCTGAGCTGGACATTGTGCGAACACCATATTATATACTTAGCAAAGCTATATGTGATACTGTAGTTTACCTGTAAACTTTTTATTTGTAAGTAGGGATCAATATGGGGACCGATACTGGACTGTGGGCAGAGAGGGTAGTGGAATCAGTGTGGGGACTGATACAGGGCTGTGGAAAGAATGCAGGACAGTGGGATTAGTTGATAGTGATACAGGGCGGTGGGGAGAGAGCAGGGCAGTGAGATCAGTGTCAGGACCAACACGGCCTGAGGGAAGAGAGCAGAGAAGTGGGATCAGTGTGGGGACCAACGCAAGGCTGTGGAGAGAGAGATTGGGGCAGTAAGATCAGAGTGGGGACTGATATAGGACTGTGGGGAGAGCACAGGGCAGTGAGATCAGTGTGGGGACTGATTCAGGGCTATGGAGAGAGCAGGGCAGTCAGATCAGTTTGGGTATACAATATACAATTTACTATAGCTAGTGATTGCTTTTTCTAAATTGCTGCGGACTTGCTCACAGTAACTGAATAATTATGGGACCACGGATGTATACGTAGTCGGACATTACCCGAGCGGACATTAAGCGACGCATACCTGTATTGCGTTCAGTGCAGAGGAGATTAACCAGGATACTGCTGAATTAGAGAGCATTTCTTATAACAGTTGAGGAAGATTGGGCCTTTCTCTTCAGAGTGAAAGAGGACTCTAATGTGTACAAGATTGAGGTACAGACAGTGGGCAGCTTACACTCTTTACCCAAGGAAAGAAAGCAACAGCCAGTACCAGAGCACAACTGTTTAAGAGGAGTGGAGGAATGTTTGAGACATGTTAAAAGGATTTTCCCTCCAACTGAGTGTCTGAATCCCATTGTTTGGGGTGGCAGTAGAGACTGATACAATTAGGTTATTTAAAAGCTCAAGTAAGCAGAAAGGTGCAAGAAAAATGAAAGGTAATGGGGTGCACAAATTCCTGGGCTGAAGGGCCCATACCAGAAATTTGCATAGTACAGGTACACAATCCTTCATCTGGAACCCTTGGGAGACAGTGTGTTCCGGATTTCGGATTTTTCTGGATTTCAGAACAAAAGCCAGCTGCTTCAGATTTAAGCCCACCCAAATTGTGTTACCGTATCCACCCCCTTCCAGTCGCACTGGCATCTCTCTCTCCCTCGCCCACCCGAGTCGCGCTGGCGTCCCTTTCCCCCCCACCCACCTGAGTCGCGCTGCCGAATCTCTCCCCACTCACCTGCCTGAGTTGCGCTGCCGTAGCTCTCCCCCTCACCCGCCCAAATCGCGCTGCCGTATCTCTCCCCCTCACCCGCCCGAGTGGTGCTGCCATCTCTTTCCCCACCCAACCTAGTCGCGCTGCCGTCTCTCTCTCTCCCTCCGCTGTACTAGCACCAGGAAAAAATGCCGGATTTTGGAGCTTTCCAGATTTTAGATGTCCGGATAAAGGATTGTGTACCTGAATAGCACAGTAAAACCCCCAAGTAAAGCTACTGACATAAACCTCACTTCTTGCATCCACCAACCCTCCATTTTTCTTGCCTCTTCACCTAAGATTCCTTTAAATGTCTCTATTGTACCAGCCTTTACTGCCACTTTGGCAATACATTCCAGAAACTCACCACTGTGTGTAAGATTGTCTATCCTATCTTTGCTTCATAATCCTAAACCACTAAATTGTTTCCTTCTGTTCTATGACCTTTTTGTATAGTGGCCAGTAAATGTTGCAATTCACGACAACATATTGAGTGTGGAAGCGAAGTCACTAAATATATCAAGCCAATTACAATTTTAAGGGATTTGAGAGTGATGGGGATTAATGCGATGACGTGGAGCTAATACTAAAATTGATAAGAGGAGCAAGAAGGCTGGCTCCCACTTGTAGCTACGTTCTAATAATACAAAGATATTCCAACAGCACATGTGGATGAAGGTGTGAACAGATGTACTCAGGGATCCACAGGCACAACTTACACTTCAGAATGGCTTATTGAAAAATCACACATTCCCATTAAAGTCAACAAAAATTCAGAAAGTTCTCTGAAAACGTCATTCAAATAATGTCTGGGATGTCTACAACTGCAATCAATTAATTGCCTAAACAATGATTACATCATTTTTTTTAATTTTCAAAGTGACCCTTTCGGCTGTAGTTGGAATATACAACGGCTGAGAGGTGGATGGGGAAAGAAACCATCAGGAATATCCGTCAACCTGGTGCTGGACTAAAATTACGCTGCTCCGTTCTTAAACTTCAGCTCAGCAACTGTGCCATCTCCCAGGAGACTGCCGACAATCCCACCCCCACTCTCCAGGGCCCTCTGGCCTATCCTCTAAACTTGCACTAACTACATCCACTCTCGCGAAACCTTCGCTGTCCAGCCACATTTCCCCGTCACTCACCCGCCAGCTTCATCGAAGGGACCGCGCCGCTGTAAACTCTCGCCATCTCGGAGCAACTGGGAGGCTGGATCTGAAGCCGAGCGGGCTGGCACAGCAGAGTGACGAGCAGACAGAGCGTGAACATGGTGGAGGCCAGGCTGGAGGGGCTCCTCGGCACCGCTCGGAACGGGTTTGGCTACGGAGAGCGGGCACAAAGGGCTCGGGAGCACGCGGCTCGGAATCGGCAACTCAGCAAGCCAAGCCCGCGGTCATCACACCAGCCCGCCGGCGACAAATAACGAGCACGAAGCCGAGGCGGCGTCCATGGGCCAGCAGCGCTGACGGTCAGTCCTGTACCGAAGGTCGCTGCACAACTTGCCGCCCAGGAAAGTTTCTGCCGCCGTTCTGCTCCCGAAACAAACTTTAACACGCTGTCATTGGTCAGAGCTGGACGTCAATTAAGGGATCCTGCGAGTTTATTGGTTTAACACCGTAGGGTGGGCCTGCGTTTAGGAATGAATAGCACTTCACAGAAAGTGGCCCCAGCAGAAAACCGGGAAGGAATCCTTCAAACCCGCACTTCCTCCCCTCACTCACTGCCAATAAACACACCAGCACTCAGTCACCTTCACCCGCATAATCCTCAAAGGCGTGAAAAGAAAAAAAAACCTATGAATCTGCTGCAGCAACTCGGTGGGTCGAGCAGCATCACTCGGAGAAAAAGAATGGTCGGCATTCCGGGCCGACCCTTCCCCAGATTCCAGCCTCTACCATCTCTGTGTCCGTCCTCGGCGTCCACCAATACAACTCCCCGCCTCCCAAGGTAGAGAAGCGCAGCTCACTGGAATACAAAGAAACGCACCGTTCTGAAAGAGCATGCATAGTCCCTTCAGCCCTTTCAGGTTGTCTGCAGACTACGTCTTTCGAGAAATCCGTCATCCTCTGGAATGAATGAAATTATTGACGGAACCGCCACAACTCTTGCTATCTTTTAACTTTTATCTGTAAAAGCCCTAAGGATTTTCCTTCACCTTGTCTGCTTAAGCAACCAAATCAAGTTTATTATCATCTGATTGTACAATATCCGCCTGACAGAACACCATTCTCTAGTCCTCGGGGCAAAATATGCAGACACAACACACATACAAATATAGCTTATGTATTTTTAATACACAAAAAATGTATTATTTGCATAGATTTATTTTAATCTATACAAATAAATAGTGCTTTGCGCACATCGGAGTCTTAGATGGTGTAAGTAGTTTCCTTTGGTCGTTGAACATTCCCATTGCCGTTGGGAAGAAGCTGTTCAGCCTGGTGGTCCTGGCTCTGATACTCCTGTACCTCTTCCCTGATGAGAGCAGTTGAAAGATGCTGTGTGCAGGATGGAAGGGTCCTCAATGATTTCACACACCCTTTTCAGAAAATGATCCTGGTAAATCGTATCAATGAGGAAGGGATATGCCAGTGCTCCTCTCTGCCACTCATGGTCCTGGATTTTCTCCCCATCCAATAGTTTGTCCTTTTACTTCTATCAAAGTACATAACTACACTTTCCAATATTGTATTTAATTTACTACTTCTCTGCCCATTCTCCTAATCCAAGTCTCTCTGCAGCCTTCCCATTTCCTAATCATTGCCTTCCCCTCCACTTATCTTCACATCGTCTGCAATCTTAGCCACAAATCCATTTATTCCAAATTAATATACAATGTAAAAAGAAATGGTCCCCAACACAGCCCTGTGGAACATCATTAGTAACTGATAGCCAATTAGAAAAGATGCCCTTTAATCCCAGTTTTCTGAAATTCCATGGGTTCTCAACTTAAGCAACCTCGTGTGTGGTTCCTTGTCAAATGCCTTTTTAAAGTCCAAATATATATCCACTGCATGTCCTTTGTCTAGCCGGTTTCTTCAAAAAATTGCAGGTTTGCTAGGAAAGATCTTTCCTTAAGAAACCATGCCATTTTGTCATGCACCTTCAGAAACTCCATAACCTGATCTTTGACAAGACTCCAACAAATTCCCAACCACCAATGAATGCTAGGTGAACAGGTCTAGCATTTCCTTTCTACTGCCCCCTCCCTCACATTAAATAACTGTGCCAAAATCGACTGATTCATTGAAGATCATCATCAATGTCTTCACAATCTCTACTTCTATTTCACTCAAAACCAGAGTGCCTTTCATCTGGTCTGGGATTACTTAGACCTTTCAGTTTCTCAAGCACCTGCTCTCTGGTGATCCTGACTCTTTCCTGATGCCCTTGCAAGTCCAGTATATGGTCTTCCAGTGAAAAGTGATGCAAAATACTCATTCAATCGTCCCAGACAAACTATTATTTCCTTATCTCCCATAATTTCTCTATCATTTTCTATTTGCCCTATATGCTTTTTTTTCCTGTATATACCCAAAAAGCTTTTAGTATCCATTTTGATATTCACTAGCCTCCTTTTAAGAGTTCATCTTTTTCTTCTTAATTACTTTAGTTGGTTTCTCTATATTCTTAAAAGCTTCTCAGTGTACTACCTTTCCACTAATTTTTGCTCTCATGACTTGTTTTTACTCTGGTTTTCACTATCCTTGCCAGCATGCCATTGTTCCATTCAAATATTTAATTTTTGAATATCTGTCCTGAACCTACCTTATTTCTTGCAGAAACCCCAACCATTGGTGACCTCCCTGCTGGGATAACTTTCCAGTTAACTTTTTTGTTCCTCTCATACCTCCGTCATCACTTTTCCACTGGTATACTAAGACCTCTAATTTTAGTTTCCCCCCCACCCACCCAAGACTTCAGGGTGAATTCATACAAAGTCCTAAAAGCCAGATATTCAGAGCACCCCAGAATCTATAGATTTTTCAGCAACTCTCAAACTTTTTTAATTTAGCGGGTTTTTGTGTGTGTTCATGTATTAAGTGTCACAGATGCACAGCAGCAAGGAAACACCGTGACACTATAATTTTGTGTCCCGTCTAACCATATATACCATGTACATTTATAAACCCATATTGGATCCAAAATTAAATAAACTTCATGGTGTGACAAAAAAAGTTGAAATTTGAGATTTGAAATAATTAAACTAGAATCCTGTGTTAGCAGCTCTATTCAAATGATTTCAAGCATACTTTTTATTGTAGTGAAAAAGTTGTTTACATGTTTGTCCAAATGTTGACAAAACTGCTCACTGGATGACATGTTGCATCCCAGATGCCATGGTTACAAATAACTGCCACATTTGTGACCTGGCACTTGGGAGGTAACAATGCCATCCAGGAGTATCAATAGTCTTCACCAAAGCCTAAGCATCATATCCCCATCACTGTAGCTCAAGATTCAATTTATTGTCATTGTAATAAAGTGTCACATTTCATGAAATTTCTTTTTGCAAGGCAGACAGATTTGCCACTGGCAGGAATCACCTTACACCCATAAAAGCTCTCCTCTGCACTTCCCTTTTGTGCCCAGGACCTGGCCACAACTTCTCCCGGGTAGAATGTCCTCCCACAACAGTAACTTATTATTGGAGAATGACCACAGGGGTTCTGACTGCCTATTCAAGTCAGTTGCCTCTTGGGTGTGACGGTCTTCTTTTAGCTTCTATCATCCCCTCAGCCTCCCAAATAATCCAGTTCATCCAGCTCCAGAACGGTGTCTGTCAGGAACGAGCAACAGCAGGGTGCACCCATCTGGGATACTTCCATAGTTGCCATCTTCACTACCTATTCTGAGTTGCCATGCCTTCAGCATTTCCACAGCCTCTAATTCTCCATTCCTAACACATGACCACCCACACATTGACCACTCCACTTTTGTTCCTAATTAATCATGATTTGATTGGTACAGCGAAGAATGCTCCTCTCCTCTCCCCCACCTCCCCAAATCAATTTGTCCACTAAATGAAACTTTCCTAAACACATTTGACCCATCCAAGCCAACCAGCCCTTTTACAATATGGGAGTCTCAGTTAATAGGTGGAAAGATCATCAAAATGTTTCCTGCAGCTGTCTGCTCTGTAGATTTGCTCCTCCAAGTCTCACTATTTGGGTGGTCTATAATGCAATAGTGTTCACCCCTCAGCCATTCTCAAATTCCATTCATAGCCTCGACACCATCCCCCCCAACTTGAGCATTAGTGACAATTTCCAACTGGCAACACCACCCCACTTCCTTTCATCTCTCCCCCTCTATCTGAGGAGTCAGTCCTACCCAAGTCTCACTCATGGCCACATCATGATCCCATGCCCCAATCGACAGAGCTCCTCCACCTTTCCCACAATACTCTGCGCACTGAAATAGACAATTCAGATCATTCCCTTTCGATTCCTATCTTTGCATGCAGATGTAACTTTTTTCCACAACTACTTTGTTCTGCCACTCAGCCCCCTGCAAATCAAGCCCCCCTCCAAGCAGCAGGAGCCAACCTTCCCTTACAAGATCCCCATTTAAAATGCTAATTACCCTGCTGTACCCAGTGCTCCAGAATTATGAAGCCAACCCTCTAGCATAGGGGTGGGCAACCTTTTTTTCCAAAAACTCACATTCCACTTTAAGCAATCCCTATGCCATACATGCTGTGTGATTAGTAAGGGATTGCTTAAGGTGGTATGTGGGTGGGAAAGGAAGGTTGAGAACCACTGCTTTCTGAAATTCTTTCTTGCTAAAAATTGGCATTGGCCCATTTCCTTTGGAGTTCTGAAACCATGCACATACGAGTCAATGAAGGACATTTAAAACTGGTTTTCAAAATTTTTACTCTCCACTCACATTCCACCTTAAGCAATCCCTTACTAAATCAGAGAACCTCTAGCGTAAGGATTACTTAAGGTGGAATGTGAGTTTAAAAAAGGTTGCCCATCCCTGCTCTAGCACAATCTCTTTCAACTGCATTATCCCATTTCTAACCTGTCCACCATGTGGCATTGATAATTCTGAGATCACAACCCTCAAGGTCCTGTCCTTTTAACTCAGCACTAACTCCCTTCCAACCCACATCGTTGGTTCCTAAATTGGTATCTGGCTGTTCTCCCTTACTCTTGAGAATGCCGTGGACTCCGTTCAAGATGTCCCAGACCCTAGCACTCAGGAGCCAACGTGCCATCCAGAGTCTCAACCTCATTTACAGAACCTCCATCTCTTCCCCCTTCCTTCTGAGCCAGAGACCCAAGTGCATTGGCTTGTCTCTGTTGGTGTCCTCTCCCCACCTCACAACAGTGCTACACATTCACATCTTTCCCTTCCTAATAGTTACATTCGAAGGTAGGAAATTCAACTCATAGATAATAAAGCAGCACAAGTCTAAAGTATTAAAGAAAATGTAGTTAACCATGCAGGGCACTTTCTTTTACTATATAGTTAATTCAAGTCTGCTGACAGCTGGAATGAAATTGTCCTTTAATTAGGTGTTCCTTTTTAAAATTCTTTCATTTTGCTGCAAGGGTAGGCTTTTAATATATTGGCTCTTTTCCCAAGGTAGTAAATAAGTCAGAGGTTGGTTTGCAAGGACAGAGGTGCATTCACAACTGTCTCATCAGTTCCAAATCAAAATTTTGCACCTGGCTAGAACACTTTGATAACACATGTATAAATATTGTTGATGAACACTGAGGTTATGTCACATTTCTATTGGTTTCTACAGATGTGCATATTTTGGGCTGTTGTGTTCACATAACTGCATCAGGACAGTACAAGAAAATCTTCAGCTGTCAAAGTTAAATGCAATGCACAGGAGAAATGCAGGTCAAGAGCATCCAGAGGAATTAAAATGTAACCAACCTACCAGCTCTGAGCCCTTCATCAGGAAGGGGCCAGGCCCAAACAATTGGCTGCCTTTTAACGCATTTCTCCAGCACATGTGTTTGACTAGGACAAGATGTTGGTAGTATTTACTCCCAAAAACCTGGGAGAGCCAGTATTCCCACCCTGCAAATCTCTGGTAGGAATTGGGATATATCAGGCTTTTCCATTTTGATGCTTTAAGTCCACTGATCAAACAGAAGAGCAAATGCATACAGGGGGAGTGTAATGGCAGTGAAAGCAGAAAACATTTTCTACAAAATTCAGGATAAATTGACCTGCTGTTCTTTTTGCCATCAATAGCATTAGTTTTGATGGACACTATCAACTTTGACAAGATGGTCTAAAAGGCCTGCTTCCAGTATCAGAATTTATTGTCACAAATATGACTCAAAATGTGTTTTGCAGCAGCATAATGAAAATATTGCTATAAATTGTATTCCAAAATAAATAAAGCAAAAATAGGGGAAAACAAGGTGGTGTCTGTGGTTTATTATTCATACTGTACAACTTCAACTTTGAATTCTTATCCTAAGCAAAAGAGCAAATAATCAGATCTTAGAATTCACTATGATATCCAATAAACTGTTTAACCCATTTCAGTTGTTGGATCAATCCGATACATCAAAATTTGCAGTTAAATGTTTTGCACAGCAAAATGGTTGCAAATCTCCAATTGTCATCTTTAATAAATCAGACAAAAATAGGAACTTTTATTTTGAGTCACATCTACAGTAACATCAAATCTCAAGCAAATGTCTTGCGGATTACAGATGGATACCGTGCAATTTTACAAAATCAAAAAAATCAAAATTGCATCGTGATCCACCCGACAACAGCAAGACGACAGAAAAATAAGATTCCTGAAAGAAACTGTCAATTTTTTACCAATTAGTCCAATTTGACGCCAAGTCCTTTTTTCCTCCACAGGCCGGGACAAGTGCAATACTGTTAACACAATATCCAGTAATGCAACAAATCCCCACCCATGCAGAAACCAGCTTGTCATTACTGGATGGGTTAAAACTATTCAGGTCTCCAGAAAACACTGCTACAGTCAGTTTTGCATGGATTTGCACAGCACCTGGTACTTTGACAGCTGGATGCAAACCTGCAAAACTAACTGTAAACAGTAATCAATTAATTTCCATGCCTCTAAAAGTATTTTGTGTTTTTGTCTAGCATGACTCTAAGTGCCCATATTACAGTAGATTTCATACACTACTACCTGCACTATGAGCACTTTGGTACTGCGTGGACACTTCCCTGTAAATGACAAAAGGTATACCAATGAAAACATGAACATTGCCAAACAAGTAGCCAAATGTAACAGCAGGCAGCAGTGCAATTCCTTGCTAGTTTTGCATAGATTTGCACAGGTCACTTCTTCCTGTAGTACAAAGCTGCAAAACTGGCAAAGAATTGCAAGATTATCACTGAAACAAAGCAAGTGGAGCAGTCATTTGTGGTAGAAGGCACATATCAACTTTAAAGACAATGAATGGCAAATTTAACTGCAGTTGCCATAAAGATTAATACAAAATTTCAAATCTGTGTACATTCGGTCATTTTAAAGAGTCCCAATTTCCACAAATTTTGTTTTTACATAGCATTTTTTTTTTAAATTCAGCATTTTACCAAGTTATCTGAACATGTATCTTAACCAAACCAAAAGATTAACTCACTGACAACAGAATAGGGTATGTTTGGTGGACTCACAAACCAAATATCATCTGCATTGTTCATGTGGGACACACAAGTAATAAAGCCAACATTACAACAGGGCTCACGCAAAACCACAAGATTATATAAGCAATTAATTTCCAATTTACAGGTTGAGTACAGCTCCAAAACAATCTCACTTCATAGTCAAACTGAAACAAACTCAATTCCATTAAATTTTAATCAACCAAAAAGTTGTTGAATAACATGCACTACAGGATTCAAGCAGTATCTACAGTGTGGTCTTAAGTTTCAGGCATTAAGTTTCATTTTACATTCTTTAAGATGTTCCGAGTCTTATTATCAAATTGTGTAAAATCTTGTGCCAGAAGGAGCACTTAGGGCAGTAGATTCTAAGCTACTTCACTAACTGCACTAGATGCACCTTAACACAAGAGGCACCATTATGCATGCATGGCCTGCAAAGCAAACAGCAATGTGGCATTAGGATGAGGTTAGGAAGCTTAGGCTAGCTGCAGTCAAACAACTGCCAAAGTGATGCAAGAAGTGCTTGCACTGCAGTAGGTGTCGCCTGCTACCTGCACTATAAGCACTTTTACACAACTCTGACCAAATCCAGTGCATGGTTCTAATTGTACCCTATGATGTTAGTTCACCTCGTCTTCAAACAGATGGCCTCCTTTTTTTTTTTTTACAATCATACCTGCTGGAATAAATAAAAAAAAGTCACAATTAATGTTAGAACAGAGCATTCAATCTGTTGGACATTTGAATACACACAAGTTTCAGCAATTACATTTTAAATACTAAATCATGAATGGCCATTTTTTTTTAATAAGAAATCTAGTTATTACTTAACAAATGTTAATAACTGAATTGCCTAATCTTCATCTTGAAAACCAATTTTAGGTTTAACACCCTTCACCTCCACATTAAAGTCTAACTCTGAAGTGGATTGAAGTAATTCTAGAGGCAAAAATATGTACAGTACGTGCCCAATTGGAATGCCACAAGACAGATAAACCAATGAATATTTCAAAAAATTTCAAAATTGGAAAAAGTGTCTAGTCTCTTAACATCCATCCCTGTGGTTTTGACTTGGTAATAGTTCAAATTTACCATAGCAATATGGTTGCAGTTAATAGGTATTGCAAATTAACAATGAGCTGGAAAACAGGTTTAATCTTTCAATTTTACAGCTACACGACTTCAATAACACATGTCACTCCAAAGCAACCAGGCCCAAGTTTTTCACTCAATTTAAGTCTAAAGCATGCAAATTATTTGTAGAGAAACCAAACACTAGTCTCAACCAAACTTTAAAAGTAATTCTTAACTGAGAAGCCCATCTTCAGTGGACCTGGCAATTTATTGTTTTTCCACATTTCTTGGAGTAACTCCATTCTTTTGTCATCCCCTGCAGTTAAGATCAACAATTTCTAAACCCCAGTTGTGTGAAATGCATATCTATCGACTTCTGCTTTTAAGATAAGCCAACAGATCACTGACCCATCTAACTAAATTTGATAAAGCAAGAGCTATTTCCAAAAAGAAAATTCGTATTTGTTCAAGACAGGGCTATTGTATGCCCAAGGCGCGTGATGCCATTCGGATGTAGTGGAGCACGCGTTGCAGCCCATCCCCCACAACAGCAACATGCCTTGTTTGCAGGGGGAGGGGAGGAAGAGGGACTCTGGGTCCTGTAGTTTACCATCCTTCTAACCACAAGAAAGGGCGCGAAATCGCGACAGGAAATGTGGGTCCGGGAAGAAAGGGATTATTTAAAACAATTCCAAGATGTTGCGTCCACTTCCAGTTTGAAATAGTGGATGTTTGTGAAATGCAGTAAAATGTAATAATAAAAAATGTCGATTGAGGCCTTGGATCTCCAAGTTTTCCTAACTGGCGCAGAACAAATGACCGACTCCGAGTAACGTGCATTTGTTTATTGCAAGTATCACGTGTTGAATCCACCCCATACCGGATTCTTGTAATTTTTCACCTCAACACCCCCCGGGCTCAGGTACAAGCCTCAAGCACCTCTCTTTGCCCCCTCCCCCCCCCCATGGACTCCGGTTACAACCCCAGCATGTCCACCCACCCACCCGGACTCACTTACAGCCACGACGTTTCGATTCTTTCTCCCACCCCGCCCCGCCCCCCCCCCCCCCTAACTCGGTCTCAGTTGCAACCCAAGTATATCCAATCTAACCCCACCCGGGCTCAGTTGGAACCCCAAGAGTGTCCGCCATCTCTTCCCCCCCCCCCCAACGGGCTCAGTTACGGCCCCAGCGTGTCCATCCACAAGCGTCCATCCCGAGGAACCAGTGTTGTTAAGTACTATTCAGCCCTCACTTTTTTCCTCTATACTAACTGCGAATTTTCGGAGGTCCGATCAGGAGTCGGACACAAAAGAGACCGTGAGGGCGACCACGTGCTCCAGGTCGCTCCGCCGGAACACCAAAACTCCAACTCCCAAAAGCCACTCCTGCATTGCGCGTGCGCACAGGCATCTCCTTCACGACATGCACAGGCCTGAGGCGAGCGCTCCTTCCGTCCGCGCCATGTGCTTTGCCTCACTCGCCCATGGACTCGGAACTCGGTCAGGTGAGACGGCCCGGGTATCGGGCAAGGGTAGGTGGCCGCGGCACAGTACCGCACCCAGCACTGCCTCACCACAACAGCAATGGCCTTCCTCTGACTAAACCTTCGAACTAAGCGGGAGTAAAGTCGGGCCCGAACCTCCTCCCGCCGTGGACGGTGCCCGGCCCAACCACCGGGGCGAGTGCGGACGCTGCGTCCGCGCTTACCTCCCATCGTCTAGCTGGAGTGTAGCGAGCAGCAGCGACCCGGAGAGAAGCACCCCCACCGCCAGCTCCCCTCTGCACAACATTGCGCTGGCCGGCTTTCCGAAAGTGGCGCGAAGAGACGCCCACGTGACGGAGAGCACCACGTGACCGAGGGGCGTGGCCCCGGGGCCCGCCCCTTATTAACATAACACATCCCCTTTCCATTGTTGGCAGCAACGCAGACCGGGGCATTGATCGAATGGATTGCATGAAACCAACTGGACCTAACGAATTTAAAGAATAAAGTCTAAAGATCCGAAACGTAGGCGAGGAATGGTCTTTCTTTCACCATTGAGGTACAGCAACTGTGTACCCGCAGAGGCTCCGTGCTCCAACATGCTTCCGCAGTTCTCTCACGATAAAACCCCACCACATGTCTTTAACATGGAAGTGTTGAGTTGGAGGAGTCCGGAATTGAGCACGTGGCGACAAGAGTGAAAATAAAAGCCTTTATTTCATTCATAAATCCTGCCGCCACCTGCGAACTTGATTTGTTCCATCCTTAAAGGGCGCTGCGAGTCTTTTAAAATATGTTGCCTCCGCTCGTGCAAAAAATGCCTAATTTCACAGGCATTTCGGACGTTGGAAAAATTCAAAATCGGAACAATATCTAATGTATCTTCTCTGCAATAAATGTACAAACTTTATCAATGTTGCTCGATACTAGTGCTAATCTGGAAAAAAAATTATGAATGTCTTTCATGTAAATAGGATATAGTAGAAACATCAAATCGAATGAAGCTACATCCTACTTTTCGTTGGACGAATGGGACGAGCGAGTTTTATCAATTCGGATTGTTGCAAATATAACTAGATATAATGCAATACTCGGAGATCATTGAAAAAACCTCAATCTGCACACAAGATGATCAACAAATTGATATTAAATAGATTGAGCCACCTTAGAAATTGATATTGAGTGTGTTTTGCCATACAACGTTTGTTGCTTCAAGCAACATTGTTACTAGTTCATCTAATGGAAAAGTAAAAACGCTTCTTCAACAGTTATTAAACCAAATTTAAATTATTCGATTTTTCATGTATGTAATCCGATTCTAAAATGTTATTATATTTTTAAACTTCAGTATTTGATATTGTTTGCATTGATCCATTCAAGTAACCTAAACTACAAATCATTTTTCAATTGCATTAATGTGCATTTATTTCATTCAGTCTTATTCTATTTATTTTACATTTATTTTGATTTTTACTCATAGTACTTAAAAACAATCAAATCAGATTTAATGTAATAGCACATGCTGCAAGCCAACACAGGCAAGGCTCCGCAATTCTTCCTCCACTTCATTGTCCACAACATTGGTGCTGCCTCATGGACCCATGATGTGTTCTTCAACTTTGCTGCCAACTTCCACTCTGACTTCAAATTCACTTGGCCCATCTGAAGCAACACTCTCCCCTATCTCGATCTCTCTGTCTCAAACTCTGGACAGCAGACATTTTCTTCAAACCCCCACCAATCACACAACTACTTCCTTTCTCATATTTCCTCCATTACCATCACATCTGCTTCCAGGACAGGGTCTTCCATGCCAGATCATCCAAGATATTCTTCCAAAAATGTTGCTTCTCCATCAACTTGGCCCTCACTCACATACCATCCATTTGCCACACATCTGCCTTGACCCCTCTGCACCCACACAAAACAAGTCAGGATTTCCCCAAGTCCTCACCTACCACCCCACCAGTTTTTGCATCCAACATGTCATCCTCTCCATTTCCACCACCCTCTACCTAATCTTACCACCAGCAACATCTTCCCTTCTCTGCCTTCTTCAGATATCACATCCTCTTTGAATCAACCGTCCACACCGATCCTTCCAACAATCGCCCCCTTAGTACCTACTCCTATGACCACAATAAATGCTGCACAAGTGACCACACCTCTTCCCTCACCAATATTCAGGGCCCCAAACAGTCTTTCCAAGGGAAGCAACACCTCACTTGTGAATCCACTGGGTTCATCTACTGCATCCGGTGTTCCATTTATCGGACACAGTCTGGGAAATCACTTCTTTCAGCATCTTTGCCCCATCTATTGCAATAGTGTGGATCTCTCAGTGACTAACTATTTCAATTCCCTGACCCATTCCCATGCTGACACGTCTCTTCATGATCTCATGCACTGCCAGACTGAGACCACCTGCAAATTGAAGAAACAATTATTCCATCTGGGCACCCTCCAACCAAATCAAGTCCAGTCAAGTTTATTGTCATCTGATTGTACAAGTACAACCCAATGGATCCAGCAATCTCCAGTCCTTGGTGTAAAATATGCAGACATACAACTACACATAACACACATACAGACAAACAATATATATGCAGGACAAGTATTTCATCAATACAAATAAATAAATAGATTTTGTTTTGCACATATGAGAGTCTCAGGTGGTCAGTGAGAGCAGTTTCTTTGTCTGTTTAGCATTCTCACCCCACGTGGGAAAAAGCTGTTCTTCAGCCTGGTGATGCTGCCTCTGGCACACCTGAATTTCTTCCCCACTGGGAGCAGCTGAAAGATACTTGTACAGAGCTGAAGGGGTCCTCAGTACATGCCCTCTTCAGAAAATTATCCCGGTAGATCTCAACGATGGTGGGGGGGGGGGGGGGTGGTGGGGGGAAGAAGATAGACTCCAGTGATCCTCTGTTCAACTCTTAAGGTCCTGTAGATTGACCTCCGATCCATTCTCTGCAGCAACCGCACCACTGTGATGCAGCCAGCCAGGTCGCTCTCAAAGAGCTCCTATAGAAGGTTGACATAATGGTGGCCGGTAGCCTTACCCACTTCAATCTTTTCAGGAAGTGCAGTCGCTGTTGTGCCTTCCTGACAAGTGAGGAGATGTTGAATGGTCACTAGTTAAGTGAACTCCAAGGAACTTGGTACTCTCCCCTCTCTCTACTCCAGTAATGTAGTAGAGAGTGGCTGTTCCTGGTCCACAATCATATCCTGTTGAAATTCAGGTTGTTACTCTCGCCCCATTTCTCAAGATTTTCCACCTTTTCTCTGCAGTGCTACTCATCGTTGTGGCTGATGAGGCCCAACTACTGTTGAGTCATCTGCAAACTTGATGACATTGTTGGAGCTGGATCTAGCAATGCAGCTGTGGGTCAGTAGCATGAATAGGACAGGGCTGAGCACACAGCCCTGATATGTGCCAATGCTCAATATTCTGCTACCAATCCGGACAGACTGCTTTCTATTATGAAGTCCAGAATCCAGTTATAGAGAGGAGTGTTGAGTCCCAGTGAAGACAGCTTCTCCACCACCCTCTGGGGAATAATCATATTAAAAGCCGAGCTGAAATCAATGAACAGCAGCCTGGCACACGAGGCATCATTCTCCAGGTGGGTCAGGATGAAGTGGAGCGACAAGGCCTTGTCTGTGGAACGGTTTCTTTTATAGGTGAATTAAAGTAGGTCCAGCATCTCTAGGAGGTGTGCTTTGATGCGTTCCATGACCAGACACTCGAAGCATTTCATAACACTGGAGGTCAGTGCCCTCTTGGGTAACAGGATGATGATGGCTGTCTTGAACCCTGTGGGAATGATGGACTGCTGCAGCGAGGTGCTGAAGTTGTCTATGAAGACCTCTAATAATTGGTCTGCAAAGTCCTTCAGTATCCGACCAGGCATATTGTCTGGTCCCGCACCTTGTGTGGGTTCACCTGGATAGGGTTCCCACCTCGGCTACTGCTACACAGGAAGTTTGTTCATCTGGGGGACATGGAGCTTTCTTTGGCATCATCTTGTTCTTCTCATCAAACCATGCATAGAAGATGTTCAGTCTGTCCGGAAGGGAGGCATCTTTGTTCTTAATTCGCAAGGTTGACTTGTGATCCTTTATAGTCTTGATCCCTTGCCACATGTGCCTTGTGTTGCCGGTGTCACACAGCTATCTGTGGATCTTCAGTACGTATCCGCCTTTGCCTTCCAGATTGCACAGGAGAGTTCAGCCCTGACTGATTTTAGTGCCATCCTATGCCCTGTCCTGAAGGCAGCTTCTTGAGCTCTGAGATGAGCCCAGACCTCTGTATCCAACCATGGTTTCTAGTTAGCCCTGGTTATAAAGCATTTGATCTCAGTGACATCCTCAATGCACCTGCTGATGTAGCCAGTCACTAAGCTCATGTACTCTTCTATGTTTACACGACTATTGTAGGTGGCTGCCTCCCTGAAACAGTTCCAATCTATGGTCTCAAAGCATTTGTCCCCCATCCACATCCTTATCTCTGTGTGAACTGACCTAGTTTGCTTTGCCAGTTGTCTGTACACCAGGGTTAGCAGGACAGATATGTAATCCAAGTAACCAAAATGAGGGGCAACATGCAACCTTGTATGCATCAGAGACGCTGTTGTACACCTGATCCAGGATGCTCTCTCCTCTAGTGGCGCAGTTCACATGCTGTTGAAACAATGATAACACCATTTTCATGTTGGCGTGATTGAAGTCAACAGCAACACTCATGGTGGAAAGCCTGGGCTTCACAGTTGGCACTGTAAACCTCCTTCACCCTCATTAGCTGAAGGCGGAACGTAGACTGTGTTCAATCAGTGTGGCTGAGAAATCCCTAGGCAGTAAGAAGGATCTGCGTTTTACCAGGGGGTACTCTACCTCTGCTGAGCAGAAAGTCTTCACAACAGAGACATTGGTGCACGTTCTCAATGATGTAAATGCACAGTCCCCTTCCTCGAGTCCTGACAGAAGCAGCAGCATGTTGAACCTTCTGGCCTGAAGGAGATAAGGCAATTCAGCCGTATCAGAGTCTGGAATGGTGTCCTGGAGCCACATTTCTGTAATCACCAGGGCACAGCAGCCCTGCAGTTCTCTCTGGCTCAGATGCAGCCTCAGGAAATCAATTTTCTTCTCCAGCAAGATTGTCGGAAGTGCAGGTGAGATTGCATAAACATTGATTTCTCTGGTTTTTGTTTGCACTCTCTCCCTATCCCCTATCCCTATGACTCCTTTCCTCTATCTTGTCTGTCTCCCTTTCCCTCTGACTCATTTCCTCCAGCTCCCCATTCACAGAGCCACCCCTCCCCCACCCCGATGAAATCAATTCTCATATTTCCTCTCCTGTCCTCCCATCCATGTCCAATTATAGCCTTTTGCCTGTTGGTTTTGCTCTTCCCCCTGCCCTTTCTCCCAACCTCCCCAACTTTTATATTCAGGGACCTGCCTGCTTTTTGCTCATACCTTGAAGAGGGACTCAGGCCTGAAACATTGGTTATATATCTTCCTCTCCTATTAACACTGTGTGCCTGGCTGAGGTCCTCCAGCATTTTTGGGTTTTTACTACAATCACAACATCTGTAGACTTTTGTGTGTCACTGACTGCAGTAACTGTAAGGTGGCACTTTACTGAAAACACTACATATTGAAAAAATAGAATAAGTAGGAATATTTGAGGAACTCGCAGGGCTCGAATTCCACATTTCTCACATTTCTGCGAACAATATATTTTGTGCCATTTTTGTCCAGTCATATTTTTGCACAGTCATCAAAGTTAAAGTAGCTGCAGCATTCTTCAACTCATAAGGGTTTTAATGCACAAAAGCCGCGTCATTCACTGCTCGTTACGAAAAATGGCAAATTTACCTTTTATGCAAAGGAGATTCCTGAGCCAGCTACCAAAGATGAAGGAGGCGGGGTGTGTCATGCAGTAGCACCGCCTGCCACTGTGACGTGAAACATGTGGCAGGAAGTGAAAGCACCCTCTACACAACAATGGCAACTGAGGAGCAGGTATGAGTGCTAATGGAGAGATGTTCAAGCAATCTTAGAACTCAGGCAGATCTTCTGCACATCATAATCTCCTTTTTCCGCAGATAGGTACTTTGAAATTAAGGCTCTTGGGTCGCAGGCTGACAACATCATCAGCCCTCCCCCTTTGGAGCCACTTTCAGTAGCAAACCTTTCACGCATGAGGTGGAGCGACTTGGCAGAGGGGACCCAGATTGCGATTAACCTGCCAATCCACCTTTGGACCTCCACGTAAGTGGAGTGTCTTAAAGGCAGAGGAAACCTGTCTTTACAATTTTCTATAAAAGGGCCTATAAATTATCCGCTTAAGCTTTTCATGGACATCCCCACAATCACAGAAACCATTATCCAGCTACTTCAAATTCACTTCACATTATACTTCACACGGCAATGGATTGAGCATAAAACTATTTGCCCGACAAAATCATAGTTCTTGTACTGAAACATTGGATGCACTCATCAGGTCAGGCTGGATCTGTGGAAAGAGAAACAGGTGAAAGAACCTTTGATGGAACTGTAAAGGAGAGAAAATAGGTTAGGATTAAGCTGTAGTGAGGGAAGGGGAAGAATGAATAGGACTAAAAGAATACATCAGGTTGGATGACACTTGGGTTGCCCGAAGGTTACATTGTAGAAATTACATAGACATAAGGTTAATGTAAGAAAGGAGAACATGAACCTTCGTTCATAAAACAATGAGTGTCTGCCTGTCCCGCATTGGACTTGTCAGCCACAAACGAGCCTGCAGCTGACGTGGACTTTTACCCCCTCCATAAATCTTCGTCCGCGAAGCCAAGCCAAAGAGAGAGAATGGCTGTTAGAGAGCGAGAACACAGACAAGGAGAATGATGAAGGCAGAAATGTAGAGTTTTGTAAGCCATTTAACAATGTTCCACATGGCAGGCTGGTCCACACTTTTTTTAAAATTTTTTAAATTTTTCACACTATGAACCATACTGATCAAAATACATACAGTCATTTTTCTCTTGAACATATACAGTGTCATTTTCTCCCCTTTTTCCCCCCTCCCTTCCCTCCCTCCCTCACTCCCCCTTCCCATTTATTCAAATTTCAATCTATATTAAACCCATTGGTCCACACTGTTAAGGCATATGGGATCCAAGGTGAGTTCCTACTCTCATTTCTGAAGAAGGGGTACAACCCAAAATGTCAACCATTCTCTTCCTCCCACTGATGGTGTGCGATAGTACAGATTCTATCACCAATGTGTATATATGTATATGTACATTTGTATAGCTGGTAGTAACCATATAACAATTTACAGTACGGAAACAGGCCATGTCGACCCTTCTAGTCCGCACCGATTTATGTGAAACTCCACTAGTTCCCCTACCCTCTCCCATGCCCATAATCCTCCAATTCCCACACATCCATGTACTCATCTAGCCTCTGCTAAATGACCCTGCCGCAACTACCTCTTCCAGTAGATCATTCCACTCAGCCACCACTCTCTGAGAGAAGAAGCATCCTCTTATATTACCCTTAACTTACGATCCCTTGCACCAAACTCCCCTACCCTCAGGGGAAAGAGCCTATTCACATCTACTCTATCTATTCCTTTCATAATTTTAAATACCTTGTTATAGTTTGTCAAATCCAACATAATCCATGTAAACTTTATATTTTTTCTTTATTTTAAAAAATTCAGTCGTATGTGTAGATGGACACGTCGGGAGTACCTGTGAATGATTTTTGTTGACTGTCCCCAGTCTCCTCACTGATGCCATCAGTATAATTCACCCCCTCCCCATATCATTAGTGTAGGATGACTGTGATGGCTGAGAGTGTAGCCACACCTACTGGCAGGTATTAAAGGATTGCTCTTAACCAGACCACGTCTTTCTGAACTGGTTGACCTACTTGGGATATGCTCCAGTCTTTTAGTTAATAAAAGCCTTGGTTTGGATCAACAAGTCTTTGGTTCTTTCGACACGCTCTACAATTTTATTAACTGAAATAAATTTTGAAGAGATGGAGCGTATGCTACGGCTGGAACGCCTCAACATCGACCCACAGTCAGCTACAGCTTCGAATGAGTTTAAGCACTGGGTGAGATGCTTCGAAATATACTTACAGCTCTCTGATCCTGCCGTGATAGAGGACAGCCGTCGACTACTAATATTGATGACTATGGTGTTCCCGAGAGTCTACCAGAGTGTTCAGGATGTGACCACTTACGCCGCAGCCATGAAGGTGCTGGAAGGGCTCTACGAGCAACCAGTGAACAGGGTCTATGCTCGGGACAAACTTTCTACAAGGAGGCAACAGCCCAGTGCGTCCTGTAAAGTTTATATTCAGGCACTAAGGACAATGGGCAGGGACTGTGCATGCACAGACAGAATTGCTGTGGAGGCCACAGACGATCTCATTCGGGATGCCTATGTGGCTGGGGTTCAATCGAATGAGGTGAGCTAGAGCATGGGGGAGAAAACCTAGAAGACGTGATCTGGATCACAGACATGATGGAGGCTGTGGTCTTAAGTATGGACATGTACTCTTGGGGCTGGACCCCACACTCTGATGTGAGTAGGATGCCCTCCCTCTACCCTACAACTGACTTTCCCCCCTCGCCAACACCCAGAAGGCACTCAAACACTGCCTGGGATTTTTCTCTTACAATGCCCAATGGGTTCCACACTATGCCAACAAGGCACGGCCACTCATCAAGACCACCTCCTTCCCCCTGTCAACCGAAGCCAGAGCGGCCTTCGACCGCATCAAATCGGACATCGCTGCTGCAACGCTCCACGCCATCGACGAGTCTATTCCGTTCCAAGTCGAAAGCGATGCGTCTGACTTTGCACTGGCAGCCATTTTGAACCAGGCTGGCCAGCCAGTAGCCTTCTTCTCCAGACCCCTCCAGGATCCTGAGAGCCGACACTCCTCTGTTGAGAAGGAGGCCCAGGCCATAGTCGAGATAGTATGTTGTTGGAGACACTACCTCACTGACAGGCGCTTTACGCTGCTGACCGACCAACGCACGGTCTCCTTCATGTTGAGTAGTAACCAGCGAGGTAAGATCAAAAATGACAAAATCGGGGGGGGGCGTGGCGAGATGGCGTAGAGACTAGATGTGTAATCCCTGTCCTCTCTGGTCAGACTTTTAAGTACCCGTTTTTTTAACCCTTTATTTTTAATTTTAAAATTTTAAATTTTAGTTTGATATTTTGGTGAGCCATTATGGCTACTAATGTAAAAAAAAACTAAGCCTCAGTTAGAAAAGAAAATACAGTTTTGAAGTGCAGAAGAATTGGGGCCTAAATGACTTGAAACAGCCTCGGATTCAATTTCAGCGATCCCCAAGCCTCTACAATCGCCGGTGGTGTCAAAAGTTAAAGTAACAGCCACTCACCAGTCTCAAGATGGCGCTGGTTCGACCCATTTTGCGGAGGAAGTACCGCGCTCCCAAAAAGTTGGGCCCGAGCCTGGAGGCTTGTTACAAAGAATAACCCCATTGGAAGAGATGGGCGCGCGGAGGAAGAGAACTGTGACGCTAGACATGCAAGTCTATAGCGACTGGGGGCTTGAGTAGCGCTGCTAATTACAGAGGATTTTGTAATTTTATTAAAAAATGGTCTGCTGGGGGAGGACAGCGATGACCCCCTGAGGAAGTCGGGGGGGTCGTCGATGGATGTCCAAACTCACAGCAGAACAACTAGAATGCTGCCTTTTTTAGTACAACTAGAAGAGGACTTACCTTACTCTACCACTGTACAGGAAATTGAAGAAGAGCTGGAAGAAAGTGAGCTACAAATTGCAGAACGGGATTCTGCATTCCAAATTGCATCTCAACCTGTTTATATGATATTTGAAGATATTGCTTCTTATTTGGATATCATTACTGGTCAATTGAACCAGCTGGTTCAAATGAATACTGATATGATCTCAGACTTAACTGTGGTGAAGGCAGAAGCTAAAGAAAATTGGGAAAACTTTAAAAAATTTGAAGCTTGCTTTTCTGAATGTAAACGACAGGTACAGAATCCAATACAGAAACAATAGTAAAGGTGGAAAAATCAGTTAAAGATTTAGGAGCACGGGAAAAAGAGTTAACAAGAAAAATGGACTATTTGGATAATCAAAGCAGAAGAAATAATGTGAAAATTGTGTGTTTGCCAGAAGGTATAGAAGGTCAAGATCCTGTCAATTTTTTTAAAAATTGCATTCCCCAAATGTTAGGGGTATAGTCTTTTCCTGATGGATTGGTATTGGAATGAGCACATAGAGCTTTAAGAAGAACACCTTCACCTGGTCAACCTCCAAGAGCTGTAATAGTTCATTGTTTGAACTGTTTGGATAGAGAGACAATTCTTCGACTTGCAGTTCAAAATGCAAGACAAAGGCAAGCTCCAATGATGGTTCAGAATAGTAGAGTTTTCTTCTACCCTGATTTGAGTCAAGATGTCTTCAGACGCCAACGTGAATTTAATCCAGTTAAAGATGTTTTATGGCGTAAAGGTTACAAATTTGCTTTTCGTTACCCTGCTGTGTTGAAAGTGTTTTATGGAAACTATCAGTCTCAATTCTTTGAGAGTGAGCATGAAGCAATGGTTTTTGCTAATTCGCTACCAGATGTCAGAGGACAAAGAAGAAGTCCACCATTATCTCCTAAAAGAAAATCTGACAGTCTTGGAAATGGGAAAAAAGGCAGAAGTGGAAAGAACGGGAATGGAAAGAATTAATCTACTCTTGAAATGGGTTCACCGTCTGGACTAGAATCTTAAGGCTGAATTTTTTTTTTAGTAATATGTTAATATTTTTGATTGGCTGGCTGGAGTGGAGGGGATTGCACTAATTTCTTTGTTAGTCATCAGTCACTAGTGGGTAATCCACACCCAGTTTTTTTAGGGAGTTACTACCTTTTGGTAGGTTTTTTTGGGGGGTTTTGTTTTTTTTTTCCTATTAATAAATATTATTTTTATTTGGAGGGCCTATATATTTTAATCTGGGGGTATTATATATAATTTTTTTTTCTTTCTTTGTTATTATTAATTTTCTGATTATTTTTGGTATTTAGTAATTGTATTAGATATGTCAAATTTGATATTTGCTACTTTTAATGTTCAGGGATTAAACAACCCGATCAAGCATAAGAGAGTTTTGGCATATATGAAAAAGATGAAAATTTATATTGTTTTTTTACAGGAGACACATTGGAATGAAAATTAAAGTATGAAATTGAAGAGGGACGGGGTTGGACATGTTTTTTTTTCTTCATTTAACTCTAAAGCTAAGGGAGTAGCAATTTTGATACATAAAAATGTATCTTTTGAATTACAATCAATGGAAATGAATGCAGGATATATTCTTAAATTGAATTGTAAGATTTTTAATGAATTTTGAACTTTACTCAACATTTATGTACCGAATGTGGATGATGAAGCATTTATTTCTGATGCATTTTTGCTTCTGGGACAAGCTAATGAAAATGTTTTGATTGGAGGAGATTTCAATTGTGTTTTGGAACCTTTATTAGATAAATTTCCAAAAAATCCAAAATGGCAATTCAAATTCGAGCTTTGATGAAAAATCTTAATTTAGTGGACATTTGGTGACATCTCAACCCAACAGAGAAGGATTTCTCTTTTTATTCATTTAGACATTAATCCTTTACTAGAATTGATTTTTTTTTTAGTATTGTCACATTTACAGGGGGAAATATTGCAAGCAGAATATAAAAGTAGGGTAACTTCAGATCATTCTTTGTTGTATTTTATTTATGAGAGTTTTGAAAAAATTAGTGCAGCTTATCGTTGGAAATTAAATACGTTGTTGCTAAAAAAAGCGGAATTTATTGAATTTTTTAAAAAACAAATCAATTTCCTTTTAGAAGAGAATGTTAATTCCATTCAGAGTAAATTTATATTGTGGGATGCTATGAAAGCTTACTTGAAAGGTCAAATAATTAGTTATAGCTCTAAGGTTAAAAATAATTATTTGACTGAGAGCCTTGAATAAGAGAAACAGATTGATGAATTAGAAAAGGAATTTCAGAGAGATGTGACAGAAAATCAGAAGATAGAGTTGTCTAGATGGAAATTGAAATACAATACGTTGCAATTTTATCAATTTGAATACTTGATTAATAGATCTAAACAACGGTATTATGAATGGGGTGAGAAAGTGCATAAGGTACTTGCATGGCAGTTAAAGAAAGAACAGGTATCAAGGGTTATTAATGCAATTAGACGAAATTCGACTGTTACTTACAAACCTCATGAGATTAATGATGAGTTTTACTCATTTTATAAGAAACGAAATACTTCTGAGGAAAAACAGGAGAGTGGATTGATTAATTCCTTTTTATCGATGTTGAAATTACCAGTATTAGAAGAAGATATATTGGAGCTGGAGGCTCCTTTTACTGATTTAGAAGTTAAATTGGCTATGTTGGAAATGCTGAATGGAAAATCACCTGGTGATGACGGGTTTTCGGTTGAATTTTATAAGATATTTTATGATGATTTATCTACAGTGTTTGGAGATGTGTTACGACAGATTAATGAACATTATGATTTACCTGAATCATGCTCTAGTGCTTTAATTACTGTAATTCCTAAGAAGGATAGAGATCCGTTGAAGGTGTCTTTGTTAAATGTAGACTATAAAATTTCTTTGTTAAATTTCTTTGTTAAATGTAGACTATAAAATAATAGCTAAAGTATTAGCGAATCAATTGGCTAAATTTTTACCTAAGTTGATACATGTAGATCAAACAGGTTTCATAAAGAATAGATATGCTTCAGATAATATTCTTCGAGTGATTAGTTTGATTAATAAATATCAACAGTCTCGATGCTTTTGATAGAGTTGAGTGGAACTTTTTATTTAAAATTTTAGAGAAATTTGTTTGGTCCTTCTTTCATTGGTTGGATTAAAGCTTTATACAATAAACCAATAGCCAGGGTATTGACAAATGGTCAGATCTCGGAACCTTTTAAATTAACCCGTCCGACTCGACAAGGTTGTCCTTTGTCTCCAGCTTTGTTTGTGTTAGTAATTGAACCTTTAGCACAGCTCATACAAATACACAGATACAAGGTATGAGAGTTTTAGATGAGGAGTATAAAATTAATTTATTTGCTGATGATGTATTGGTGTATTTAACAAAACCAGCTCAGTCACTTTTACACTTGAAGGAGTGTTTAACACAATATGGATCTTTGTCTGGATATAAAGTTAATTGGGGAAAAAATGAAATTTTACCGATAGGTGAAGGAGATTATTCAGTTTATAAGAATATTATTAATTTGAAGTGGACTGATCAAATTAAATATTTGGGTATAAATGTGGATGTTGATTATCAATCTTTATATAAATTAAATTATGTACCGTTAATGAAAAAGATCAAAGCTGATTTGATTAAGTGGAAGGATCTTCCTATAAATTTAATTGGAAGAATAAATACAATTAAAATGAATATCTTTCCACGTATACAATATTTGTTTCAGTCAATTCTGTGTTTACTTAATAAGAATTTTTCCCGAGATTTAAATAAAATAATTAGGGAATTTTTATGGAAGGGTAAATTTCCGAGAGCAGCTTTAAATAAGTTTACTTGGAAATATACATTAGGAGGATTACATTTACCACATTTCCAAAATTATTATGAGGCAGCTCATTTTAATTTATTAGTTCATTAATGGATTTGGAATGGCCCCATAGTTGGGCTAAAATTGAGATGGCGAATATTTTTGAATTTGAAATACATCAATTTTTGTTTCCGTGGAATTTAAATTTATTAGAACAATATAATGTGCCTATACTAAAGCATTTAATGAAGTTATGGATGAGGAAAAATGGAAGGTATAAAAAATTTGGGGGATTGTTTTAAAGAAGGTCAATTTTTATCCTTTAATCAAATGAGGGAAGATTTTGGTATTAATGAGAATTCTTTCTTTATTTATTATCAACTTCGATCTTTAGTAAAACAAATATTTGGTAGAGATATGACTTTACCTAAATTGACTAAATTTGAATCTTTTTTTGTGATTGTACCAAAGAAGGGATATATTTCATTGATGTACCAAATATTACAGGAAAGTATCGAAAAAAAGGGATGGGATAGATCTAAGATTAAATGGGAAAAGGATATTAATTTTATTTTTTCTGAGGATGATTTGTTAGATATTTGTCATGATAGTGTTACTAGATTGATAAATGTTCATTATGCAATGGTTAATTACAATATTTTACATCAATTGTATTTAACACCTGAAAAGTTTTTAAAAATATGATTTTAGTGAATCAGACTCTTGTTTTAGATGTGGTAATTCGGTTGGAACTTTTTTTCATGCTGTTTGGTTATGTGTACATATACAATCTTTTTGGAAAACAATTCAATTGTTTTTGGAACATTTGTATAAGATTAAAATACTTCTAGACCCGACAATATTTTTGCTGGGTAAGTTAACGCCTTTGAAAGATTTGGGATTAAACAAATTTCAAAGAAGGGGTGAATGTGATAGTACAGATTCTATCACCAATGTGTATATGTACAGATGGTAGTGTAGGATGACTGTGATTGGCTGAGAGTGTAGTCACACCTACTGGCAGGTCTTAAAGGATTGCTCCTAGCCAGACCAGGTCATTCTGGACTGGTCGACCTACTTGTGATATGCTCCAGTCTTTTAGTTAATAAAAGCCTTGGTTTGGATCAACAAATCTTTGGTTCTTTCGATGCGCATTACATGGTGCTTAGCCCATTGTTTCTCCAGTGTTTTATTTTACTCTATCTATGCCCCTCATGTTGCTATGGATGAGTTGGGGTAGAAGGCCTGTTTTGTGGTGTACATCCCTCTCACTCTGTGATTCCATGATTTAAATATTAAAGAACAACAGGTTGACAGTGAATGAAGAGCTGAAAGAAGGGTGAAACTTGTCAAGTTCCCAGACCAACCACCCAGAGGTTTTGAAAATGGTAGGTTGGAGACAGTTAAAGCACTGATTGTTCTCATCCAACATCCTGTAGATTCTCAAAACGTACACGTAGGTAGAGGGCAGAGAGTTAACCTTAGTTTTTACCAAAGCAGAGATGGAAAAACATGGAACTAAAGACGAGTTATACCAATATTAGTCATTGGAAAAATACTATAATCTATGCGCGTCGAAAGAACCAAAGACTTGTTGATCCAAACCAAGGCTTTTATTAACTAAAAGACTGGAGCAGATCACAATAAGGTCAAAATAAAAGGCACTATTTGCCTTGGCGAGTCTGTTGTCTATCTCGTTGTCGATCCTTGCATCTGATGAAATGGTGCAGCCGAGATAGGTAAATTGGATGACCGTTTTGAGTTTTGTGTGCCCGATGGAGATGTGGGGGGGCTGGTAGTCATGGTGGGGAGCTGGCTGATGGAGGACCTCAGTTTTCTTCAGGCTGACTTCCAGGCCAAACATTTTGGCAGTTTCTGCATCCTACACTACCATCTGTACATATTCACATTGGTGATAGAATCTGTACTATCACACAAGGGAGTTGCAACAAGGCTCAGGTAGGAAGCAGAATAGATAGTGGTGGATATGGCATGTATTTGAACATTCTGAAAGCTTTTGCAATGATGTGTTGATTAAACAAATTTAGCAGCACCTGAGAGTGCTAACGTACCAGCAAAGATTAATGATTGTTTTGGAGACAGAAATCAGAGAACATTGATTAACATGTTTTCTGGTTGGGAGGCTGTAAAGAAACTGTTTTGACCCAATAGGTGTTGGTTTTCATACATCTGTACATTTTGCCAGAAGGTAGTAGTGAGAAGAGGTTGTGACCAGGGTGGTGGGAGTTCTTTACGATATTGAAGACTTTATTGAGGGGGAGTCTAACATAGCTGTCTGCACTGGAAGGGAGGTTAGTGCCTGTGAAGGACTTGGCTATGTTTGCCACTTTCTGCAGCCTTCAGGATTCCTAAGTATCTGAGTTTCCAAACCAGGTTGTGTTGCATCCAGTAGCATATTTTCCACAGTGTACCTGTGGTAGTTCAATAAAGTATTTGACGACACACCAAATCTCCCTAGACTTCATGGGAAGTAAAGGCATCCTTGTGCCTTTTTCATGCTCACCTTGATGTGCTGGGTACAGGAGCGATATTTCAATATGTGGATTTTCAGGAACTAACTCCCTCCACTGTTGTCCCCTCAGTGAAGGCTTGTGTGGTCCCTCAACATCCCCTTCCTAAAGTCACATCGCATTCTTCCTGGATAGCTTTAAACCCAATAACATGATTATTGATTTTTAGATAGCCCCCATATCTGTGCCAATTTCTTCTTTTCCTATTACAGTTCTCATTTCCTCTGTAACTCTAAATGTCCCCCTCTCTCCATCTTGATGGATCAAAGGACCGGTTTCTGTGCTGCGTCTTTCTGAATCATTCAAGACTGAATTGGGAAAAATGTGGTGATTTTTTTTGGATTCCTCAACCCAACAGAGCTGTGGGTCCTCAGTCAAGATTGCTTTTAAAACTAGATTAACAGATTTCTGATTGAATGAATGAACTTGAACATTTTAATGATGATTACATTTATTATCAACATATCAACTCAAATTACCAGATATTTCAGATTTATTGTCAGTGTACATATATGACATCACATACAACCCTGAGATTCTTTTCCTGCAGGCCAGATAGAATTACCACTCATTGGCAGTGCGAAAAAAAACTGAATCAATGTACACGTGAAGAAATATAAACAAAATGACTGTGCAATACAGGAGAGAGAAAAAAAATAAATAAAGTACAAATGTAAAGAGTACTTAAATGAGTCCTTGATTAAGTTTGGTAGTGAGGAGTCTGATAGTAGAGAGGGAGCAACTGTTCCTGAACCTGGTGGTGCGAGTCTTATGGCACCTATTCCTCTTTCCTGAGAACAGAACATATGCTGGGTGGTGGGGATCCTTAATGATTGCTGCTGGTCTCTGACAGCAGCATTTCCTGTAGAAGTTCTTGAAGGAGGTGGACATAGCCCTGATGTCCTGGGCTGTGTCCACTACCTTCTGCAGGTAATTATTTCCAATTCAAAAAGGTAGTCAACATCATAAAGGAACACCCACCACCCCCACCCCCCGCCACATCGTCCCGCTCACAATCTCTTCTCACTACTGTCTTCGGGCAGAAGGTAAAGAGGCCTGAAGTCCTGCACCTCTAGGGTCAAGGACTCTTGTCCTGAATCTCCTAGTACAGTAAAGCCACAGGTATCTATAATTCAAGCAACTGGTAGCCTCAAGCAACCAGCAAAGCAAAACTGAGGAAAATAAATAGGTAAAAAATACCCAAGTTTAAAAATGTTGCATTTTGCCATTAGTTCACCAATCACACTCACAATCTCAAGCAACCAGAAAATACACTACAGGATCACAACTGAAAGATCAAACTACACACATGAAACATCATATTTTTGAGCATAAACTGCATCTGTGAATATTTATTTATCCCTCCTTTGATATTTATATTCTCTTTTTCTATTTTGCATTGCAGGTAATTTAAATTGTTACCATAGCAGTTGGAGTATCTATATTACCTGATGACAGAGGGGAAGCAGCTGGATTTTTTGGTGTCACTGGGTGTTCATCTGTATCTCCTTCTTGATGGTGGAAAGGTGAAGAGGGAATGGCCTGGGTTGTGAGAGTTCCTGAGGATAGAGGCTCATTGTCCCTTCAGAAATCTGACAGCAGAAGAAGCTGTCCTTGTGCCACTGGGTGCTCATCTTCAGGCTCCTGTACCTCCTTCTCAATGGTAGCAGCATGAAGAAGTTATGGCCTGGGAAGTGGGGTGGGGGGTGGTGGTGGTGGGAGGTCCTTGAGGACAGAGCCTGCTTTTTTAACACCACCTTCTGTAGATGACCTTGTTGGAATGGAGTCTGATGCCTGTGATGGTCCTGGCTGAGTTCACAACTCTACATAGTTTTTTCTTGTCCTGTGCATTTGCACCTCCCAGTGATGCAACCAGACAGAATTTTCTCCATGGTCCAACTGTGAAAATTTTAAAGAGTCTTTAGTGACATATTGAATCTCCTCATACACCTCACAAAGTATAGCCACTGGCTAACCTTCTGCATGATTGCATCGACATGAAGGCCACAGGATAGATCTTTAGAGATGTTGACATCCAGGAACTTGAATCTCTTAAACCTTTCCACTGCTGAGCCCTTGATGAGGACTGGTTCGTGATCTCCTGATTTCCCCTTCCTGATGAACACAATCAGCTCAATCAGAATTTATTGTCATGGACAAGTCATGAAATTCAGTGTTTTGTGGCAGTATCAAAGTGCAAACATGCATATTATAACCATTTTACATTACTATAAAAATAATAAAAGTGCACAAAAAGTAAGGCAATGTCTTCGGTTCATTGATTATTCAGGAATCTGATAGCAGAGGGGAAGAAGCAGTCTGGTGACTTGTCTTTAGGCTCCTGTACCCTTTCCCCGATGGTAGCAGAGTGAAGAGGGCATAGCCTGGGTGGTGAAGGCCTTTGACGATAGAAGCTGCTTTTTAAAGTCACCACTTCATGTAGTTATCTGCGATGGAGCTCCTTGGTTTGTTAACGTTGAGTGCAAGGTTGCCGTGGCACCACTCAACTATCTCCCCCCTGTATGCTACCTCATTGCCGTTTGTGATTCTGTTGGTGTCATCGGCAGATATTCAGATGGCATTTCAATTGTGCCTAGTCACACAGTCCGCGACTAGAGCAGTGGGCAAAGCATGCATCCTTGATATCCGCCTGCGTTGATCGTCAATGAAGAGGAGACGTTGTTTCTGATTCATGCTGACTATTGTTTTCCTATGGGGAAGTCAAGGATCCAGTTGCAGAGCCCCAGGTTTTGGGCTATGTGAAGGGTAGTGATGGTCTTGAAGCCAATGGTCAGTGTCTGGCGCACTGAGTCCCTCCAGCTTTCCTTTGTTTGCTCAAGTTTCAGCAATATAGCTTGATATAGGAACGGCTCTGCCCAAGAAAGCAAGAAGTTGCATAAACCAAATTCCACTTCATCAACTCTGTGTGCCCCTCCTACTGTCTTGGGAAAGGTGCCAACATATTGAAGGACTCATTTTCACCCACCCAAAGTTGTACTCTTCTCACTTCCCCTCAGGGAGATTAGATGAGCTTTAAATATAAACCTCCAGGTTCACCCTCACACTTGAACTGAACCTTTTATTCCCGCACCGTTTGTTGGGCCAAGTGTCGGTTGACTTGCCCGGTTAGCCCACGAGGCAGCATTTTTTTTCACAGTACACATGACTCCAGCAATTTCATTCAAACCACCTCCTTCCCCCAAGTACCATGACGTCAGGTAGAGCGTTTGGCGCGTGACGTCAGGGAACGTGCTGCCGTGCGAGGCTGAGCGGCGGCTTGCGCGCGCAACTGGGCCCTGAACTCCGAGTGGACCGCGGCGGTAAGTGGTGTGAAGGTAGCGGGCCGCGCAGCGACGCGAACGGCGTCCTTGGCTCCTGACGAAGGCCTCCTGCTTCCAAGACGTCTAGTTCCCGAATCGAGCCGACCGTCTCCCCGAGCGTTGCTCGCTCCGCGGGCTGTGCGCCGTTTCGTTTCGGCGCCGGCAAGGCCACTCGGCCCTTCGAGGCAGTGCTTTCAGCCCTGGGCCTTGCTCTTGTCTCGGGTGATTGGCCCCATCGCTGGGTCTCTGCGGACTGAAGTCGAGTCCCAAGCCTCCCCTGGCTGTGAGTGTGCCTGGCCCACACTTTGGCCCCGCACGCCTTGCTTGCATGTCCCTTGTTACTACACCCGCCTTCGTGCTCGGCCGTGACTGCCTCAGTCGCTAGAGCTTCGCTCCCAGCTTCTTGAGCACCCTGATCTCCCCACCACCAGGGTCGTTGGCCGGCAGAGGCCTCCTTACACTTTGTCTCATTCAGACTGAAAGTCCACCCTTTTGACCCAAGTTTTGCTCACTTATATTAACCTGACTTTACGAAAGCAAAAGACTAGATGCCGAAAAATTGAGATGAGGGATGCCCAGTAGTTTGGGCAGACGATCAGTCCAACATTTTGTGCCGCCGACCTTTCAGAAAAGTTAAGCTATTGAAGTGCTAGTTTGTTACCTCTCATTCTTTCTGTGGTGTGTTCTCTGCTTGGAGTCGAGATGTGATTCAGGTGAATAAGATTAACGTCAGAGGAAAGTTCTTGCCATTTGACCGTTTAAGGACGAGGTGGGACACAGATATAGGCAGCAAGAACTTTAGTAAGTTGTAAGGACAAACTTTTACTGCGAGAGCAGTTAGAACTTGGAACATTTTCGGTAAGAATATGGTGGAAACAGTTATTCAGATTTTTTTAAAAAGTTGAAGTGGGAAGAAATTTCCAAAGCTTGTAAAGGGAGAAACAGGCAAGTGTGACTGACCAAATTGCTAAAAAGAACAGGAATTAACAAAATAATTCATTTGAGTATCATGTAATGTATTAGGATAAAACCTGGTAGCTCAGAACTTTTTAAAACAACGGGGTTGTATTTTCTTTTTAAATTTAGCCATCTGTTGAACATAACATAAGAACTAGAAGCAGGAGTAGGCTCTCCCATTCAACATGACTGTGGCTGATCTGATGACAGGTTCATCTTCACTTACCTGCCTTTTCCCAATATCCCTTAATTCCCTTTCTATGTAAAAATCCATCCAACCTTGTCTTATATTTACTGAGGTTGCCTCCACTGCTTCAATGGGCAGTAAATTCCACTCTCTGGGAAAAGCAGTTCCTCCTCATCACTGTCCTAAATCTACTACCCTGGCTCTTGAGGCGATGTTCCCTAGTTCTGGTCTCCCCTATCAATGTAAATAACATGCTGACCTCTATCTTGAATATGTCTTTCATGATTTTCTGTTTCTATAAGATCCCCTCTCATTCTTCCCAAGTTCCAGCAAGTACAGACCTGCGTTGATCAATCTCTACTCAAAGACTAGCCCTTAAGCCCTGAAATCAACCTAGTGAACAAACCTCCTCTGCATCACCTCCAAAGTCGGTACATCCTTCCTCAAGTAAAGAGACCAGAACTGCACGCAGTACCTTGTACAGTTGCAGTCTGAACCCCACCCCCTCACTCTTAAATTCATTCCCTCTAGCAATGAAGGTCAACATTCCATTTGCCTTGATTGCCTGCTGCACCTGCAATCCAACCTTTTGCGATACATGCACAGGCACTTCCAAGTCCTGATGCTCAGCAGCATACTGCAATCACTTGCCACTTTAAATATCTTCCATTTTTCTTTTCAAAGTGGAGAACCTCAAATTTGCCAACACTGTACTCACTTAACCTATTGATATCTGCAGTCACTCAGTATCCTTTGTACAATTTGCTTTTCCACTCAATTTTGTCATCAGTAAACTGAGATACACTGGACTCTGTCCCCTCTTCCAGATCACTTATGTACATCAAACATTGAAACCTTGTGGAACATGTGAACTGTTTCATTCAACAATTTTTTTTTCTTTTCATCAATTTCCTGTCTCGCTTATGTATTATCCATTTCTAACATTGCCTACAATTCCTTATTTTCAACAAGTTCAGGTGATATGTCTTCAGTACTTTCACAAATCTCTTCCATGAAGATGGTGAGGAATCCCTTTGCTGTTATTGTCTTGTCTCTTAACCAGTGATCTGGCCTACTCCTTTGTGCCGTGGGCCCAAATTTTATCAATGACTCTTAAATAGCACCTATAATATCTAGCAGCAACACACAACATTTTGGAAGAACTCTGGGTCAGGCAGCATCCATGGAAGACAATAGACAGTCATCATTTTGTGCTGAACCCTACATGTGTATGCTGCTTGACCAGCTGAGTCTCTCCAGCAGTTTGTGATACTCCAGTTTTCCAGCATCTGCAGTCTATCATGTTTACCAACAATATCCAGTCCCTTTAATCATAACTAAGAAGTTCCTGATTGCAACCTCAAAGCACTCTATAGACAACCTATTTATATTTGTTCTTCAAATACTTTCTTCTGTTGGGCTTGGGGATGCGATGCTATTCTGTACTTGTCTGAGCAGTTGTTAATTTGCTGTGAGATTTCACAACTAAGGCTTTGTCATAGTTTTACATCATAAAATTAAGTTCTTCGGATCAACTGACTAAGTTGGCTAAGTTTTCTATCCAAGCTATATGCATTTGCCTGCATTCAGTCCACTTTCCTCTAACACAGTGGTTCCCAACCTTTTACTTTCCTCTCACATACCACTTTAAGTATTGCCTATGCCATAAATGTGCTGTGATTAATAAGGGATTGCTTAAGGTGGTATGTGGGTGGAAAGAAAAAGTTTGAAAACCACTGTTTTAATCATTCTAAATTAATTCATTATGTGCACAGTTTCATAATTCCAAAGGAAATGGACCAATGACAATTTTTCTCAAGCAAAATATTTCAGTAATAATTGGGTTTAGAGCAGTGATTCTCAACCTTCCCTTCCCACTCACATACCACCTTAAGTAATCACTTACTAATCACAGAACATTTATGGCATAGGGAATACTTGTAGTGGTATGTGAGTGGAAAATAAAAGGTTGGGAACCACTGCTCTTAACTGTTCTCTATTTATGTACCTGTCTGAATATCTTTTAAACATTGCAGTGGTATCTGCCTCTACCACTTCCTCTGGAAGCTTGTTCCTTGTATTTGCCAGGTCTCTTTTGAATCTTTCTTTTTTCCTCTCAAATCGAGACCTCTAGCTTAGAATTCCCTGACCCTGGGGAAATCCTGGAATGGGCTGCCATAGGTATTGGTGGAAACAGATGTGATAGGAGTGTTTAAGTTGCTTCAAGATAGATATAAATATACAGGGAATAAAAGGTGATTTATTATGTACAAGCAGTTTACTGTGAGTGTCACATTCAGCACAGGCATCATGGGCAGAAGGGTCTGTTTCTATGCCATACTTTTCTATGTTTAAAGAGGCTATGACATCTTTGGCTATGCTATTCATAATTATATAATAACCCCTTTAAGGTCTTTCCTCATCCTCCTCTTCAGGGCAAAAAGTCCCATCCTACATTTCGTGAATCTTTTATGCATCCTTCCCAGATTAATAATATTTTTCCTGTTACTGGGTGATTAGAACTGTGCACTATTCTCCAAGTATGGTTTTGCCAACATCTTCTATGTTTGAAACATGATGTTACATCTCCTGTTTTCATTACTGATGAATGTAAACTTGTCGATTGCTGTCTTCACTACCACCTACTTATGTTTACTTAACATATTTCATTATGGTTGACTGAAAACAATCATTTGGATAATTCTCACCATGTTCTCATCATGGTTGGTACAGCCCCAATGGACTAGGTTGCTATGGAAAGAAATGGAAGAGATAACTGAGGCCTTGATGGATGTTCGCATCATTAATACAGACGAGGCACAGAAAAGCTGGAGGATAGCAAACAGAAAGGAAGGAATATTGGTGAGGTTTATAAAATCATGAGTGGCATAGATAAGGTAAATGGTAAATTTTTCCAAGCTTGGGGAAAATCTAAAACAATGTGACATAGATTTTAGGTGAAAGGGGACATAGTTAAGAGCAACCTGTGGGGTACCTTCTTCATAGAAGCTGGTAGATGTATCGAATGAACTGTCAGAGAAATTGGTGGAAGCAGAGGCAATTATGACGTGAAATTCGCAGGCACATGGACAGGAAAGATTTGGAGGGATGTGGGCCAAATGCAGCAAATGGGAGGAGCTTCGACAGATTGAGCTGAAGACCTGTTTCTGTATTGTAGAACAGATTTTAAACGGTTCCTTTATTTCAGAAGGTTAGTGGGCATGACCATGTGATAACACACCACAAAGCCTTGCATCAATAGGAGGGAAATTAATGGGGAAAATTCTTAGAGATGGGATTTAGATTTTGCATGTCGACGTACAGCACTGTAACAGGTTCTTCCGACCCATGAGCTCATGCACTCCCCTTTTCCCCCACCCCCCTCCCAATACACCAATCCCCATACATTTTGAAGGATGGGAGGAAACCAGAGCACCCAGAGGAAACAGACACAGGGAGAATGTTCAAACTCCTTACAGACAGTGCCGAATTCAAACCTGGGCCACTGGCGCTGTAATAGTATGGTTCTAACCACTGCACTAATTGTATCACCAGATAAACATTTGTATAAATATTTGAAAATGTTGGGCCTGATCAGAAATAGACAGAATTGTTTTGGGGGGGGGGGGGGGGCGGAATCCTGTCTCATGAATTTGTTTTTTGAGCAAGTAACTAAGAAGATTGATGAAGGACGGTGGTAGATGATATGTCCATGGACTTTTAAGATATTTAACAAGGTCCTCCAAGGTTAGCTGGACCCGAAGGCTAAGGCACATTCATTTGCATCAGTATTTACAAAGGAAATGATTGTTGTCATTGATCTAATGGCAATAGACCATTTCCACCCATGCTACCCAATTGACCTACAAATCCCAGTACGTTTTGAATGGTGGGAGGAAACTGAAGCTCCTGGGGTAAACCATTGCAGACATGGGGAAAATATACAAATGCCTTACAGACAGCATGGGATTCGAACCCTGGTCCTGAATCGTTGGCTCTGTAATAGCGTTGTACTAACCAGGACACCCAGGGAGGGGAAATTTTGGTGCGTCTCAATAAGTGAAGAGGAAGTACTCGATTCCTTTACAAGCTTCAAAGTGATTAAGTCCCCAGGGTGAGATGAGATTTATACCAGACTGCAGAGGTTGTTGGACACTGACTGAAATATTTAAATCTGGCCACAAGTGAGGTATCAGATGATTGAAGGATGGCAAATGTCCTACCCACCATGGTAAAGATGGGTAAGAGGGAGAAGCTGGTAATTATAGCACTGTGAGGTAGTTACTGGGGAAAAAAAATATGTTGGACAGCATCAGTCACTTGAAAAGGTAGGGATTAATCAGATGGCCAGCGTGACTTATCCAGGACAGATCCTGTCTGACTCATTAGTGATTTTTTTTTGTTGAAGAGGCAGAAAAGCTTACTGATGAGGACAGTGGGGTGGATGTGGCTCGTACAGACTTTAGTAAGCCTTTGATAAGGACCCACAAGGGAGACCGGTCCAAAAGGTCCACAGGATCAGGAGTGAGTTGGTCATATTTGTTGCAATAGTTTAATGCATCATGCTGTGAGGTATTTGTTAAAGTAACCACTCTCTTATTTTTTTCAGCTTAAAAGCTAAAAATTTTTGACCAGTGGGTAAGTAGTACTGTTACATGTTATACATTAATAAGGTATTAGTTTGGTGTGAATGAAACAGAACAAGAGGATTGAGTAAATTGTATCTTTGTCACAAAAGGGTGAAGGGTGTTGTTTAGGAGTTGATGGTTGAGCAACTGTTCCTGAACCTGGTGGTGCGAGTCTTGTGGCACATATTCCTCATACAAGTACAACCTGACAAAACAACATTCTCTGTTCCTCAGTGCAAAAACATGCAGACACAAAACCAGACATAACACACATACAAACAAATAATACATGGTTTTATGGAGGACAAGTATTTTATCTATAAAAATAAATAAATATTGTTTTGTGCAAATGGGAGTCTTGGATGGTTAGTGGAAGCAGTTCCTTTGGTCGTTCAGCATACTCACTGCTCATGGGAAGAAGCTGTTCCTCACCTTGGTGGTGCTGGGTCTGATGCTCCTTTATCTCTTCCTCAATGGGAGCAGCTGAAAGATGCTGAATGCAGGTGGAAGGGCTCCTCAATGGTTTTCCGTGCCCCCTTCTGAGCAGCATGAGTATATTAGGTCCAGGAAAAGTCCTCCAGGAATGTAAATTTGCTCACCCTTTTCAACTCGGATTTCTCTCTTCCTCTCTTCCTCTCTTCCTCAGTAAATTTGTAAATGATGTTGTTTATCAAGCCGCACAGTTGTAGGAAGAAAGCAAGGAGAACATGGGGCGAAGTACACAGCTCTGTGATGCTCTGCTGCAGATGGAGATTGTGGAAGAGATGTTCTTGCCATTCTACACAGATTGAATTTGGAGGCGAGGAAAATCAGGATCCTAAATTGAGAATGAGAAAGTTGATAAAATGGAAACATGAATACAAAAATTGGTGGAGGAGTTGTAAACAGTTGTAATAAGTAGTGTTTTATTGTATCATTTAGAAATAACCAGTGGTATTTCCCTGCAGTGCTGCTTCTTGTATCCATTCATGCCTTGGGTGTCATGAATAATTTAAATATTTGCTTAATTACATATAATGTTGGACTGTTACATATAGTGAGGAAGATGATGGATTTAAGAGCATAATTGATAGGCTGGAAATACCTGTTGCAAAATATGCTAATTTTTTTTAGGAATGGACTTATTAGAAGCAAATTTGTGCACTGAATTTCCGACTAATGGACACAAAACATTGATTGTCCATTTCTCTCCCAGGGTCCTGATCAAGTGTATTCTAGGACAATGTGTGAAGCTCGAGAAGAAATTGTTAGGGTTTGACCTGTTTATTTCCACCTCAGGCCAGTCATAAAAACCATTTCTACTTATGTAAAATCAAATTTAATAGACCATTTTTAAGTGTTAATTTATGCAGTTGATTATGACATGCATTCTACTTTAGAGGGGATGAAATTCATACTAGAATTCAAAATACTGTGCAAGAGGCAGAAATCCAAATGATATCCTAAACAAAGAACAAAAACACTTTCTCTGGTTTCTCACAAGTTTCCCTGAAACATAAATTTCTCTTGCTGCAACACTGTTATTTGTCTTGTTATTTGTCTTCAGTAACCTTTTTTTCACACTGTGAACCATATCAATCAAAATACATACAAACATTTCCCTCTTAAATATACACAGCGGCATTTTCTCCCCTTTTTTCCCCCCTACTTCCTACCCTTCCCTCTCCAAACCCATTAAGCATTCAACATATACAATACAATAAATTCATTAAACAATGTCATCACACAATGAAAATAAACAAGAAAAATGTGTCATCTACTTTTACACACTGGATCAAGTAATTTTGTCTTATCATTTTAGGGGTGGAGGTCCGAGGCAAGCCCTCTCTGTTATGTTCCATGTACGCTCCCAAATTTGTTCAAATAATGTGACTTTATTTTTTAAATTATATGTTAATTTTTCCAATGGAATACATTTATTCATTTCTATGTACCATTGCTGTACTCTCAGGCTCTCTTCTGATTTCCAAGTTGACATTATAAACTTTTTTGCTACAGCTAAGGCTGTCATAATAAATCTTTTTTTGTGCTTCATCCAGTTTGAGGCCTAATTCTTCTTGTGTTACGTTGAAGCAAGATCTCTGGATTTTTTGATTTATTTTTTTTGTGATTTTATTTAATACCTGATTTAGATCTTCCCAAAACTTTCTCACTTTCAGCTTCAATAGCCTTTCGTTAAAATGCTTCTATATTTGTTGTTATTACTGGAGGGAATTTTTACAGCAAATTGAAGTGAAATTTAAAAACCACAACTATGTGACTAATCCATGAGTGTTGTATGAGAACTGAGGTCAGGTGAGCTGCATAGTGAGGTTGTGACATATTCTTGATCTGATGCATTTTTAAATTTTAATGCCAACTATTTCAATTTCCCTGTTTTCTCATCTATATTTTTCTTAATGAGTAAACTAACATTTTAAGCAATTTTTTTCTGATAAAGTTATCAGACTCTTTAACTTGCATACAGTTTCACCAATCATTATAGCCAAGAGAAATCAACAACTGTGTGAAGCAAGGAGGAGTAAAAAAAAAAAAAATTTTAGGCCATGAAACAAGAGCAAAGCAGAAATTAAAAAATATATCACCTAAATTTTAATGGCATTAACAAATTTGTGGCAATCTGAAACTAACAGTAATAATATAATATTAATTAATTTCAGCTGAATCAGCCTAGCTACTATCAGCCTAGCTACTATCCATAACTATGTTTACATCTGCGAATGGTAGGCAGACCAAGCGATGTTACCATACCATAATTTTAAGTTAATGAAGTACCCATTGAGAGATAAGGTACTTCGAGTGAAGTACTGTAAATGCTTAACAACCTATTTAAGGAATGATAATGTGCACAGTTAGTATAGTGGTTAGTGCTGTTACAACAACAGTGACTAGGGTTAGAATCCTGGGCTGTCTATAAGGAGTTTGTACGTTCTTCTCGTGTCTGCGTGGGTTTCCTCCCACCATTCAAAAAGAACAGGGGTTGGAGGTCAATTGGGTGTAATTGGGCAGCAAGGGCTTGTGGGCTGAAAGAGCCTGTTACTGTGCTGGCTGTCTAAAATTAAATTTATCACCAGTACTGACTCAGTTACAGGGTAATAGAATAAATTTCAACCAAGTTGTATTCCAACCCACGACAGTTTACATCTGCCATCGATAAATAAATAAAATATTGTGTTTGGGCTTTTGTAATTTTGTGGCAGTTATATTAGGTGCCCATTCACGAATACAGTAATGAAAGTGAAATAAATTCATATGATCCAACTTATTTAAGAAATACTGATGAGATTTACTTTATGATAATCACATGAATTGTACTAGCGAAAATTATAGTACTTGGTCGATGAACTTGAATTGTACATCAAAACACAGTAACACAGGAAAGACATTCATTTTATCATCATAACATTTATTTACAGTACTTGCATCTGTTAATCCATAATGTATGAAGAACTAGGGTCGACTTTTACATGAGAAATGTGGAAAATTCCAGATTTTTTTTTACCCAAATGGGGTCGAGTTTAACATGAGATTGGCTTTTCTATGAGTGTATGCAGTATTATTGCACTGCTGAAGGAGCACAGGGAGAGCAAGATGTCAGAAAAAAAGGATATTTTATAACTCAAATTAAGAATGCCTTTCTAACAGAGGACACTGGAATTGTAATTAAGATGTACAAGTTGAAAGAGACCCAAACAGTATAAAGGAGCAATATATTTCCCTTCCAGAAATTTTGATTTAAGAAAAAAAGTGTAACTGTCAAGTGGGCAAAACCCACTTTTTTTCCTGGCTGGCACTGAGGTGATGGGCTGAAAGTGGTGTAAATCACTGATTCTCAAATGTCAGATTTAGTGTTAGCATGTGCTGGAGAATGTGTTGAGGAATGAAATGTACATTTTGATCAGGGATTTATGTATGAAAAAGAGTAGTACTAATTTCAATAACAACTTTTAAATCGAGTTGAAGATGTATTCGGGAATGAGGCATTGCAGGGAAATTGGATTAATTGGGCATCCCATAGAGAAGAGCAGGTATGGCCATGAATTACCAATGATAGACTTTGTTATTTTTTATGAATTAGACCATTTGGAGAATTGCTTAAGATACCAAATTAGAGTTTTATAGATAAATTATTCCAATTAGGAATTGTACATTTATTGCACAGTGTGTATATTTAAATTTGAACCTAAAAATACTGACACTGATTTAACAATTTAGTTAACAAAATCATTTTTTAAATGATGTTGCACTGCAATAATCCATAATTGATCAGGAATCCCACTGGTCTGATAACAGAGTCATCAAGCACTGCTTATTTTGTTTCCTTAAAACTGGGCGCTGTTTCCCTTTAAGGTTCAGTCGAAAATTTATTCTACTACTGCGTCATTGAAAAAAAGTTTTTTGAGGTGGTAATAGGAATTGGAATATCTGGCATGACTGAAATCTGCATGTTATCCAATGCATAGAATCATAAAAAGTAGATGCAAGAGAAGGCCATCCAGCTCTTGAAGCTTGCATCACCTTCAAAATGATGGCTGATCATGTGACCTCCATGCTTTATTTCTACTTCCTCTTCATAATTCATAATCCCTTTAACCATGAGGGCCACATCCAAATCCGTTTTGTATATCTGTTGCAAACTGGTCTCAACAACTTCTGAGGAAGGATTTCCACAAGTTCACATTGTTCTCCTTCCAGTCCGAAGTGACTTGCCCCTTGACCATAGACTGTGACACCTTATTCTACACTTGCCCAACTCCAGGAACATTGTACTTGCAATATGTGTCTTGTCCTGTCAGACTTTTGTTTCATTGAGTTTCTCTCTCATTCATCTAAATTCAATTGTATAATAAAAACAGGCCTTGAAGAAGGGCTCAGGCCTGATAAGTCAGTTATATATCTTTACCTCTTGTGGGTGCAGCAAGACCTGCTGAGTGCCTTCAGCATTTGTGTTTTTACTGAAATCAAAGCTTCTGCAGACTTGTATTTCACTCCATTATAAACCTAGTCTATCTAGTCTTTTTCCATACATCAGTCCTGCCATCCAAGGAATCAGTTTGGTGCACCTAGTCAGTAGCCCCTCTGAGGCAAAAATGTCCATTTAGGAGACTGTAACTCCAAACAATATTGAAAGTGTGGTTTCAAGATCTTAAACAACTGTTGTAAGACCTCGGGCTTCTATACGCTTGCAATAAAGGCAAACATGCTGTTTGTTTTCTTCACTATCTGCTGTACCTGCATCCAACCTTCAGTGATGGATGCACCTTAACACACAGGTCTTGTACTTTCACTATTCAGATAATCTGCCTTTGTATTATTGCCAACAGAGTGGATAACCTCACATTTATTCATATTATTCAGTTAACCACTCCTCTAACCTCACCAATCCAGCTAAATATTATCTGCAAACTTGGAGATAATTTCATTTAATTCATTATCAATATATAAGTGGGGTCCCAGCACTGATCCTAGTGGTATCCCAGTAGTAACGACTTGCCATCCTACAAAGGACACATTTATTACTACTGCCTGGTTCCTGTCTGCCAACTAGTTTTCTGTCTATTTCAGTACCATATCTTCTATACCATGTTCTCTAATTGTGCACACCAAACTCTTGGGCAGGACCTTATCAAAAGCTTTTTGAATGTCCCAATATTTAATAACTGGTTTGACTTGTCAAAAACCTCATGAAAATCTGTCTAGACAACATGCAATATTCTATTGATTACATTGTCAAAAAAATATAATTTGTCATGCATGAATTCACTTGCGTAAGTCCACGTTAACTTGGAATAATCCTGTAACTCATCCAAATGTACAGCAATAACATATTTAAGAATTTACACCAGCATTTTCTCCACTGAAGTCAAGCAATAATTTTCTAATTTCTCATCCTGCTCCTTCTAAAGTGTGATTACATTTACAACTTTCCAATCCAAGGGAACTGGTGCAATGTTAAGTATGTTGGAAAATAATTGATCATGCATTCACTATCTAGGGGCACCTCCTTGGGTAGACTATCATGCACTGGAGATTTATCCAACACAATCTCACGACTGATAGCAATTTGTCAATTCTTTCTCTGTTGGTCATTCTGACTGCTAATACTCCTTGAATGTTAATTGTATCTTGATGATGAAACAAAGTATCTATTTGGTCACCTAAATACAGGAAATAAAGATTGAAAGGGTGCAGAGAAGATTTACAACAATGTTGTTGGGACTCAAGTGACAGGGAAAGGTTAAACAGTCTAGGACTTTAATTCCCTGGAGTTTGGAAAAATGAGAGGAGATTTGAAAGAGGTACAAAATTGAGGGGTACAGAGTAAATGCAAGTAGGCTTTTCCCACTTGTAGGTGAGACAAGAACTGGAGGACATGGGTTAAAGGTGAAAAGTTTAAAGGGAATACAAGGGGTAACTTTTTTAAGCAGAGTGAGAATGGAACGAGCTGCCAGCTGAAATGGTGAATGTGGGCTCTATTTCAACATTCAAGAAAAATTTGGATCGATACATGGCTGGGTGGGGTATGGAGGACTATCGAGGTGCAGGACAGTGGCACAGACTAGATGAGTTGAGGTGCTTGTTTTTATTGAATTGATCTATATTTTCCTGTTCCCGTTATGAATTGCTTGTTTGTGACACCAAGGTACCTATATTTGCTTGAAAGCAAGTATACCACGTACCTTTTTAATATTTTTTAATTTTTCACACTATGAACCATATCAACCAAAATATGTACAAATGTTTCTCCCAAAATTTACACAGTGGTCTTTTCTCCCCTTTTTTCCCCTTTCCCTCCCTCCCCTCTACCCACCCCCCTCCAAAACCCATAAATATTCAACATATACAATACAATAAAATCATAAAACAATATCTTCACACAAAGGACAATAAACAAGAAAAATGCATCATTTATTTATTACACACTGAATCTAGTCGTTTTGTCTTATCATTTTCATTTTAGGGGATGGAGGTCGTAGGCAAACTCTCTCTGATATGTTCCATGTATGGTTCCCAAATTTGTTCAAACATTGTGACTTTATTTTTTAAATTATATGTTATTTTTTCCAATGGAATACATTTATTCATTTCCATGTACCATTGCTTTATATTCATGCTCTCTTCCATTTTCCAAGTTGACATTATACATTGTTTTGCTATCGCTAAGGCTATCATAATGAATTTTTTTTGCACTTTATCCAATTTGAGGCCTAATTCTCTACTTAGGTTACTTAACAGAAATATCTCTTTTTTTGGTATGTTTTTTTTTGTAATTTTATTTAGTATCTGATCTAATTCTTCCCAAAACATTTTTACTATCGTACATGCCCAAGTTGCATGTAATGTTGTTTCCATTTTCTTCTTAAAACGAAAACATCTATCTGATAATGTTGGATCCCATTTTTTTAACTTTTGGGGTGAGATATATAACCTGTGTAACCAATTATACTGTATCATGCATAACCTTGTGTTTATTGTATTCTTCATAGTTCCAGAACATAACTTTGCCCATGCTTCATTTTTTAAATCTTTATGTTTAGATCTTTTTCCCACTTCTATTTAGGTTTATAGTTTATTTCATTTTCCTTAACTTGCAGGTTAATGTACATGATGGTTATAAATCTTTTAATTATCATTGTGTTTGTAATCATATATTCAAAGCTGCTTCCTTCTGGTAATCTCAGTCTGTTTCCCAATTTATCCTTTAAATAAGCTTTCAGTTGATGATATGCAAACATTGTACCATGAGTTATTCCATATTTGTACTTCAACTGTTCAAATGTTAATAAATTATTTCCCAAAAAACAATTTTCTATTCTTTTGATTCCTTTTCTCTCCCATTCTCTAAAGGAAAGGTTGTCTATTGTAAAAGAGACTAGCGGATTTTGCGTCAATAGTAATTTTGGTATTTGATAATTAGTTTTTTCCCTTTCTAAGTGGATCTTCTTCCATGTATTAAGTAAATAATGCAGTACTGGTGAGCTTTTATATTGCACCAGCTTTTCATCCCACTTATAAAGTATATGTTCCAGTACCTTTTCCCCTATTTTATCTAGTTCTATCTTAGTCCAGTCTGGTTTTTCCCTTGACTGGTAAAAATCTGATAAATACCATAATTGTGCTGCTCTATAATAATTTCTAAAATTTGGTAACTGCAAACCACCTTGATTATACCTCTCTGCTAATTTATCTAACGCTACCCTTGGATTCCTCCCTTTCCACAAGAATTTCCTTATTATTCTCTTTGGATCCTTAAAGAATTTTTCTGTTAAAGGAATTGGTAACTTTTGAAATAAGTATTGTATCCTTGGGAACATGTTCATTTTAAAGCAGTTTGCCCTCCCTATCAACGTTAGCAGTAATTCTTTCCAATGTTCTAAGTCTTCCTGCCATTTCTTTATTAGTGGCTGATAATCTAGTTTGTACAAGTGGCTTGTTATTATCTAACCTGATCCCTAGGTATCAGATTGCATGTGCTTGCCATTTAAATGGTGATTCTTAAATTCTGTATAGTCTGTGTTACTCATTGGCATCACTTCACTTTTACATGCATTGATCTTGTACCCCAATGTTTCTCCATACTTCTTCAATTTCTTATGTAGTTCTTTTATTGATATTTCTGGTTCTGTTAAGTATACTATGATGTCATCTGCAAATAGATGGATTTTATACTCCTCCTTTATTTTTATCCCTTTTATTTTATTTTCTGTTCTTATCAGTTCTGCAAAGGTTCTATTGCTAAGGCATACAATGAGGGGGATAGTGGACATCCCTGTCTTGTTGACCTACTTAATTTAAAGTGACTCGATGCATATCCATTTACTGTTACCTTCACCAACGGTCCATTATACAATGCTTTAATCCTATTTATATATTTTTCTGGTAGATTGAACTTCTGTAATACTTTAAATAAATAATTCCACTCTACTCTGTCAAAGGCTCTTTCTGCGTCTAGAGCAACAGCCACTGTTGGTTTCTTATTTCCTTGAACTGTGTGGATTAGATTAATAAGTTTGCAGACATTGTCCGTTGTTCGTCTTTTCTTAATAAATCCAGTTTGATCTTGTTTTACTATTTTAGGTACGCAATCAGCCAATCTGTTTGCTAATAATTTCGCTTTCATCTTATAGTCTGAGTTAAGTAGAGATATTGGTCTATATGATGCTGGTGTTAGTGGATCCTTCCATGTCTTTGGTAATTATTGCTGTATTACATGAACCCGGCAAGTTTTGTGTTTCTTCTATCTGGTTCATTACTTCCAGGAGAGGAGGAATTAATAACTCTTTAAATGTTTTATAGAATTCTATTGGAAATCCATCCTCTCCTGGTGTTTTATTGATCGGCAGCTTTTTTAATATATCCTGTACTTTCTCTATTTCAAATGGTTTTATTAGTTTGTTTTGTTCTTCTTGCAATTTTGGCAGTTCACTTTTAGCTAAAAATTCTTCTATTTTATCATCTTTCCCCTCGTTCTCAGTTTGATACAATTGTTCATAAAATTCCTTAAAATTTTCATTAATCTCTGTTGGATTATATGTAATTTGTTTGTCCTTTATCCTTGATGCCAACACAGTTCTTTTAGCTTGTTCTGTTTTAAGTTGCCAGTCTAATATTTTGTGTGTTTTTTCTCCCAGTTTGTAATACTTTTGCTTTGTTTTAGTTATGTTTTTCTCCACCTTGTTCGTTTGTAATGTTTCGTATTTAATTTTTTTTGTCCGCCAATTCTCTCCTTTTCATTATATCATCCATTTTTACTAATTCCTTTTCTGTATTTAGTATCTCCCTTTCCAACTGCTCTATTTCCTGATTTTGGTCCTTTTTCATCTTAGTTACATACCTTATGATCTGCCCTCTAATGAAGGCTTTTATTGCATCCCATAATATAAATTTGTCTTTCACTGATTCCATATTTAATTCAAAATATGTTTTAATTTGGCATTCAATAAACTCTCTAAACTCCTGCCTTTTAAGTAGCATGAAGTTTAACCTCCATCTATATGTTTTTGGTGGGATGTCCTCCAGTTCTCTTGCTAATAATAGGGGTGAATGATCTGATAGTAGTCTAGCTTTATACTCAGTTTTCTTAACTTTCCCTTGAATATGGGCTGACAACAAAAGCATATCAATCCTTGAGTAAGTTTTGTGCCTACTCGATTAATATGAAAATTCCTTCTCTCTTGGGTGTTGCCTCCTCCATATATCCATAAGTTTAATTTCCTGCATTGATTTAACCATAAATTTGACTACTTTATTACTTCTCTTTTGACCAGTTTTATCCAACATTGGGTCCAAATTAAAGTTAAAATCCCCTCCTATCAATATATTTCCTTATGTGTCTACAATCTTCAAAAAATATCCTGCATAAACTTTTGATCCTCCTCGTTAGGTGCATATATATTGAGCAAATTCCAAAATTCTGAGTATATCTGACATTTTATCATTACATAGCTCCCTGTCGGATCTATTATTTCCTCCTCTATTTTGATTGGTACATTTTTGTTAACTAGTATGGCTACACCTCTCACTTTTGAATTATAGGATGCTGCCGTTACGTGTCCTACCCACTCTCTCTTTAGTTTATGTTCCTGTTCAGTTAGATTAGTTTCCTGCACAAATGCTATATCTATTTTTTCCCTCCTTCAATAAATTTAGTAGCCTCTTTTAATTTGGTTGTGTATTCCATTAATGTTTATAGACATATAATTCAACATGGCCATCTTATATCTTGCATACACCTCTTTTCCACCCCTTCACCACCTCCATCCCCCTTTTCCCCATTTTCATCTCTTAGTTTTCTCTTATTACACTTAATGTACAACAACACATTTAAGACATAAAGTACTCCCGCAGTTCCCACATCCACTAATACCTTAACCCCAAAATTTCCCCCCCTCTGAGTTATCCCAAAAGTTCCCCCCCTCTCTGAGTTACCCCAAAAGTCTCCCCCCCCCTCTCTGAGTTGCCCTATATCCCTTGCCTGGCAACCACAACTCGCCTTTTCATTTGGATTACGATCTTGTTTGCAGCATCAACTGATTTTGCAATGACGGTTATTCCCCCTCTACCCAGCCCTCTCCAGAAAACACTTTTTTAACACATATAGCAAAGCTCTCTTTTTTCCCCCTTACTCCCTTCTTCTCTCTTCCCTCTTTAGTTCTTTACATATACATTGTTTTTGCATCTTTATATATACTTTATCGCCGTTCTTCATGCTTGTGACATCTCTTCTCCTGTCCTGCAAGTGTTCTGCAAATTCTTGCGCTTTCTCTGGATCTGAGAACAGTCTGTTTTGCTCCCTGGGTATAAATATTTTAAGCACGGCTGGATGTCTCAATACGAATTTTTAACTTTTTTCCATAAAGTCGATTTCTCTGTATTAAACTCCTTCCTCCTCTTTAAGAATTCCAAACTTATGTCTGGGTAAAAAAAAATATTTTTTGACCCTTGTTTTCCAATGATTTATTATCTTCTCTAATTTTATTCCTTGCCCGTTCCAGTATATTTTCTCTTGTCGTGTATCTCAAAAATTTTACTAAGTTGGATTTGTTTTTGATGTGCCTGTGGTTTCAGAGCTAATGCTCTGTGTGCCCTTTCTATTTCCATTTCTTCCTGCATTTCTGTCGTTCCCAGGACCTTCGGGATCCATCCTTTTATAAACTCCTTCATGTCTGTGCCTTCTTCACCCTCCTTCAGGCCCACTATTTTTATGTTGTTTTGCCTACTATAATTTTCCAACATATCAATTTTCTGAGATAACAACTCTTGTGTCTCTTTAATTTTTTTGTCACTGTCTTCCAATTTTTCTCTTAAGTAATTTACTTCCATTTCTACAGCTGTTTCCCGCTCTTCCACATTCTCTACCCTTTTCCCTATTTCTGTCATTACCAGTTCTAACCTTTGCATTTTATCTTCTGTTCTTTTCATTTTCCTTTTAGTTGCATTAAACTCTAATGACAACCATTCTTTTAGTGATCGCATTTGTTCTTCAAAAAAGACTTTATCTATATTCTGTTCATCAGTTTTACCTTTTTTCTTTGTTCATCAGTTTTACCTTCTATTTCTCTGCGAAGATCTTGGTCTTCTGTGTCTGTATCTGTGTTTGTGTCTTCTCTTCTTTGTGTGTGTGTGTGTGTCTCTTCTGTTTTTCCTGATGAGCTGCTTGTATCTCTTTGTCGGGCCTCTTCTTGCTGGGCCTCTTGTTGCTGGTCCTCCCCTCCTGGGCTGCTCGTCTGTTGTGCTTCCAGATGTTGGTCGTCTTGTCGGTTATCCCTCCGTCTATCTCCCATGTCTGTTTCATCGCTCCCTCTTCTGCTGTCTTCCTCATCCTCCAGCTGAGAGCCTTGGTGTCGGGCGTCCCTCAGTTGTTCACTCTGTGACAGTCTGCTCCTTTGCTGAGCCCCCCTCCCGCCGGTGTCCTCTATCTCCTTTGATTGCACAGTTGCGCACTTTTGTTTGGCTCTGAGAGCCATTTGTGTAGTGGGTTGCGACTCCGCAGGGCAGGCTCCTCACCACCACAGCGTCCTGTTCCTTCGTGCAGGTAAGGCCTTCTTTCTTCTCCGGTGACTTCTATTTTACCAGTTGCTTTTACTTTCTCCTTCTTGGAAGCCATCTTCTGTCTCTTCTCTGTATCTTCATCTTCTATTTCTTATATTTTATTTTTGTTATGTTTTGGTTTTTCCTAACTTTTTTCCTATTTTCCTGGAGAGGGCTGGTTTTCCTGACCGGCCACAACTCCATCACGTGACTCCTCTGTATACCATGCACCTTATCACTTTTTTGACTTGGGAAAGTGAAAGGTATTGCATTTTGGAAGGACAAACCAAGGTAGGACATGTGCCGTAAATGGTAGGGCACTGTGGAGTGTGGTGAAACGGGAATTCAGATACAGAATTCCTTGAAAGTGGTGTCACAGGTAGACAGGATTGTTAAAGCTTTTGGCATCTTGGCCTTCATAAATCATATCATTCCAACTCCTGTACTCAATATTTTGATGAGGTTGTATTAAGACATTGGTGAGGCCAAATTTGGAGTAGTGTGCACAATTCTGGTTGTCAAACTACAGGAAGGATATCAGTAAGATTGAAAGAGTCCAGAGAAGATTTACTAGGATGTTGCTGGGTCTTCAGGAATTGAGTTACAAGGAAAGATTAAACAGGCTAGGACTTTATTCCTCAGACCATAGAAGAATGAGGGGAGATTTGATAGAGATTTACAAAATTATGACTGGTATAGACAGACTAAATGCAACTGGGCTCTTTCCACTTGTATTAAGAGAGATAAATACAATGGGACATGGCTTTAGGGTAAAAGGGAAAGGTTTAGGGGGAACTTTTTCACTCAGAGTGGTGGGAGGGTGGAACAAGTTGCAGACTCACTCTTAAGTTTTAAAAATAAACTGGATAGAAACATGGATGGGAGAGGTCTGGAGGCTTATGGAACGGGTGCAGGTCAGTGGGACTAGTGATATGATGTTTTCGGCACAGGCTCGAAGAGTCAAATGGCCTGTTTTCTTTGCTTTAGTGTTCCATGGTTCAGTGATTTATGGAGTTGGATCCTCAGATGCCTCTTCATAAATGCTTTTAAGAAATCTGCCATTCACCATATACATTCCCTTTGCACTTAACCTTTGAAAGTGCATCACCTCACATTTTCAGATTAAACGCTATCTGCCATTTCTCTGCCAATATCTGTAACTGATCGATATACTGTTTTCTTTGATAGCCTTCCACACTGTCCAAACTTTAAAAAAAATTACAAACTCCCCCACTTGCTTTTTCATTTAAGTCATTTGTATGTATCACAACCAATAGCAGTCTCACACCAATCCCTGATGGACACCACTGGTTGCAGATGTCCAGCCCAAATAACACCCTTCCATCACTATCCTCTGACCTTGCTGGGCCAGCGAATTCTGTATCCAAACTGATCCACTGAGGATCCCATGCATCTGCATCTTGTGAATCAGCTTACCATAGTGGGCCTTGTCAAATGCCTGAAGAAAATCTTTGTGGACAATATGCACTGCTCAATGCATATGCACTTTTGTCATTTCTTTTTAAAAAACACCTCAATCAAATCGGTAAGACGTGACTTAACCCTCACAAAATCGTATTGACTGTCCCTATCTGACACTGCCTTTCCATATGTGCATAAATCCTATCCCTCAGCATTCTTTCTGACATGGAAGACCACCTCTGATAGTAGATACACCGAAGGCAGAGGAATTGAGAGAAAGCAATTGAATGCTTCCAGGGGACTTGGTGTGAAGAGGTGTTGTCAAGGTAACTGGGAGTTGGTAGGCTTGCAGATAACAGCTGAAGAGAGTTTGTCTCCCAAGATGGAGACAGAGATCAAGAAAGGGGAGAGTTTTGTTAGAGATGGACCAAGTGAATGTTAGCAGCAAAATGGATCAAGTTGACAAATTCATGGTGCATGAGGCAGCTCCAATGTAGTAAATATAGTAGAGTAAGAGTTGAGGAACCTTGTTTGTGCAGGCTTGTAACATGGATTGCTCTACACAGGCAACAAAGGCTGGCATAGCTGGGACCTATGCTATACTCATACCTGGCTACTCTGTAGTGGAGAAAGTGGGATGAGCCAAAAGAGAAATTGTGCCAGGCGGAGGGTAGGGGTGGAGGAGGACTACTTGGGAATGTTATTAAGAAACTAAGGGCTTTGAGATGTTCAGTATGGAGGATGAAGATTGGATGCCCTTTCTAAATAATGAAAACGAGACACTGAAGTCCCAGGAGCTAGAAGTTGTTATGGTGATGGAATGCATGTGAAGTATCGCGGATGTTGGTTGGAAGGGACTCAACCGAGGGGACAAAATGGAGTTGAGGTAAGATGATGTCAGTTTGATGGGGTATAAGCATGTGGGGACATTGGTCCATAGGGTTTGTGGATCTTGATTAAGAGTTGGAACCGGACAGTGCGGGATTGGGAAATAGAGGCTCGAGGCAGTGGGAAGGTGATGATGTGTGAGACAGTGGCTTAATGATGAGGTCCTGTTCAACGGGTAAGTCAGAGAATGTGTGTGAGCTCAGGGTCACTATTGTGAACTGAACCAAAATGCTCTGTGAAGCTGTCACCTTATGTGAAATAATTGAATAGAAATGGAAAAAGAAAAGTGCTGGTGTGAGCTTCCTGGATTTTATTTTGATAAGGTAAAAGAGCTGCTAGGAAGAGAGTTGCTAGGAAACTAATCATATGAACATATCAACTCAACATAAATACTGCATTAAGGCTTTAAAAGAAATTAAAAAAAACTAGTTGCCCATTCCAATTGTATGGTACAGTGTTGCTAAATGTCACAGTCTATGTAGTGTGATACATTCAGTGATCTCTCTTGCTCCAACTGATTCAAATGCAGAAAGAAAATGGAACCAAATTCCCAGAATTGTTTCTTCTAGAGAATTTGGCAGTTATAAAAGTTAACTTCTCCAGAAGTAAATCTAAATTTATTGAAATTGCATTGTCAATAGCCAGGAAATATATAGCAGTAACATGGAAATCGGATTCTCTACTTCACATTGATTGTTGTAACATGGAAGTGCAAAGTTTATTCCCCTTGAGAAGATTACTTGTAGTCTTCGGAATAGATATAGCATGTTTGTTGAAATTTAAATTATTTAAATTACTTAAATGCCCAGATTGTATAATTTATTTTGTTTTTTTGTCAATTAGTATACTCCTTATGAGAAATTTAATACTTTTAAAAAGATGTGACTCTGAGATATCAAACCTTGTTCCTGTTGTTTTTCTCTTGTCATGAGCCCAACAGACATCAAAACCCAGCAGCAATAAAAATTCACCAAGACAATGGTTACTTAAACAAAAGTTGCTTTTAATTTTCTTTAAACATAATAACAGGATCAATCTTTAACTTATTACTATTAACTTAAACTAACTTAATCCTCTTCTAATTCTAAGGACATGTGTATTTAATGTGTATATGTTCAGGAAAGTTCTCTGTTTCATTGTCCAGTCATTCACTTTTCACTTCTTCAAGTTCACTGGGATCAGGCAATTTTCATACTGTGCACAGAATTTAATATTTATGAATCTTCACTAGGCTTTGGTGCTTAAAGTTAAATGGTTACCACTCAGGAAAATTCTTGTTAGTTTCAGAGAGAATTTTGTTGTTCATTGGATGCACACAAACTGATTTCCTCCCATCAGTCACTTCAGTGTCTTGCTGAAGAAACTTTCCCCATCATGGCTTTTCCAAATGATAACCTCTTCTTCCAGGTCACCACAGAGTTCTTCTTGTTTTACTTATTTCAGGAGAAACTCTCCAACAACCATTTCCACTTGTAAGGACTACAAGGGTTTTGAACAACCTGAACTCAGAACTCACAACCCCATCTTCAAAATGGGTTTTCAACAAGCTTCCCAGCTTGCCATTTTGAAGCCTCAACTGCTACTGTAGAACTGACTTCCCTCTCTCCAAAAAAGAAATCATCTGTTTGTTTTTCTTCTCTCTGCTTGTAAAAACCATATGACTTCTTGCAGGCCTCCAAACCCAGTCTTTGAAAGATCTTATCAGCCTCTCTGAGCCTGGACCTTTTTGCCCAATCACAATAGGTCAGCATTCTTTTTTTAATTTTTTTTTATTTTTCACACCATAAACCACATTGACCATGATAGACCACATTGACCATTTTCCTTTTCGAATATATACAGTGCCATTTTCTCCCTCCCTCCTCCCATTCCACCCTCCCTACCTCCCCCCCCAATCCATTTAAAGTACAAAATCTAAGATACATTAAACCAGTCAAACAATATTGTCATTCAATAAAAATAAACAAGAAATTCCACTGGGTCAATTCTTTTCATTTCCTTCTCCTTTCGTTAATTTAGGTAGTGAATGTCCCCGGTAGGTTTTCTCTATTGTGTTTCATGTAAGGCTCCCATATTTGTTCAAATATTTCAATATTATTTCTTAAACTATATGTTATTTTTTCTAATGGACTACATTTATTCATTTCTATATACCATTGTTGTATTTTCAAATTATCTTCCGATTTCCAGGTTGACATAATACATTTTTTTTGCTACGGCTAGAGCTATCTTAACAAATCTTTTTTGTACACCATCCAAATCAATTCCAAATTCTTTGTTTTTTATGTTACTTAGGAGGAAGATCTCTGGATTTTTTGGTATATTGTTTTCTGTAATTTTATTTAATATTTGGTTTAGATCTTCCCAAAATTTTTCTACTTTCTCACATGTCCAGATTGCATGAATTGTTGTTCCCATTTCTTTTTTACATCGAAAACATCTATCAGATACTGTTGGGTCCCATTTATTTAACTTTTGAGGTGTAATGTATAGCCTGTGTATCCAGTTATATTGTATCATACGTAACCTCGTATTTATTGTATTTCTCATCGTTCCAGAACATAATTTCTCCCATGTTTCCTTTTTTACCTTTATATTTAAATCTTGTTCCCATTTTTGTTTAGTTTTACCATTTGTTTCCTCATTCTCCTTTTCTTGCAGTTTAATATACATATTTGTTATAAATCTTTTGATTATCATTGTATCTGTAATCACATATTCAAAGTTACTTCCCTCTGGTAACCTCAGACTGCTTCCTAATTTGTCCTTCAAGTAGGATCTCAATTGGTAATATGGCAGCACTGTATCTTGAGTTATATTGTATTTATCTTTCATTTGTTCAAAGGATAATAATCTATTTCCTGAAAAACAATTTTCCATTCTTTTGATCCCTTTTTTCTCCCATTCTCTAAAGGAAAGGTTATCTATTGTAAAAGGGAGTAACTTATTTTGCATCAATATTAGTTTTGGTAATTGGTAATTTGTTTTATTCCTTTCTACATGAATCTTTTTCCAAATATTGAGTAGATGATGTAATACTGGAGAACTCCTACGTTGTACCAATTTTTCATCCCATTTATATAATATGTGTTCAGGTATCTTTTCCCCTATTTTATCTAATTCTAATCTTAGATCAGCATTCTTCATTGCTTCTGCCAAGTCAACCGGAGCCTCAATGTCTAGCTTCAGCAAAGCTCTTGCATTTTAAATGAGATGTCTTTTGTGAAGTGTTACTCTGTTAAGAATAACCTACACTAAACCCCCCCCCCCCTCAATTTATCTCTAAGACATATTTTACCCATAACTATTCTAACATGTCCTGTAACACTTTTATTTCTTTATATCTCCCTCTATTCCCTGCTGTCTGACCCCTTTTCTTTAGAATTTGGGGAGGGGGTTCTGGGAGAAGAGGGTCTCTCCTTCTTTCAGACCTTAATGTTTTTCTATGATTTTATATTCAATGTATTATTGTTATTAATTGAGTCCTATATTTTGTATTTTCTTTAAACTTAAATAAAACATTCAAATAAAACAACCAAATTAAAAACAGGTTTTGATTTATTTGCTGTAACTAAAACACTAAAATATTCTATAAGAAATCAAATTATTGAAAGAGGCAAATGGGGAGATCGGTGGTGCTTTGAAGTTCTTTGTATCTTTACTGGTAACAGGGAAACTCCTGGAGAGTAGCAAGTGTTCCTTTGTTCAATTAAGGAAATGGATATAATCTGGGAAATTGCAGGTTGGAGAGCCTCATCAGTGATAGGGAAGCTATTGGGAGGATACCTGGGGAAATTGTATGTGCCCATTTGGCAAAGACTTGGTCTACATGGACTTTAGTAAGGCATAACAAGGTCTGTCATATCTACACTGTTGTTAACAATGCATTGTTTCCTCTTCAAAAGATTTTATCAAATGTAATTAGCTTATCTAAAATCATGCCTCTGTCCCTGATTAGTCCCTGTCTTTTCAAGTGATTAAGAAAATAGTTTCAATGTTGGATTTTTTTGTATTTCCTTGCAATACAAGCTCTTGAGACCATTGAGTCGGTTTGTGAAAATATTCCCATTGGTCCCATTCCCCATTTATTTTCCATGAAACTGACACTCTCTTGTGTCCAACAACTCTTCCTTTCATCTCTCTCCCACCAACCCCCCTCCCCCAATTGTTCCACCATCAATCTACATTGTGAATAATTTACATTAGTCAATTCAACGACCAACATATCATTGGTATTTGAGTGGAAAATGGAGCACATGAGGTCATGGCAAGAATGTGCAAATTCTTCACAGCATTCTTGGTTTACTGTGATCAGCAGTGCTACCTGCAACATCATTGTAACTTCTTAAAAGATTTTGTTGATTATAAGCAAGATATCTCTTAATTTTCATTTTGAATGATTCCTCTTCCATTTCTTCCTCCCTATCCTTTAAACTTTAAAAAATTAATTGCTTCTAAGCATGATCTTGTAAATTGTTTTAAAAAGTAAAGCAATACACATGTCAACTCTTCTTCCAAATCACAAAATTTTCCATTTTAGGACATTTCAGTTGGAGGCAGATTAAATGATGGCAGCCGAATCAAAGGGAAAGAGAAGGGGTTCAAGACTGCCAAAATGTGCTTTCTGTAAATTGAATAAAGAAGAACATTGTGGCCAGTTACTAATTTCCCAAAGCCAGAAGATGGCGGCACATCACAGATGTATGGTAAGTGAAGACAAACAACAATAGTTAATCTCATTGCTAATTTAGGACTTTGTTGCTTTTCCATGTGAACATTTATCAAAAATTGTTCAATGCTAAGTGCATTTTCATGGTTCTTTTTTTTTTGCAGCTGATTGTTTTGTGTGTGTGTGTTATATATATATATATATATATATATATATCTATATATATATATCTTTTATAAGCCATGCCATTGTTGATGTTGAAGTGTTTGCAAAAGCTGATCTTAAAGTGTTTGCAATCGTTATTAGAGAATATTTGGGTTTATGAACGTGTATTTGATTCTGCCACATTGAACATGAATTTAACTCTGCTGCATTAGATTCATGCAGCCTTTAACTTCTGAGCTATTGAAACATTGAATGATAAAGCACAGGTACAGGCCCTTTGGCCCATGATGCATGTAGACCAGGATGCCTGTTTAAACTAATCCCATCTGCCTTGTATGTGGTCTGTATCGTTCCATTTGCTGCCAGTTTGTGAGTTTTTATCTGTTCAAATACCTCTGAAATGTTTCTATTCATTTTTTCCACGACATCACTGACTGAGTGCTCCAGGAATTTTTTTTAAAAAGAAAGCCTCAAATCTTCATTAATTTTCCACCCATCACCATTAAGTTATTCTCTTAAGTATTTGACATTTCTACCCTGGGGGGGAGGTGGTGGTGGAGAGAGAGAAAGACTCTTAATAATCAATGCTTCTCATAATTCTGTATATAGTAAAACACCTGTTAACCAGAATGCAAGCAACTGGTAACATCAAGCAACTGGCCAAAAAAAAGAGGAAAATAAATTATTTAAAAATTCATGCAAAAGTAACAGAAAATGAGATAGTGTTTGTGGTTCATTGTCCTTTAATTTAAAAATAAATAAAAAAACATGAAAGTTTAAAATTATAAAAGTAAGCGTTCTCTGAAGTAACACAAACCTTTGAAGATGACATCATGATCACTGGGCTCAAAACGTTCCCCTACACATACTTCTTCTCTATCATTCCCATAAAAGAGATTGAGTATTGAACTCTCTCCAGTTGGTAACTATATATTGATTTAGAAAACTTCCTGAACACATTTGACAAACTCTGAGCCATCCAGATCTTACAGAATGGGAGATCCAGTCAATATGTGGAAAGTTAAAATCTCCTACTATCACAGCTTTATTTCCTGCAGTTGTCTGTTCGCTCTCAACAGTTTTTCTTCTCCAATTGTCGCTGATTATTGAGTGGTCTATAATGCAACCCCATAGGTGTGGTCATACATTTCCTGTTCCTTAGTTCCATCTATTTCACCTCAGTGGACAAGCCCTCTGGTGTGTCATGTCTGAGCACAGCTGTGATATTTTCCATGACAAACAATACCACTCCTCCCCTTTTCACCCCTCCTGCTCTATCGCATCTGAAACACCGGAACTTTGGACACTGAGCTACCTCTCCTGTACAACCTTTTGACGTTACGTGCAATCTTAATTTCATCTTTTCTTCCTCCATTCCCCAATCTGCTCTTGTACTGTGGTTCCCATCCCCCTGCAAATCTAGTTTAACCTCCCCCCCCCCCCACTTCCAGAGCAGAACTGGCAAGCCTTTCTGCAAAGATATTTAGTCCCCCTCCAGTTCAGATGCTGTGGTTCAATTTTATCTTTGGTCTTTTAACTGATTCTGCAGGTTGATGGCACGTGTTTGAGAATTTTTCCTACAGCAAGCTGATACTGCATTTTTTTTGCTATTTCCAGTTATTTTCATCTGCTCTAGTGACCACACATTCTGAGAATGAGACTCTTGGAGGCTTCTTGCTTGAGGATATTAAGAAGGAAATTAAAAGAGGAAATAAACTGGTATGTGCAGTGAATTTCGATACCTATGCAATCATTCCACAAACTTAGGCTTGATCATTATAAATTATGTTGCGAAGAGGAGGAGTGGTTGCAATTTTCTGTAATTCCACGTTTCCAATTTATAATCTCTTGGTCTCCATTCCTTTTCCCGTGGCAAAAAAAAGTGCCATCCACTCAGAAGTTCAAGCAACAACTAAGGATGGAAGATGAGTTAATGTTTCTGGTTCAAGACCAAAGAACAAAACTCTTGGGCCCATCTAGTCCATGCTAAACTATTTAATGAGCCTAGAACCATTGATCTAGACCATACCCCTCCCATCTATGTACCAATCGAACTTTCGCTTAAATGTCAAAAGCGAACTCTCATTCACCACCACCACCAGCAGTTTGTTCCACATTTTCATCCAATGATACCCTAAAATACTTCACTTTTGGACACATCTTCTAGCTCTTGTCTCTCCCAACTTCAGTGGGGAAAGCCTGTTTGCATTAACCCTTAACCTATTAATCTATCCCCTAATAATTTTGTACTGTATGCCATTTTAGCATCCCATACACACATTTCCATCATGCACTCTCTCTAGTTGCCACTTCAAGGTATTGATTAAGGAACCTTTCCTGAACACATTAATACAGCTCTTTAACAGTATGGAAGTCCCACTCAATATGTGTAAAGTAAAATCACTGTCTATCACAACTTTGTTTCTGCAACTGTTTTCTATTTCTGAACAAATTTGCACCTCCAATTCCTGCTGACTACAGGATGGTCTGTAACATGGTCATCACTTTCTCAATCCTCATTTCCATCCATACTGGAAAGATCACTCAATTGCAAAGGTTACTCTGCCATTTAAAAAGGGAAGGTAGTAAAAAGGAAATTATAGACTGAAGGAACTTGTTGGAATTGATTGTAAATGATAAGGTTGTGTGCCTGGTGGTGTATGGCAATATAGGCCAAAGTCAGCATGGATTCCTTCAGGGAAAATCTTAATAGACAAACCTACTGCAACCTTTTGAGGAAACCACAACCAGGCTAGACAAAGAACATACAGTGAATGTTGTATATTTGGATTTTCAAAAGGCCTTAGAAAAGGTGCCATACATGAGCCTGCTTAACAAGATGAAAGCCCATGGAATTACAGGAAAGATGCAAGCATGGGTGGAACATTGGCTGATTGGAAAAAGAGTGGGAATAAAGGGATCCTATTCAGGTTGACTACTGGTTACCAGTGGTGTTCCGCAGAAGATGGTGTTGGGGCCACTTTTTATGTTGTATGTTAATGATTTGGATCATGGAATGAATGGGTTTGTGGCCAATTTGCAGGTGATAGAAAGATTGGTGGAGGAGCAAGAAGAGGATGAAATAGAGCAGGTAGTGAGGAGAAAATATAGCGGCTGCATAGAGTCTTGGAAAGATGAAGTGAATGGGAAAAGAAGTGGCAAATGGAATAGTGTTAGAAAATATATGGTCATCCACTTTGATAGAAGGAATAAAATGGCACATTATTATTTGGATGGGGACAAAATGCAAAATTCCGAGGTGCAAAGGGACTTGGGATGCCTGGTGCAGGATGCTTTAAAGGTCAACTCTATGTTGAGTCATTGTGAAGAAGGCATTCATATTTCGAGGAATAGAATCCAAGAGCAGGGAATGTGATGTTAAGGTTTTTCAGGTATTGGTGAGGCCTCTCTTGGAGAATGAGGTACAGTTTTGGGCTTTTAAGGTTCTGGGAAAATTCACAAGAATTATTCCTGTAATAAATGAATTAGTATATGATGACTGTATTCCTTTAAGTTCAGAAAAATTAGGGGTACCTTGGAGAAGCATTTTGCATGTTGGAAGGCCTTGACAGAGCAGAGTTGGCAAAGTTGTTTCCCATGTTAGGGCAGTCTAGGACAAGAGGACATAAATTCAGGATTGAAGGGCATCCATTTAAAACAGATGTGGAAGAATTTCTTCAGCCAGAGAGTGGTGAACCTCTGGAATTTGCTACCATGAAGGGCAAAGATTGATTGGTATCTGAATAGTCAGGATATCAATGGTTTAGTGGAGAAGCAAGAGTGTGGAGCTAAATAGGAGAATGGATCAGCTCGTGATGGAATAATGGAGTAGACTTGATGAACTGAATGGCCTACTTCTGCTCTTATATCTTATGGTCATGTATTCCCTCAGTCGACCCTCCAATCTGACTTTTATTAGCACTGCCATGATACAGGTCGTCTTCGACTTGTGACCAACGCAAGTTATGTCCACCAGCACAGACGACCAAAATTTTAAAACAGCAGCCCAAGGTCCCCCATTCCCCGAGTTACGACCAAACCCAAGTTACAACCGATCCTTCAGTCCCCATTACAGTCGTAAGTTGTATTTTTCCAGACTGGCAACACCACCACTCCCTTTCACCCCTCTTTCTTTACCGCTTCAAAAATGCGTGAACATTGAATTGCCACTTTTGCCCTTTCAACAATCAAGTATCACTAATGGCCACCATGTTATAAATAGTCAATCCTGTGTAATAATCACCTTTTCCCCTTTTTTGGGCGCAAAAATAAAGTTTTCCATATGACCTGTGTAAAAGTTGACTCGTGTTCTTTTGGCTCTGGCTGCCTGCCTGGTCACCCTTTGTTTCTGTCTATGTTAGAAGGCTTTACAGTATCTTTTTTGATAACCACTATCTGCTCTGATGATTTGGTTCACATTTCCATCCATGACCAGTTTAAACCCCTAGAGCAGCAAGGACTTTGGTGCCCTTCCAGTTTGGATGCAAATTGTTCTGTTGGTACAAGTCCCAAGTTCCCTTCAAGAGCTCAATTATCCAAAAATCTAAAGCCTTCCTGCTTGCACCATCTCATTGACAACTTGTTAAGCTCTAGTATTCTCCTATTTTTAGTCTCACTAGCATATGGAATGGGTAATAATCGAGAGATCACAATCCTAGAAGTCCTTTCCTTTAACCAAGCTCCTAACTCTCTGAATTCACTTTGCTGGATCACGTTACCCTTCCTACCCATGTCATTGGTCACTATGTGGATCATGACATTTGGCTGCTCACCCTTTCACTTGAGAATGCAATGGACTGTATTCCTGGCGCTGGGGAGGCAACATACCATTTGGGAGTCTTGATCTCATTCACATCATTTCTGATCTGTTCCCCAAACCATTGAATCCCCTATCGCTGCATCTCTCCTCTTACCCCCTTCCTTTCAGAACTGATCTAATGAAGAGTCTCAAATCTGAAATGTTAACTACTGGCATTTCTTTTTCATCAGATGCTACCTGACCTTTTTGGTGTCAATTTTCTGTTTTTACTTCAAATTTCCAGTATCTGCAGGGTTTTAAAATTTATCACCCTGAAAAACTGGAACCTAATGACTATTGTATGTACGTGTGTAAAAGTCGATCTTATGTAATATTCAACACCTTATTTTTGGCCAAAAAAATATGGAATTTTCCATATCTTGTGTCAAAGTTATCCCTAGTACTTCACAGATCAACAGTTGCAAGTTCCTGTACATAAATGTTATGATGAGGAAATGAATGCCTTAGAATGACTGAACTACTTGTAGATGTGAGTGCTGGAGAATTCTTACCAATTTTTATTATTATGTTTCTTCATCTGAAGCCATCACAGTTTCCGGGTTGAGCTTAAAAAAATTTGAGGGAATGCGATATGTTTGTACACAGTTGTTGGTGTGTTTTTTGTTAGTAGTTCTTGTTCGATGTTGATAGTTTTATTTTCTATCCCTTTAAAACAAAGTCTGCTGGCTGAGTCTCATTCTGCATGAGAAATTTCTTATTTGCTCACTTATCTTTGTTCATCTAAACTAGAAATGTTCATTGCGAGTTGTTTTGCAGGGCAGAAGCCCTGGAATAATACAACCTTGATTTCAAATATTTGTGAGGGGAAACTGAAGATGGTCATCTTCTGGACCTCCCCAGAGAGAGCTCAGCAAGAATCTGCTCTGTCCAGCTATGAATGAACAGTGAATGAGTGTGTTTGGGTAATTATACACAAAATTTCTAATATTAGTGTGAGAAACAACCAATCTGCTGTATTTGAGTGTCGCATAATTCAGTGGCACCATTTCAGAAGCAACTCTACATTTAAACTTGACACTTTCTCGATCTGATCTCAAAGCCTGTCTGCAATTTTGAAAACGTATCTATTGACAGATAACATTAGAGACTCACTTTAAAACCTCCAGGATTCATTGCTTGCAGGACAAGAAATTCCTGTCTCATGAGTCATAAGATAAATATGAAATTGTGGTTGAAGGTTTTGTGATGTGAGCAGGTCCAGTACAGTTACAGCCATGAGCATAGTACTGTATTATGGTAGGTACTGCTAATGGTAATATACTGTAATTATGAGCTAGTTTGTTGGGTGTGATGGATGCAAATAAAAGAGCAAGTGAAGGAAAATATTTTTAAGAACTTCGATGCCTTATTTTTGTAACTTGGTTGGACCTGTGTTTTGATGTGCAGACTATTATTACAGTAGAATCCCCAATATCTGGCATCTACAGGGATTGTGATATGCAAATTTTCTGGTTGACTGAGGCACATTGTTAGAATGTCTAACTAATACACCTGCATTAAAAGACCAAAGAAAGTACAAAATATGAAGTATTTTGAAAAATATTAGTATTATAGTTTTTTGAATGTTTCATTTTTGTTTTTTCAAAAATTATACATAGTGACATTTTAAATATACAATATATTAAACTGTTTCTCACAAACACAACAAACAAAAACAGTCCCTCCCTCCTCCCCTTCCATACAGATCTGTTCACCATCAGAGCTTACATATATTTTAAGTATATAGAGTACAGATGGGGAAACCATGTTTTTTAAAATTTATATATATATATATATATATATATATATATAAATAGTTATTTTTTTTATATACCTTATTCCTTTTTATTACTGTAAATGGGCCCCTATGCTGTCCAGGTATGGCTGCCAGTCCGTTACAAAAGTTTCATTTTTATTCTTTTCCAGCTGTTCATTTCCGCAGTCCATCCTGCAATAAGTAGAGGGAAGTCAGACTTCAAGTGATCGCGAAACATTTTTTTCACTTCCGCTAGTGCTATTTCTATAAATGAGATTTGATAGCTAGTCAATTTTTCACTTATTTTCATGAAATTATCTAATAGATATAGTTCCGGGTTGCCCGTGAAGACTACTCTTGTTCTCCTGGTTAATTTTTCTGTGATTTCTTGCCAAAATGGCTTCACTTTCACACTGACCATGTCGCATGTAGAAAAGTTCCTATCTCAGTTCCACATCTAAAACTCGTCTCTGGAGTGTCAGCTTCTGATTTGTGTAACTTTTGTGGAGTAAGATATAATGTGTTTTTTAAGAAAAAAATACTGAACCAGTCCATATCTCGCATTTTTAATTGATGTCACACTGACCTTGCACCAATCTGACCAGCTTCTTTCTGAAATCACCACAGCCAAGTCTGACTCTCATCTTTCCCTTGACCTCTGCAACTCTGGTTTTGCACTTTCCCTCTGGAGATCATAGTACATTTTCGTTATAAATTTTGATGTATTCCCTGTCCAAGCCGTTCATTTTCACTAATTTCAGGTAGGATCAATGTTGGTTCCCATCTTTCTCTTAAGAATAGTCTATGCTCGAGAAAACAGAAGGTGGTCCCATTAGCCACTCCTTATTTGTGTTTTAATTGTTCAAAAGACATGAGTTCCTTCCGTGTAACAGTACTTGTATCTTATACCTTTGTCATACCACAAATTTAATATTCTATTGCCCATGTTTATACGCAATAACAAATTTTTACACAATGATGCTTTTTAATTGGTATCCCTGCTTTTTTTCCTATACATTCATTAATTTCTTGCCACATTCTGATCATATGTATTAGAATGGGGTTATCCGTCTTTTTCTTTAGTGATTTGAAATTCCATTGAATGATAAAGACCTTTGCTTTCCACTCCTCCATTGAGTACATTCCCATTTGAACCCAAGACGCGGGGATGTGTTGTCTTCAGTGAAGAAGGCTACGTGAAATCTAGCATGTGTAGCTAGGAAATATTTTTTGAAATCTGGAAGTCTGTCCTCCCAGCCTGTAGTCCCATGTCATTTTTTCCAATGCAATTTTTGGTACCTTATTATTCCATCGGAATTGTCTAATATGGTTGTTTAGTTTCTTAAAAAAGTTTTTAGGTAATTGAATAGGCAGAGTTTGGAAAAAGGTAATTGCAGTCTTGGCATCACTTTCATTTTGATGCAGTTAACCTTTTCCACCAAAGTAATCGGTAAGTCTCTATTTCTGTAGATCTTTTTCTATCTTCCCAAGAAGAGGAACATTATTTAGTTTGTACAGATTTTGCAAATTAATGTCAGTTGCTGTCCCAAGATATTTTATTCTATCTGTCTTCCTTTTAAATTTATTTCCTTTTTGTTATCTTTCGTATTCAAAATTTGTTAATGGCATTATCTCACTTTTATCCATATTTATTTTGTAGTCTGATATTCTTCCATATTTTTCAAGTGTTACTTGTAATTTTTCCAAAGATTTAGCCAGTTTGATAGGTACAGTAGCACATCATCGGCGAATAGACTGATTTTGTGTTCTTCTTGCCCGACTTTGATGCCCTTTATATCTGGATCCCTTCTTATTATCTTCACCAGCAGTTCAATTGCAAAAATAAAAAGCGTGGGGACAGGGGGCGTCCCTAACTGCTTGATCTACTCAAGGGGAACACTGCCTACATCTGATTATTTATTATTATTTTAGCTTGTGGTTTATGGTATAAAGTTTTTATCCAATCTATAAATGCTCTGCCTATACCAAATCTTTTTGTTTTAAATAATAAGAGCCATTCCAAACAGTCAAATGCTTTCCCTGTGTCTAGGGAGACTGTAATATTTGGATTTCGTTCAAATTTAGCCATGTGTATTATATTAAATAATCTTCCTAGACTATTTGAGGAATGACTTCCTTTAACAAATCCTGCTTGGTCTGTATGTATCAGTTTTGTCAAGTATTGCCCTAATCTATTAGCCAAAGTTTTCACTATTACCTTATAATCAGCATTTAACAGGGATATTGACCTTTATGACAAAGTTTTTTGTGGATCCCTATTCTTTTTTGGTAACACTAATAATAGTGGTTGAGAATGATTCCAGTATGGTCTGTGTTTCCACAGCTTGGTCCAGGACATCCATTAAAAAGGCATTCATAATTCTTTGAATTGTCTATAAAACTCGGGTGGAAATCCATCCTCTTCTGGTGATTTATTAGCCTGTAGGGTGCCCAGGTCCTTTTCAATTTCTTCCCTTATGAAGGGAGTATCTAATTCTATCCTTTCTCTCTCTCCAAGCCTAGGAAGTTTGATATTCAGCAAAGATTCTTCTATTTTGTTCTCATCAAGTAATTCTGATTTGCATAGTTTCATGTAATGTTGTATAAAAGCGTCGTTAATTTCTTTTTGCTTTTGTACTAGCATGTGTTTCTGTATTTATAGCATTTATCATTCTTGATGACTCCTCTGTATTAATCTGCCAAACTAAAACTTTGTGTGCCTATTCACCCAACTCATAGTATTGTTTAGTTTTTAATATAGCTTTTTCTATCGTATATGTTTGTATTGTATTATATCTTAGCTTTTTATTCTCCAGTAATCTGTATTCTTCTTGTAGTCCTGTTCTTTGATTGTTTTTTCTAATTCTTTAATATTCTTCTCCAAACTGTTTACTTCTGCCATATGTTCCCTCTTAAGATTCTTTGTATCGGATATAATTTGTCCTCTTAAATATGCTTTAAGTGTATTACCATAAAATACCATATTATTAGTAGACAGCAGATTTGTTTCACAAATTTTTTCTATCTGTCTATATAAATTTGCAGAAGTCTTCTTTAAGGCAATATAGTATTGAGACACCATCAGTATACATTCTCTTGCTTTTCCATTGTTGCTATAGTTAATATTAATGGAGAATAGTCTGATAGAAGCCTTGCTAGATAATTCTGATTTTTAATCACACTACTTTTTAACTGGGCAGACATTAAAAATAAGTCAATCCTTGTATGTGAGTCATGCACCCTTGAGTAAAAAGAGTAGTCTCTCTCTGTGGGATTTAATTGCCTCCATACATCGATAAGATATAGATCATTCATATATGAAATTGTTGTTTTTTTTTTTTGCTGCTTTTGCCCTCGTTATTGTTCTTGATGATTTATCTAGTATTGGGTCCAAGCAGAAATTAGTCTCCTCCAAATAATATATTTTGTATTCCCTCTGCTGTTTTTAAGATGATGTCCTTCATAAAGGCTTTATCATCATAATTCAAGCATAAATATTCATAAATGTCCATGCATTTCCATAAATTTTACAGTGTGTCATTACATACCTTCTGGGTTGATCAATTGAAGTATCTTCTATTAATACTGGTGTATTTTTATTAGAATAGCCACCCCTCTTGCCTTTGAACCAAAGGAAGATGATATTATTTGTCCTACCCTTGCTCTTTTTAATTTATCATGTTCCAATTTGATAATTTAACTATGCCAAGACCCTTTTCTTCACCGACCCATTTATCTCATTAATATTAAGACTAATAAACTTTAGTGTTTTATCCATACCATTTTCACACAAATATTGTACAACAATATTATCTTCCCAATTTTCTCAATATTGTTGAAACATTTCCCTATTAAAGACATTTCCAACACATATATTTCCCCCTTTAAGAAACACACACACATTTTTAGCTCTGACGTTGACAATAGTACCTGGAAGCCCGTGAAAAAAGATTGAGAGTTCTTCCGAAGAAGCCCTCCCTTCGACGCATCTTTTAAAATCGCTCCTCTCCCTGCACCATCTTCCCCCCAAGTTGGAGTTCCCACCTTGCAGTTTTCCTTTCCACTTTTCAGAGCTCTCCATATAAACCAATGTTTTTTTTCTTTTAATAGTGAAAACTAGATGGCTCAGTAATATTAGTATAAATAAAAAGATAACTCTTTTAGTTGGTCCCATTTTGAAATGGTCTTTTCAGCCCTTCCAGCTTGCAACTTTAATTTTTCCATAATTTTCTTAAAAATTCTTCCACTTCTTTATGCTTGAAAATTCATCAATTACTGGAAAAACATTACTTTTTCATTGTCCATCACTAATGGGCCATTATTATTTTTTGAATATTCATATGCTTCTCCAAGGATAGCTTCTCTTTCCTGGTAATTTAAAAATCTTACCAGGATTGGTTGTGGTTGCTGTCCCTCCATTCTTTTGGGTCTGAGGGTCCAGTGAGCCCTTTCAATTTACAGCTTTGCATTTAACTTACTTTGTCCCAGCATTTGTGGATCCATGTTTCAAAGAAACTCACCGTGTCTTTTCCCTCTATTCCTTCTTTCAGTCCAATGATTCTTGCATTGTTACATCTGCTAAAATTTTCCATATGATTGGATCTTGTCCATCAGTCCTTTTTTTTCTCTGTCCCATATTTTTGCTTTTTCTTCCAGTGCCTTCAACCTGTCTTTCATCCAGCTCAGCCTCTGAATGAGTAATTCGTTCACTTAAGTCTTCCACAATTTCTTTAATTTCCATTACCTTCTCAGATATATCTCTCTTTGCTGATTCCATACTTGAAAAACGACTGCATAAAGTTTCCATCATGTTCAGGTTAGAGGCTATATCTTGGACCGACTCCCCACGTCTGCTGGGTTCAGCTGATCCCAAGACACCTGCTAAATCACTCTTCATCAGGCTTTCACTTGATGTTCCTTGCTGAGATATTCAGCTTTTTGTTCTCGGTTGCCTTGGTCCTTTAGTACTTGCTTTATCCATTTGTGATGATAAAATTCTGGTTTTTGAGCTTTTAAACCATCTTTTTAATACTTTTTGTGGTGAGCTCTTTCAAAACACCTGCTCAGCTCATTAGCATGGCCACACCCTCAGTATTATGGACTTTAATGACGTAAACCACTTTAATCAGGTAATTCCCATAAATTATGGAGCACCAGAAGGTGCACAGAGGACTGGAGAACACCGTTTTGTTGAGTTGTACTTGTACAATCAGATATTAATAAAATTACAAAATTTAAATTCGAACTCCAGTCACTGGCTCTGTAACAGCATTGAGCTAACCACTACCTTAACTATGCTGCTGTTATAGTTCATCCCCAATAATTTTAAACGAGTATTTTTTACCAACTGTATATGATTGGGTATAGGACGATCTTTGAAACTTTAAAAGGACACCTCAAAATCCAGATACTCTTATACGCCGGGTCTAAAAATGTTTCTGTCAGGCCCTCAGCCACTCATGTCTCAACACCAGTGCCATCTTCCTCCCCCTCCATATCCCACCCTGCTGGCTTTGGCTCATGTCCTGGTGAGGCCCTAGGTGCACTCTTCCACCTTCCTCACGCTGACAAGCTGATTCACCTCCGCGCAAGTGTCCCTGTTAGGCCCTCAGCACACATTCCTCACACTGACAACGTGACACTCCTTCACGCAAGTGGGGACAGCAAAAAGAAAGTGCACACATTGGGGGGCATTGCTAGTTCAGAGGGTCAAACCTGTGTGTGACCAACAAAGTGTCAGCGTTTGTTTTTGTTTTCTCCCCCCACTGGGTCCATCAGTTTGCTATCCTCAGTAAACTCCCCTCTCTGGCTTCATAATTGAAGGGCGGTCGTCGAGCAGCTGAGGGTGGTTGGGGCGAGGATATTGCCCTGAGGGGCTCCGGTACAGATGTCCTGTGGCTGAGATTGATGTCCAAACATCACAATCATTTTGCTTTTTGCTGGATACGATTGGAACCAACTGAAGGGTTTATTCTGATTCATAACAACCAGTCTAAATTGAGCTCCCTGATGCCATATTCATCAAATGCTGCCTTGAAGTCAAGGGCAGTGAATCTCACTACTTTAAATTCAGTTCTGTGGTCTATGTTTGGACCAGTTACTGTGTCCTCACCAGAATCCAAACTTGAGGTTCTGTGGGCAGCTTGTTGTTAAGCAAGCTCTGCTTGATAGTAACTCAATTCTCCCTTCCATTGCTTAGCTAACGATTGAGGATCAAATAATATAATTGCTTGGAATGGATGTCCTGCTCACGGACATGGCTTGTCATGCCTAGGCAGTTTAGCCAAGAGGGTCTGAAGCACAAGTCTTCAGTACTGTTGCTAGAATGTTGTCAGGATCTACAGACTTTGGTGCATTGTGGCCTCTTTTTTTTAAAATGAAGCTCATTTAAATCTCTCCATAAACTCAGTTGTTCCAAAGAAAACAACTCCAGCCTAGACTATCCTTCCTTGTAAGCCCTAACAAAATCTGCTCTTTCTGGTTGGTCATTTCACGTCAGTACCATGGTGTGGTGACATTCATTGGCGATTTTGCAATATTTTATATTTCCTGCACGATCACCCTACCAGTAGACTCTTAGAAGAACACTACATCACAGAACAGGCCCTTCAGCCCACAATGTTGTGCTGACCAAAATAAACCTAGTCTGCAACAATCTGACCTAAACCTACCACACATCCATGTGCTTTCTAAGTTTAAATGTTCCTATTGGAGCAGTCTCCACCACCATCCCTGGCAATCAATTCCAGGCACCACTAATCTGTGTATACAGGGCCCTCCATAATGTTTGGGACAAAGACACCTTTTTCCTTTATTTGCACCTGTGCTCCACAGTTTTAAATTGTAATTAAACAATTTGCATGTATTGAAAGTGCACATTCCAAATATTATAGATTATTTGTATACATTTTAGTTTGACCATGTAGAAATTACAGCACTTTTTACACATAGTTCCCCATTTCAGGGGCACCATTATATTTGGGACATTTGGCTTCACAGATGTTTATGATTACTCAGGCATGTTTATTTGCTTCATTGGTGCAAGTATAAGAGAGCATATTCAAAAAAAGAATATTTGGATAGACAAGGATTGATTGGGGTAGAGTTGATGTGGTTCTGTGCATGGTAGGCTATGCTTAACCAATCTAATAGATCAGCTGGAAAAATGGGCTGCAAAATGGCAGGTGAAATTTATTGCAGAGAAATGTGAGGTGTTGCATGTTGGAAGGACAAACCAAGTCGGACAGAGGCAATAAATGGGAGGGCATTGAGGAGTGTGGTAGCACAGGGGGAGTCTGGGAATACAGTTACACAATTCCCTGAAAGTGACATCACAGAAAGATGGTCGTAAAGAGAGCTTTTGGCACATTGGCCTTCATAAATCAAAATATTGAGTAGAGGATTTGGGATTTCTTTTGTCACTTAACTACAGCAGAGGAGATTTAAAAGGATGTTGCCGGGACTTGACAAATTAAGTTGTAGGGAAAGATTAAACAGGTTAGGACTTTATTTCCTGATGTGTAGAAGAATGAGGGGAGTTTTGATAGAGGTACATAAAATTGAGTACAGAGAGAGTAAATACAAACAGGTGGGGTTAGGTGAGATAACGAGAGGACGCAGAAGAAAAAGGGAGCCCTGGTTGACAAAACAGGTGAGGAAGCTTGTTGAGAGGAAGAAGGAAGTGTACATTAGATTTGGGAAACCAAAAGCAGGAAGGACTCATGAGAATTATATGGTAGCCAGGAAGGAGCTTAAGAAAAGAGAGCTTGAAGGGGGCATGAGAAAGCCTTGGTAAATAGGATTAAGGAGAACTCTAAAATGTCCTATATGTATGTGAAGAACAGAAGGATGACAGTGGGGCTGCTCAAGGATAAAAGAGGCAATGTGCCTGGAGTTGGAGGAGGTTGAGGAGGTCCCAAGCTAATAATGTTGCTTCAGTATTCACAAAAGAAAAGGACCTTGATCAGGGTGAGGTTAGAACAGGCTTGTGTGCTGGACAATGTTCAGATTAAAGAAGAAGTAGTGTTGGATCTCAACATTAAGATTGATGTCCCTGGGGCTGGATGTGATATACCTCAGGTTTCTCAGGGAGGAAAGAGATAGCTCGGGCATTGGCTCTGATCTTTGAGTCCTCCTTGGCTTCAGGAGAGGTGCCAGAGGATTGGAGAATGGTTAATGAGATCCCCTTGTTTAAAAAAGGTAATGGGGAGAATCCTGGGAATTATAGACCAGTGAGTCTTGCGTCAGTTGTGTTCAAACAAATGGAGAGGATTCTTAAGGATAGGATCTATGATCATCTGGAAGAGTTCAGACTACTCAAGGATAGTCGGCATGGATTTGTGAAGGGAAGGTCAAACCTCACGAGCCTAATAGTTTTTTTTGGGGAGGTAACAAAGAAATTGAAGAAGATTGGGCAGTAGCTGTTGTCCGTATAGATTTAGTAATGCATTTAATAAGGGTCCCCATGAGAGACTTGTTCAGTATGTCATAAGGCATAGAATCCTTTGAACTTTGGTTGTGGATTAAAAATGGGCTTGCGTGTAGAAAGCAGAGGGTAGTAATGGATGGAAATTATTTTGCCTGGAGGTGAGTGACTATTAGAGTTCTGCAAGGATCTGTTCTGGAACCCCTGCTCGTTGTGATTTTTATAAATGACCTAGATGAAAAAGCGGAAGGATGGGTCAGTGTGCAGATGATACGAAGCTTGGAGAATCTGTGGATGGTGCTGAAGTCTATTGTGGGTTACAAAAGGATATAAACAGGATGTTGAATTGGGCAGAAAGGTGGCAGATGGAGTTCAATCCGGATAAGTGTGAGGTTATGCATTTTGTAAGGTCAAATCAGACGGTGTTAATTGTTGGATATTAACAATATGGAGGAACAGAGGGACTTGGGATTCAAATCCATGCATCTCTCAAGGTTGCCGTGCTGGTTGATAGGATAATTAAGAAAGCCAATGGGATGTTGGGCTTCATTAATAGGTGGATTGAATTCAAGAGTCGAGAGGTCATGTTGTAACTCAACAAATCTCTGGTGAGATCATACTTAGATCATTGTGTTCAGTTCTGGTCACCATTATTGGAAGGATATGGAAGCCATGTAGAGGATGCAGAGGAGATTTACCAGGATGTTGTCTGGATTGCAAAATGTGTCTTATGAGGCAAGGTTAGCAGAGCTGAGACCTTTGGAATGCAGAAGTGTTTTACAAGATTCTGAGAGGCATAGCTAAGGCAGACAGCCAGTGCATTTTTTCCAGGGCAGGAAATTCCAAACACTAGAGGGCATCTGTATTAAGTGAAGGGAGAAAAGTTTAGGGGAGACATGAGGGTTTTTTTTTCCCACAGAGTTCTGGGTGTCTGGAGTCTCTTAGACTGAGACATGGATGAAAGAAAAATAGAGGGTTACCAGGTAGGAAGAGTTTAGTACTTTTTTTTTGGTGGGAATATATAATTCAGCACATCAGGGCTGAAGGGCTGTGGTGTGGTGTAATGTTCTATGGGTTAAAGGTAAACGGGGAAAAAAATTAAAGGGAACATTAGGGGGATCTTCACGCAGAGTGGTGAGAGTGTGGAACAGGCAGCCAGCTGAATTGGTGGATGCAGGTTCAATTTTGACGCTCAACAAAAATTTGAATGGGTTTGTGGATGGGAGGAATATAGTCCGGGTGCAGGTCAATAGAACCAAGCAGAATAAAAGTAAAATGGCCTGTTTCTATGCTGTTGTGTTTTATGGTTCTATGATTCCATCTGGGCCAGTTGCTTTCCAGGAGTTAACTCTCCAGAAGTCTCATCTGTCTATGTGTGGGGATGTTCCTGAGGTTTGAAGAGGTGTTTATCACTGCCTTGCTGACCTGCTTGAAGTGAGCAGAGAATGTCTTGAGCTTGTCTGGGAGGGATACACTGGTGTTTGCTTTGCTGCTTGGTTTTGCTTTGTAGCTGACCTGATGCCCATGACGTTTGTCTGGGCCACAGTCGATTTGATTCTGCCTCTTGGCATCCCTCACATAACTTGTGCAGATCATAACTGGATTTCTTGTATGCCACATTTCTCGTCTTCAGTGGTGAGTCGACCTTGCTGTTTAGCCATGGTTTCCAGTTGGAGAACGCAAGGTTTGTTCTTTTGGCACACACTTTTCCAATTGGTGATTAAGTCACCAGTCTGCTGACTCAAAGCAGTCATATAATGTACTCAGTTTTTTCAGTCCAGTGATGCATGACTTACCAAAGGGTCCTCTTGTCTCAGTTTCTGCTTGTAGGTAGGCTGGATAAGCACTGGTTTACCAAAGTATGACTACAGGATGAAGCTGGAAGTGTTTTTGATAGTTATGCAGCTATGGTTGAGTGTATTCCGACCTCTGGTGGGGACAGGTGATGTGCTGGTGAAATTTTGTTAGCATCACCTTGAGGTTGGCATCGTTGAATTCTCCAGCTTTGAACAAGACTTTGAAGTGTGTTGCTTCTAGCCTGTTAATGGTGCGATTAATTCATCGAGCAAAAGCTTTGCATTTATCTGGGGTGGGATGGTGACTACTGACAGTATTGCTGATGTAAACCATTTCTGGACACCATGCAGTGTGGGAGTTTGCTTTTCATGAAAGGCCAATAAGTGCAGCTTGGGACAATAGTCTTCATTTTCATTGACTTCACACTGAAATTGAGTACTTTGAAGCAAAGATTATTGATTTGTTGTTTTCTTTTAATGTTTGCACCAAGACACCAGTGATGGTTGTATGTTTGCATTGTTTTGTCTTTCTTGCTGCAGAGCTGCTCTTGCTGTCATCGCCCAGGAGCGACAATTGGATGTGATGTAAAAACTTGTCGTAGAACTTACCATTATTATTGTGCAAAACTTGATAAAGCTCAAATAAAGGAAGATCCAGCTCAGGGGATGTATTTGTATGTATAATACACTGTTCTTTCACTTCTTTGTGTCCACTTTTATATTTATGCTTGTTTAACAGTTTCATGAGATTTGTAACCTGCACTTGTTAAATTCATTTTTCAACAGGATTCTGTGCCAAAAGCATAAAGATGGTGGAGAGGATTCCAGTGAGGGTAAGTGTAACACTATATCTCGAGATCAAAGGATTTGCCATGCAAACACAATTTTAGTGATATATCATGAGTTTTATTGGGATGTTATGTTTGGGGTTCCCAAGGAGGGCAAAGAACATGAAAAAGGATTTGAATACGAGAGTAACATCATCTTACTGAAAGTGAGACCAGGAGGAATATTGTGGAGATGTGTTTGCATAGAGGGAATAGGTTATTTTTAAATACCATTTACCACCTCCCCAATCAGATACAATTACCACATTTAAGAGCTATTTAGACTTAAATAAGCAAGCATAGAAGAATCGAGCACAAAGGAACAAATATGGGGAATAAATGGTTGGCATTAAGAGCATACAAGAAGCAGAGCGTTGATAGAGTTTAGTGATGCATTGACATCAGAGGTTCAGTCAGATAGTTTGTTGACCATTGGGAAGGGTTGGAAGGTAGTGTAGAAATCTCTTGTAACTGTGACCCTCTCAAAGAAGCAAGTTTTCAGTATTGTTGGTTGGGAGAGGGGTTTACGGGAAGAATATGCACCGAGGCAGATCAGTGACAAAGCTACTGGCTCTTGTCCAGCAGGGTAGGTGAAGGATGAGCAGAGGAATAGACATTTTTTTATTTGGATACTAACACACGATTTTGTCACCGTGAGAGAGACTCCAAGATTGTGTTGCCTCCCTGGTGCCAAGGTCAGATTTCCTTCTGAACAGCCACAAATAATTCTGAGAGTGAGCAGCTAGAGGTTATTGGGCAGGAAGAGAGATGAGGTCCTTCAAAGAGAATTTGGGAAGTTGCAGTAAAATTGGTTGAAGAACATAAACAGTACGGTACAGTGTATGACATACTGACATACAAGACCATAAGATAAAGGAGCAGAATTTTGCCATTCAGGCCATCTGGTCTACCCTGCCATCTAATCTCTGATCCATTTTCCCACTCTGCCCCATGGTCTTCTCCCCATAACTTTCAATGCCCTGCCTAATCAAGAACCTATCAATCTCTGCTTTAAATATATCCAATAATATCCACTACTGCCTGTGGCAACAAATTCGACAGATTTATCACCCTTTGGCTGAAAACCTTCCTCCGCATTTCTGTTCTAAGTGGACACCCTTCAGTTCTGAAGATCTGGCCACTTGACCAGGACTTTCCCACCATAAGATACAATCTTTGTCCATGCCTTTCAACATTCAAAATGTTTCAGAGATTCCCCCCCACCCCCATTCTAAATTTCAAAGAGAACAGGCCAAGACCTGTCAAAACATTTATCATATGATAAGACTTTCACTTCTGGAATTATCCTTGTGAATATTCTTTTTAGATAGTGAATCTTTATATACTGTACAGTAGACTAAAGGACATTTTGTGCAATGTCACATTTTCTGTTTTATTACATGACAAAACAAATAATCATGGAACTCCTCTGAACCTTCTCCAATGGCAGTACATCCTTTCTTAAATGAGGAGCCCAAAAGTTCTCACCGTTGCCCTATAAAGCCTGAACATCATGACCCTGCCCTTGTATTCTATTCCTCTTGAAATGAATTCCAACATTGCATTTGCTTTCTTCACCTCTGACTCATCATTTAAGTTTACCTTCAGGCTATCCAGCATGAGGACTCACAGGTCCCTTTGCATCTGAGTATTTCAATTTTCTCCCCATTTTTTTTTTTTAAATTTTTTATTTTTCACACCATAAATCACATTAGCCATGATATACACTGTTTCTTCTTTTTCACACATATACAGTGACTTTTTCTCCCCCCCCCCCTTTCCTCCCAAACCACCCCCCCACCCCCCCCCCCCCCCTCATCCATTTTAGGTATACAATCTAGGTTGCATTAAGCCAGTCAGACAATGTTGTCATTCTACAAAATTACACCAGAAATTCTACTGAGTCCATTCTTTTCTTTCCTTCTCCTTCCATCAACTTAGGTAATGTTTGTCCCCGGTAGGTTTTCGCTATTGTATTTAATGTAAGGCTCCTATACTTGTTCGAATATTTCAATATTATTTCTTAACCTATATGTTATTTTTTCTAATGGAATACATTTATTCATTTAAATTTAGTAGTTTCTTCCTTTTAATTTGGTTATGTATTCCATTAATATTTAAAGACATATAGTTCAGCGTAGCCCTTTTATATTTTGTTTATCTTCTCTTTCTGTTTTTCCATCCTTACCTTTCCTCCTTTTCCATTTCTGTTTTCTTATTTTCAACTCTTTATAAGACAACATTCCTACAACAGCCAACATTTTCCTTATTCTCCTATTTCTATCTTATTTATCCCCAATCTCCCCTTCACCTCCTGAGTTGTCCTTTATCCCTTGTCGGACAACCACATCTCCCCTCTCCATTTGGATTTGCGAATCCACTCGCAAGCGTCAACTGATTTTGCAGTGACCGCTATTTCCCCCCACCCCGCCTCCCCCAGAAAAGATTTCACTTTTCATATGTCACAAAGGTCACTCTTTTAATTCCCTCCTTATTCTCTCTATTCCATTACCTTCCCTTATTAATTCTTGTCTATACTATCTATATTTTCCTCTAAGTACAGATACATTCATGTATGCTCATTGTCTCTATTCACTCTTATACCTCTTTACCCGCATACATATCAATCGTGATCATTTTTACTCTCATTACCCGTCTTCATCCCTCAGTCTATTTTTGTCTTTACCCACATACATATCAATCGTGATCATTTTAACTCTCATTACCCGTCTTCCTCCCTCAGTCTATTTTTGTAATTGTTCTGCAAATTTTCTTGCTTCTTCTGGATCCGAGAATAGTCTGTTTTGTTGTCCTGGAATAAATATTTTCAATACCGCTGGATGCTTTAGTATAAATTTATACCCTTTCTTCCATAAAATCGCCTTTGCTGTATTGAACTCTTTTCTCTTCTTTAGGAGTTCAAAACTTATATCTGGATAAATGAAGATTTTTTGCCCTTTATACTCCAGTGGTTTGTTGCCCTCTCTTACTTTTTCCATTGTCTTCTCCAGTACCTTTTCTCTTGTAGTATATCTTAGGAATTTTACTACAATAGATCTTGGTTTTTGTTGTGGTTGTGGTTTAGAGGCCAATACTCTATGTGCCCTTTCTATTTCCATTTCTTGCTGTAGTTCTGGACATCCTAGGGTCTTAGGGATCCACTCTTTTATAAACTCCCTCATATTCTTGCCTTCTTCATCTTCCTTAAGGCCCACTATCTTTATGTTATTTCTTCTGTTATGGTTTTCCATTGTATCTATTTTTTGAGCTAGTAGTTCTTGTGTCTCTTTAGTTTTTTTATTAGATTTCTCCAATTTCTTTTTTAAGTCTTCTACCTCCATTTCTGCTGCTACTGCCCGCTCTTCCATCTTGTCCATTTTCTTTCCCATTTCTGTTAAGGTCATCTCCATTTTATTTATTTTCTCTTCTGTTTTGTTTATTCTTTTTCTTAAATCCTTAAATTCCTGTGTTTGCCATTCTTTAAATGACTCCATGTATCCTTTAATAAGAGCAAGTATATCCTTTACCTTGCCTTTCTTTTCTTCTTCTATTTCCCTGTACTCTTCCTCTTCCTCTTCTTCTTCCTCTGGGTTGGCCATCTGTTGTTTCTTTGGTGCCCTTTCCTCCTCTTCTTTCTTGTTTCTATTGTCTTCTGTGGTCTCTTCTTGCTGCAGGTGTTCTGCAGCTGTCGTTGCCGGCTGTGGAGATCGACTCCCCAGCTGGTCCCCCCTCCCGTCGGTGTGTTTTTTTTCATTCGCATGCGTGGTTGCGCACTTTTACTCGGCTCTGCGAGCCATTTTTGTAGTCCATTATTTACCGACCTGAGGGAGCGGGTTTCTCTCTCCGCAGCAGGCCTCTTCGGACAGGTAAGGCCTTCAACTTTTTCCTCCTTTGTCTTCTCTTCCTCTCTTCTTACCGTTGCTTTCGATTTTTCTTTTTTTGTCGCCATCTTCTTTCCACCTTTATACTCACTTTTCTGTAACTTTTATTTCTGTGCCTTTGTGTTTTCCTTTGTTTTTCCCAACTTTTCTGGAGAGGGCTGGAGTTCACCGTCCAGCCACTACTCCATCACGTGACTCCTCCCAATTTTCTCCCCATTTTAAAAAAGAATAGAGTGCCTCTTTTTTTTCTACCAAAGTGTGTGACAGTACACTTTCCAACGTTATATTAATTTGCCCTTTCTTTGTCCAATTCTCCTAATCTCATTCTGCTGCCTTCCTGTTTCTTAAACTCTCCCTGCTCCTCCTGCCTTCATACAATATCATCTGCAAACTTTGCCATAAAGCCTTTCATTCCATTATCCACATCATTAATATGCAACATAAAAAGAAGCTGCCCAAACACCACTAGCAACTGGTAGCCAACCAGAATTTGATCCCTGCAATACGACTCTCTCCTGCCAATCAGCCAATGCCTACACTTGCTAATATGTTTCCTGTTATACCATGGGTTCTTAATTTTTAAGTCACCTCATGTGCGGCACCTTATGAAAATCCAAATACACAACATCCACTGCTCCTTCTTTATCTAGCCTGCTTGTCACTTCCTCAAAGAATTGCAATAGATTTGACAAGTAAGATTTCCACTTAAATAAAGCATGCTGGCTTTGGCCTATCTTGTCCCATGCCTCCAAGTAGCCCAGCACCTCATCTTTGACAAATGACTCCAACTCATTCTCAACCACTGATTTCAAGCTAACCGACTGAAAATTTCCTTTCTGCTGTTGCCCTCACTTCTTGAATAGTGTGGTGACATTTGTGATTTTCTAGTCCTCCAGGACCAAACCAGAATATATTGATTCCTGAAAGATCATTATAAATGCCTCCGTTCTCTCTACTACAACTCCTTTCAGAACCCGAGGGTGCACTCCACCCTTTGATTAACTAAGCACCTTCTCACTTACATTCCCTGATACCCTTCAACATTTGGTGCGCTGAAAATGTCTTCAGTGAAGACTGATGCAAAATACTTATTAGTTCCTCTGTCATCTTTTTTTCTCCCATTATTATTTCTCCAGCATCATTTTCTAATGGTCCTATATTTACACTCACTTTTTTTGTGCCCTTTATATAACCATATAACCATTTACAAAGCGGAAACAGGCCATGTTGGCCTTTCGAGTCCACACCGGTTCACTGATTTTGTCCATTGGAGAAAGAATATTCTTGAACCTCGATGTGGTTAACTTTAGATTTCTATATCTTCTTCCTTTCATCATCCAATCATTTTACGCCATACTTGAAGAAACTTTTTGCATCCTCTTTAATATTATTTATATGCCTACTTTTATACTTCATCTTTTCCATCCTTATGAGTTTTTAAAAACCACAATCCTCTATCTTCCCTCTAATTTTTGCTTTCTTGTATGTCCTCTTTTGGCTTTTACATTGGCTTTGACTTCCCTTGTCAGCCACAGTTGTGACATTTTTGCATTTGAATATTTCCTCTTTTTTGGTATGTGTCTTAGACCTTGTTCATTTCTTGCAGAAATTCCATTCTTTGCTGCGGCTCATTTCTTGCAGAAACTCCATTCTTTGCTGCTTTGCTATCTTTCATGACCTTCCTATCTACTTTGGCAGGTTACAAGGCTACTCCAAGTCATTCAGCCCTTCCCTTCCTCAATGTCCATTTTTATTTCCATGAGCCAAAGAAACTCTTGAATGACCCCGTTGTATCATCTTTTACCACCACCCCTATCCATGCGTTCCAAGTACCCTCCAGTCTCAATACTGGCAGTCCCCGTGTTACGAACTTCTGACTTGCGGATAACTCTAACTTGCGAACTGTCTTCCACAATCCATGCATGTGCATAAAGTTACCTCAAGAATGGCTCTTCCGGTATGCGAGACGTTGATGGAACGAGAGTAAGTGTTAACTTTTAATCATGATACTTTTTTTTTGCATAGAAAGATATAAACATTTGACTAACTGATATGGCAACTAATACACTATCCACAACATCTCCATCCAAGATCTTTATCCTGTTGTTTATGAAACGTTTCAATAATCTGGAAATTTGTCATCTGGTGAGCCTGACATCAGTAGTGGGTAAGTTATTGGAAGGTATCCAGCGAGATTAGATGTACAAGTCTTTGGATTGACAGGGACTGATTGAGGTTGAACATGGCTTTGTTTGTGATTGGTCTTGTCTAACCAATCTGAGAGTTTTGAAGAGGTTGCCAGGATGATGAAGGAAAGGTAGAAGATGTTGTTTACGTGGACAAGTGGATGGAGCTTGTTCTGCCTGGATGTCAGTGACTTATGTTCTTCAGGGATCTGCTCTTGAACTCCTCTGTGATTTTTTTTTAATATATAAATGATTTGGATGAAGTAGTGGGGGTGGTCAGTAATTTGTAAGGTGTTCTCAATTTGACAGTACACGACGCCATAGAGATGTTAGAGAGGCAAAGGTGTGTGGAATTGAAATGATTGGCCACTGGGGGTCCTTGCTGTAGCAGTGGCAGTGCAAAGATGATCAACATAACAATACCTCAATCTGCGTTCAGTCTCCCTGATGAAGAGAGGCCACATTGGGAGTACATGATGCAGTAACTTCTACAGTTTGGCGGGCAGCAACCTCCTTTGAAGAAGACCGCAGAGCCCACCTCACTGACAAAAGGCAAAGGAGGAAAAACCCAACACCCAACCCCAACCAACCAATTTTCCCCTGCAACCGCTGCAACCGTGTCTGCCTGTCCCGCATCGGACTTGTCAGCCACAAACGAGCCTGCAGCTGACGTGGACTTTTTACCCCCTCCATAAATCTTCGTCCGCGAAGCCAAGCCAAAGACAAAGAACTTCTACAGATTCACACGTGAAGTGTTGCTTCACTTGGAAGGACTATTTGAGGCTCTGAATCATGGAAATTGTGAATAGCTTTTTCAATAATCTGTGCTGATAGACCACATTGATGGTATGATCAAGAAGGTACAACAGCATTGATAATTTCAAAGACGTCTGAAGAAGCCAAACTTCAAACGCACAGTGGAAAGTATACTGACTGGTTGCATCACAGCCTGGTTTGATAATTATGGTGCGAGAAATGCAGCAGGTCCATCATAGGCTCTGACCTTGCATCTTTTGAAGATGTCATGTAACTACAGGAAAGATCATTAAGATTGAAAGAGTGCAGAAGAGGTTTACAAAGATGTTGCTGGAACTTGACAAACTGAGTTACAGAGAATGGTGAGGACTTTATTCTCTGGAGTGTAGAATGAGGGGCCATTTGATTAAGTGAGATTAAAAACTAGAGGACATGAGAGTGGAAAAGTTTAAAGGGAACATTAGGGGGAACTTCATGCTGAGAGTGCTTGCTAGGTTAATCGGTTAACGCAGACTCAGTTTTGACATTCAATAAAAATTTGGACAGATACATGGATGGAACGGATATTGGTATGCTGGACTGGGCACGTGCAGGCGTGCCTCCTTGAGCCTGGCCTTGCAGCCAGGGCAAGTGAGTGCAATGAGTTGACACTTTTTGGATGCCCTGTATCAGCCTGTGAGGGAGCAGGATTAGCGGCTCCATTCAGGTAACTGCAACATTTCGAGGCTGCCTTAACTGAAATTCAAGCTGCAATGGTTTGAGAGGAGGAAATCCTGAGCCCGCTTTATGGTGCTAGGAAGCTGGCCTGTGAATGGATGATGCAGTGAGGACCCATGGGCGAGGGAGGTGGTGGCTATCCTGTGGAAGGAGCCTCTTGTCTTCCTTCTAGAGGGTTGGGGAGAGAAGAGAAGGCGAGGGTTACAGAATCCACTCCCTCTGGGTGCTGGCCACAGGACAGGATGGCACTATTTAGAGATTTGATGCAGGTTGGGCAGGGGCTCTGCCTGGGGATTGAGGACAGGGCTGGGCAGGGCCACTGCATAGGGATTGGGTGGAGATTGAATAGGGTTAGACGAGGGCACTCCTTGGTATGCTGGGTACTAGTTATGGGCAAGTACTACTTGGGGTACAAGACTCTTTGGTTTGAGCATTGATCAAGTAGATATTGCCTGGTGATCTGGAAGGGGCTTGGAGTCTTGGTACAGATGGTAGAGTCTGTCTGGTATACTGTGCTCACTGCAAAAGAAAAAATTGATTTTGTTTAAAATTAGTTTTTTTAATGGCTTGAAACTGGCAATTTGTGTGTACATTTTCAAAAAATTTCCATTTTGGGGGGGGGCCTGTGCCCCCTTGACCCCCGCTGTACATCTCACACAAGCACTTGGCTCTTTCCTTTTTTTTCACTTCCCGTGCCTGGGCAGTTTTATAATAGCATGGCACAGATGTGAAGGGCTTGTTTCTGTGCTATCATGTTCTCTGGTTCATGCAAGTTGCTGTCTCAAAGAAGATAGCCATCATCACAAAGGACTCACATCACCCTGGTTGCCACCTTTTCTCACTGTTACCTTTGGGCGGAAGATAAAGAAGCTGGAAGACCAGCACCACAAGGTTCACAAATAGTTCCTTTGCAATGGCTGTCAGGATCTTGAATGCCTCCTTGTTCAACAAATCATGGATCTCTGCCATCACAAAACAACCTTCTGAACAATTGTGAGAACACTTTTTTTTTTGCACCATGGCAACTGTGAATATTGTCTCTTTTCAAATGAAATACCTCTGGCTGCAGCAAATAAGAATTTTGGTGCATATTTACTGTGTACAGTATACGTGATAAATTCATCATCATTAAATATAACATGTCCCAATGCCTCTTACCAATGATTTTAGATGCACATAGAAACTATCCTGTCCAGTAGTGTCACTGCGTCACCAAAGGTGTCAAGAAATTGCAGATATGAATGCAGCTCCAGCCACTCTTGAGTGGGTTTGTATAGGTCAGCACAACCTCATGGGCAAAGGGCCTGTACTGTGCTGCAGGGTTCTATGATATATGTATCACATAAACCAACCTTCCCTCCATCATCATCTTTCCCTATTATTGGAAAGCAGCCAGCATATTGCAGGATTCATCCCTCCTTGTCACTTCTTGGCAGAAGATGCATTTTAAAAAAGTAACACCCGATTTAAGGACAGTTTCTTTCCTGTTGTCATCAGACTAGGTGCTCCACAATTGAATGGACTTCTCTTCAATAAAACCCGATTGCTTTATTTTCAAAACCGTACCTCATTGATGATACTTGCTCTCTGAAACTTGTACATTGCAGTTTGATTTATGTGCCACCTGTTGTACTTGAGTGCCTGTAGTCTTTCCTGGATAGTACGCAAGTTTTAAAAAATGTTCTATCCTGGTATATGTGTGAAATAATTGAATTCAAGGGCTAGACTGGGTATATTTGTGTTTTATAGCCATTTAGATAGTTGCCTAGCAATTTGGTCAGAATGGGTGGGTTAGTCTGAAGGGCCTTTTTTCATTTTGTATAAACTCTTTCCCAATATTGGAAATTTGCCAACTGTCATTTCTTAATTTTTGATTTTAATTTGATGAATAGATTTGTTACATGTGACATAATTCAACATTGAATATGCTTTACAAAGTTTTAAAGTGGAAGCTTTTGCGTTGTTTCATTGTGAAGTAATTGATTTCAATGTGTTCCATGCAGATGGTCTCCCAGAAAACCTGACATGTCCTACAAGACATCGTAGAGGTGTTCGGGGAGGTCACAGAGGAAAACGAAGAGTTCCTAACTCAAAAGATGAGTCGGATGATGCCATGTCGACGTCCTCCCAAGGAAAAGATGAAAGTAGTTGCAGTTCCTATGTGAGTAAACTATAGGGCATTATTTGAGGAACATAGAACAGAACAGCACAGGAAAAATCCCTTGGTCCCACTTGTTTCCACCGAAAACAAGGCTAAATTAAACTCAAACTCTGCTTCTTGCTGATGATACATAGGCCCTATATTCCCTCCATATCGTATCATTGTTGATGATCCAGACAAATTAATTGTTTGTAATATCTCTAAATTTGCAGATGACACTAAGCAGGGTGACATGGTGAGCTGTCAGGAAGATTCCAAGAGGTTGCAAAGTGACTTGGATAGAACATGAGAGTGGGCAAATGCATGGTAGATACAGAACCATGTAGATGAATATCAGATTATCCACTTTGATAATAATACAAATCTGTCTTATTATCTGATAATAAGACATGGATGTTGTGAAGCATCAGTTATTGGAGGATGGAATGCACGTACAGCAGATGAAGAAAGCAAATGGCATCGTCGTACAGCTCGGAAACAAATGCACAAGTCCATCTTGTCCATGTCAAACAACATGCCTTTTTGCTTTAATTAAACTTGCCTGCATTAGACCCAAACACCTCCGAGCTCTTTCTGTTCATGTCATTATCCAAGTGCTTCTTAAAGGAAGCTATTGTACCTGCCTCTACCTATTTATTTGGCAGCTTATTTCCATGTGCCCCATAGCCCATGAGTGAAGAATTGTCCCATTCTTTCCCATCTAAGTTTCACCACCTTGCTTGTCATTATTCCCTCTTAGATTCTCCATCACTAGGGATCGACGTCTTTTCACTCCATTTATGTCCCTCATGATTTTTTGACCTAAAAAAAAATCTCATCTCAACCTCTGATGGTCCAAGGAAAATGGCCCAGTTTTTCATGTTTCTCATGATAATTTCCTCATCCTGACCACAACCACTCTTTGTTTTATCTGGTCTATCTTTATATGACAATTAAATTTATTGTCAGAGTACATACATGACATCACATAGAACCCTGAGATTAGTTTTCCTGTGGGCGAGGCAGAATTACTACTTATTCTTTTGGCTTGGCTTAGCGGACGAAGATTTATGGAGGGGGTAAAAGTCCACGTCAGCTGCAGGCTCGTTTGTGGCTGGCAAGTCCGATGCGGGACAGGCAGACACGGTTGCAGCGGCTGCAGGGGAAAATTGGTTGGTTGGGGTTGGGTGTTGGGTTTTTCCTCCTTTGCCTTTTGTCAGTGAGGTGGGCTCTGAGGTCTTCTTCAAAGGAGGTTGCTGTCCGCCAAACTGTGAGGCGCCAAGATGCACGGTTTGAGGCGATATCAGCCCACTGGCGGTGGTCAATGTGGCAGGCACCAAGAGATTTCTTTAGGCAGTCCTTGTACCTTTTCTTTGGTGCACCTCTGTCACGGTGGCCATTGGAGAGCTCGCCATATAACACGATCTTGGGAAGGCGATGGTCCTCCATTCTGGAGACGTGACCCACCCAGCGCAGCTGGATCTTCAGCAGCGTGGACTCGATGCTGTCGACCTCTGCCATCTCGAGTACTTCGATGTTAGGGATGAAAGCGCTCCAATGGATGTTGAGGATGGAGCGGAGACAACGCTGGTGGAAGCGTTCTAGGAGCCGTAGGTGATGCCGGTAGAGGACCCATGATTCGGAGCCGAACAGGAGTGTGTGTATGACAACGGCTCTGTATACGCTTATCTTTGTGAGGTTTTTCAGTTGGTTGTTTTTCCAGACTCTTTTGTGTAGTCTTCCAAAGGCGCTATTTGCCTTGGCGAGTCTGTTGTCTATCTCATTGTCGATCCTTGCATCTGATGAAATGGTGCAGCCGAGATAGGTAAACTGGTTGACCGTTTTGAGTTTTGTGTGCCCGATGGAGATGTGGGGGTCTGGTAGTCATGGTGGGGAGCTGGCTGATGGAGGACCTCAGTTTTCTTCAGGCTGACTTCCAGGCCAAAAATTTTGGCAGTTTCCGCAAAGCAGGATGTCAAGCGCTGAAGAGCTGGCTCTGAATGGGCAACTAAAGCGGCATCGTCTGCAAAGAGTAGTTCACGGACAAGTTTCTCTTGTGTCTTGGTGTGAGCTTGCAGGCGCCTCAGATTGAAGAGACTGCCATCCGTGCGGTACCGGATGTAAACAGCGTCTTCATTGTTGGGGTCTTTCATGGCTTGGTTCAGCATCATGCTGAAGAAGATTGAAAAGAGGGTTGGTGCAAGAACACAGCCTTGCTTCACGCCATTGTTAATGGAGAAGGGTTCAGAGAGCTCATTGCTGTATCTGACCCGACCTTGTTGGTTTTCGTGCAGTTGGATAATCATGTTGAGGAACTTATTAGTGTAAAAGAAAACTACACAACGTACCCATGTAAACAAATAAAGAATTAATTTTTAAAAAAACAATAAAGTGCACAAGTAAGAGTCCTTAAATGAGTCCCTGATTGAGTTTGTTGTTGAGGAGTCTGATGGTGGAGGGGTAGCAGCAGTTTTTGAACCTCGCTGTGTGAGTCTTGTGGCACCTACACGTCTTTCCTGATGGCAGCAGTGAGAACAGAGCATGTGCTGGGTGGTATGGATCCTTGATTTCTGCTGCTCTCTGCCAGCAGCATTCCCTGTAGATGATCCCAATAGCGGGGAAAGTTTTGATATCCTGGGCTATGCCCATTACCTTTTAGAGGGCTTTACCCTCAACAGTATTGGTGACATCATACCAGACTGTGATGCAGCCGGTCAGCAGACTTTCCACCACACATCTATAGAAGTTTGACTCTTTTTGGTGTCATACCAAACCTCCGCAAACTCCTGAGGAAGTTGAGGCGCTGACACTCTCACCAAAATTCTCCCCCTCCAAGAGGTCTGCCACCTGACCAGGTTCATTCCCCACAACCAGATCCAGTATGGCTTTGCCTTCATCAGCCTGACCTCATATGGTGTCAGGAATCCTCTTGAGTACACCTGTCAAATTCAGCCCCATTTATTCCTCTTGCAGTCAGTAGGTGCCAATCAATATTAGGGATGTTCAAATCTCTCACAACTATAGCGCTGCATTTCCCGCACAATTCCAAAATCTGCCTGCTTATCTCCTCCTGTGTGTCCCGAGGCCTATTTGGAGGCCTATAGACGACTCCCAGCACAATGATGGCTCCCTTCCTGTTTCTGACTTCCACCCACACTGACTCCCTCTGCAGCATCCTCCTTTCTATAGCTGTGATACTATCCCTGACCAGTAATGCTGCTCCTCCCTCCTCCCATTTTTTACTTCCCATCCTATTCTTTTTAAAACATCTAAACCTGCATCAGCCAATCTTGCCCTTCCTCCAGCCAAGTTTCAGTAACGGCCCACAGCATCTTAATTCCACGTACTGATCTATGCTCTAAGTTTGTCCCCTTTGTTCCTAATACTCCCAATGTTGAAATAGATACCCTCCAACTGGCTACTTTGTTCTGTCCCCAGCCTGTGCTTCCTCATGAACTCGGAGCACAAAGCATCATGCTTTTGCCCTTCTACCCTAATCTCTGCACTCACTTTCTTATTCCCATCCCTCTGTCAAACTAGTTTAAACCCTCTCCAACAACTCTACAAGCCTGTTTTTCACAATCCTCACTCTTTATGGTTTGAAGGTGAGGAAATCCATGGTCCAGTGACACAGTTGGGGGTTGAGTCCCAAATCTTTGATTTTGCTGATCAGTTTTGAGGGAATGATGGTATTAAATGCCAAACCAGAGTCGATAAAGAGCATCCTGATGAATACATCTTTGCTATCCTGGTGTTCCAGGGCTTAATGTAGATCCAGTGAGATATTATCCACATATCAGATGTGTTGCTACAATAGGCAAAATGGATCTTACCCATGTCATCACACAGACAGGATCTGATATACTTCAACACCATCCTTTCAAAGTGCTTCATCACTGTTGATGTAAGTGCTACTGGTCGATAGTCATTAAGAATTCTCACCACTCTTAACAGATTTGAGCACTGGCAGCTTTTGTCTTCTAATAACCCCCTCCACACTGTATGACTCCTTCTTCCACCTGAAATTTTTGTTTTGGATCTCTTTTTGTCTGGGATCTATCAATCTTCTGCCTGTCATATTTCACCATAACCTAGTTTTCCAATCCCACATGGATCTGCAGTTCCACCTCTTCTACCTTGTCCTCTTTACATTCACTTCCCTATTATATTTCTCCAGTCCTGATGAAGAACTTCAGCTCAAAAGGTTGACCATTTTCATTGCTTGACCTACTGAGTTTGCATAATAGATGGGCTGAAGGGCTTGTTTCTGTGCTCCTTGTAAACTTTTACTGTACTCTTTCCAGTCTTCTCCACATTCTTCTTGAAATGGGGCAACCAGAATAGCACACAGTATTCCAAGTATAGCCCAACCTAAGCATTGTAATATAGCAACATGACCTCCTCTGGAGTGAATGCCCCTCCCCAATGAAACCAAGTATGTTATATACCTTTATATCCCTATGAGCTGTGGACCTCATCCCTCTGCACATCAGTGCCATTAAATGCATACATTCCTGTACATTTGACCTTCAAAAGGGCAAGGCCTCACAGATTTGGTTGAAACTTCATGTTTTTTGTGATATATCTGTCACTGATCTACAGCCTGTTGAATTATTTGATTTCCATTCATACTGTGCTTAACAAATCTTGGTGTCATCTGCAAACTTCCAAACCCATTCTTCTACCTTTTCAGTGCAGTTAGTGGAGTGGTTATGGCAAAGATGTTAGGCCTACAGGCAAAGTCAGAAATCAAAAGGTTGAGCAATGTAGGAGTAGTGTTCTGAGTTGTGTCTATTTCAATGCAAGGGGTATTGCTAGAAAAGGGGTGAGTTTAGAGCATGGATAAGCACTTGGAATTATGACATTGTGTTGGTGAGGCTTGGTTGCAGGATTTGTAGCTCAATGTTCTGGGGTTTTGGGAGTGATAGAGAGAGGGATGAAATCGGGAGGTGATGTTGCTAGTCAGGGAAAATGTCACTACAGTGCTCTAACAGGACAGACTGCGGAGCTTGTCTATTGAGGGTATTTGGGTATAACTGAGGACTGAGGAATGAGGGTATAACTGAGGACTGAGGGATGACTACCCAATAGTCTGAGGAAATTGGAGAAAGAATTTGTTGAAGGATACAGTTGCAAGAAACATAAGTGGTTTTAATTTTCTGCATATTAACTGGGACTCCCATACTGTAAAAAGGCTGGATCGAATAGAGTTAGATCTCTTCAGGAAAGTTTCCTAAATCCATACTTCAAGGTACCAACTGGAGAGAGAGCAATGCTAGATTTCCTATTAGGGAATGACCGAGGGCAGGTGTTGGATTGCATATAAAGGAACAATTTGGGTCCAGTGGACTCAAACTAATGACATTAGTTTCAAGATAATTATGGAAAAGGATAGGTCTGTTCTCCAGCTGTGATTCTAAAGTAGCAAATAAAAAAACCATTTTGACAGAATCAGAAAAAATTTGCCAAGTGTGGATTAATACAGGGTGTTGACTGACAAATTTGTGCTTGGTAAGTAGGAGGGCTTCAAAGGTGAAATTTTGAAAGCACAGAGTCTTGATGTTCCTCCAGGATTAAAGGCAAGACTAACAGGGAAAGTCACCCAGGTTTACGAAAGATGCGAGTTCCTGGTACATTGCAGGTGTGGGCAGCAAGGGACAAATGAGCTAGTTGAGAAATACAAGAAATGCAAGAAAACACTTGATAAGGAAATTATTAGGGCTGAAAGACATGGTGGTTCTGGCAGACAATGTGAAGGAAAATCTCGAGGACTTCTACAGATATATTAAGAGCAAAAGGATTGAGAGGGACAAAATTGGTCCTCTTGAAGATCAGAGTGGTCAGCTATGTATAAAGCCAGAAGAGATTGGATGACCATAAGTGGATTTTTTTTGCAGCTCTATTTACTTGGGAGATGCACAATCTAGAGAAGACAGGCAAAAGAGCAGCGAGGTCATGGACCCAAAACAGGTTACAGAAGAGGAGGTGCTTGCTGCCTTAAGGCAAATGAGGATGGATAAATACCCAGGGCCTGACAAGATATTCCCTCTGACATTGAAGGAAGCTCGTGCAGAAATAACAGGGACCTAAGCAGAGGTATGCAAAATGTCCTCAGCCACGGGCTAAGTGCTGGGCTATTTAGAATGGTTAATGTCTGTTGTTAAGAAAGGCTCTAAGAATAAGCTGGGAGGTTAGTGAGCCTAACATCAATAGTGCTTGTTATTAGTAGGTATCCAAAGAGATGCAAATATATATGTGGAAATGTGGGCTGACAGATGTAGCTTTGTGTGTGTTGGGTTGAGTTTACCAGTCTTGTAGAGGTTTTTGAGGAAGTTACTAGGCTGTGAATGGTGTCTACTTGGACTTTATTAAGGGCTTTGACAAGGTCCTGCAAGGAAGGTTGATCAAGAAGGCTCAGTCACTCAGTTTTCACGGTGAGGTAGTAAAGTGAATTTACGGGTGAAGCCAGAGAACAGTAGTAAATGTTTGCCTCTGACTGAAAGCCAGTGATGAGGATCAATGAAAGCAGACTTTCTCACTCTGGTGAGACAAGAAGGAGAGAACATGGATTTTTGGAAATAGGTGAAATGTTTAAGGGGAACATTAGGGGCAACTTCACTCAGAGGTTGGTGAGAGTAGGAAAAGAGCTGCTAACATAATATGGGTTTAAGTAAAAACACAACTCAGCTGGTTAAACAGGGTTATTTTGATTTCCGATTTAATTGTGAGAGTATGTATATTCTTTTTTCTTTGGCTTGGCTTCACGGACGAAGATTTATGGAGGGGGTAAAAAGTCCACGTCAGCTGCAGGCTCGTTTGTGGCTGACAAGTCCGATGCGGGACAGGCAGACACGATTGCAGCGGTTGCAAGGGAAAATTGGTTGGTTGGGGTTGGGTGTTGGGTTTTTCCTCCTTTGCCTTTTGTCAGTGAGGTGGGCTCTGCGGTCTTCTTCAAAGGAGGTTGCTGCCCGCCAAACTGTGAGGCGCCAAGATGCACGGTTTGAGGCGTTATCAGCCCACTGGCGGTGGTCAATGTGGCAGGCACCAAGAGATTTCTTTAGGCAGTCCTTGTACCTTTTCTTTGGTGCACCTCTGTCACGGTGGCCAGTGGAGAGCTCGCCATATAACACGATCTTGGGAAGGCGATGGTCCTCCATTCTGGAGACGTAACCCATCCAGCGCAGCTGGATCTTCAGCATCGTGGACTCGATGCTGTCGACCTCTGCCATCTCGAGTACTTCGACGTTAGGGGTGTAAGCGCTCCAATGGATGTTGAGGATGGAGCGGAGACAACGCTGGTGGAAGCGTTCTAGGAGCCGTAGGTGGTGCCGGTAGAGGACCCATGATTCGGAGCCGAACAGGAGTGTGGGTATGACAACGGCTCTGTATACGCTTATCTTTGTGAGGTTTTTCAGTTGGTTGTTTTTCCAGACTCTTTTGTGTAGTCTTCCAAAGGCGCTATTTGCCTTGGCGAGTCTGTTGTCTATATATGGCAAAGCAAACAACCCTGAGATTTCTTTTTCCCGTGGGCGTGACAGAATTACAACTAATTGGTAGTGCAAAAAATAAACCGCACACAGCGTGAACATGTAAACAATCAGAAGAACTGTTAACAGATAGTGAATGTAAATAAACTGTGTAATACAGTGAGAGCAAAGAAAAGTGCACAAGAGTCCTTAAATTAGTCCCTGATTGAGTTTGTTGTTGAGAAGTCTGATCGTGGAGGGGTAGCAGCTGTTCCTGAACCAGGTGGTATGAGTCTTGTGTACCTATTCCTCTTTCCTGATGGCAACAGTGAGAACAGAGCACGTACTGGGTGGTGTGGGTTCTTGATGATTGCTGCTGCTCTCCGAAAGCAGCTTTCCCTGTAGATGTACTCAATAGTGAGGAGTGTTTTGCCTGTCACGTCCTGGGCTATGTCCACTACCTTTTGGAGGGCTTTATGCTCAGGGTATTGGTGTTCCCATTCCAGACCGTGATGCAGCCAGTCAGCACACTTTCCATCACACATCTGTAGAAATTTGCCAGCATTTCTGATGTTATACCAAACCTCCACAAATTCCTGAGGAAGTATAGGAGCTGATGTGCTTTCTTTATGATGCCATTGGTGTGTTGGGTCCAGGAAAGATTCTCCAAGAACTTAAATTTGCTCACCCTTTCCACCTCTGATCCCTCCATGATCATTGGATTGTATACCTCTGGCTTTCCTTTCATGAAGACAACAATCAGCTCCTTAGTTTTGGTGACATTAAATGCAAGGTTGCTGTTGCACCATTCAGCCAAGTTTTCAATCTCTATCCTGTTTACTGACTCATCCTCTTCCTATATACAACCCACTACCATGGTATTGTTGGCAAATTTGTAGATGGTGTTACTGAGCTACACAGTGGTTGGTGTAAAGTGAGTAGAGCAGAGGGCTAAGAACACAGCCCTGTCATGCTCAGGTACTGATGGAGATTGTGGACAAGTTCTTACCAATCTTCACTGACTGTGGTCTGGAGGTGAGGAAATCCATGATCCAATTACTCAGTGTAGTGTTAACTCCCAAGTCTTGGAGTTTGCTGATCAGTTTTGAGAAGATGATCTATGTATCTTTGCTGTCCAGATGTTCCAGGGCCTTGTGTAGGGCCAGTGACATGGCATCCGCTGTAGATCAGTTTCGTGATGGACAAACTGGAATGTATCCTTGTCACTGCTCAGACAGGAGCTGATATGTTTCATCACCAGTCTTTCAAAACATTTCATCACTGATGTAAGTGCTACTGGTCGATAGTTGTTAAGGCAGGTTACCACTATCCATGATTGCCACCTGTTTGAAACAGGTGGGTACCACACCCTGCTGGAGTGAGATATTGAAGATATCTGTAAATACCTTGTAAGTTGATCAGCAAATACCAATATTTCAGTCTTGAACCCTTCATAAAGGTTTGGAAGAATGTCAGCAAGTGCCCAAACAAAAGGATGGGGGGGGGGGCAAAGGGAGGAGATGATAGATGGTGAAAGGAGGGGAGGGGACAACAGTGAGGGTGGCTGGGTAGGTGGAGGAAGGGGGAAGAACTGGAAAACTGGAAAGGGGAGGGAAAAGAAAAGACGAGCAAGTTAGCAGAAAGCAGAGTTTGATGTTCATGCCATCTGGATGGAGAGGGCTCAGGTGGAAAATCAGGTCTTGATCCTCCAATCTGTAGGTGGTCAGGATGGGATAGTATTATGAGGCTGAGGACAGACACGTGAGTATGGGAGTGTTACTCAGAATTGAACTGGGAGATCTCTGTTGTAGTGGAGGTGTTCAACAAAGTGAACTCCCAATTTGCAACCAGTCTCTCCGATGTAGAGAAGGCCACAAAGAGAGCACTTGATGCAGTAAATCAGTCCTCTGCATATGCAAGTGAAGTGTTCCTTTACTTGAAAGGCTTGTTTGGGGCCCAGAACCTTGGTGAGAGGAGGTGTGGGCACAAGTGTTGCACCTCCTGCAGCCATAGTGGAAGGTGTCGGGGAGGGGGCCAAAAGTGGGGAGGGATGAGTGCATGAGGGAATCACAGAGGGAGCGATCCCTATGGAGGACTGAGGGGAGGAGAAGGAAAAAATGTGTCTGGTGGTGGGATCCTGTAGTAAGTGTCCAAAATTCTGGCAGATAATGTGTTGGATGCGGAGGCTGGTGTGGTGGTAGATGAGAATGAGAGGGATTCTATCTTTGCTGCTTCTGGGGCAGAGGGGGCCAGGACAGATGAGCAGGAAATGGAGGAGATGTGAGTGAGGGCTGTGGTTGAGAATTTTGAGTCCAATAGAAAGGTTTGGAGGGGTATGGAGAGTAGTGATCCAGTTGGAGTTTGATTGGACAAGGCAGAAAATGTCTCACATGGACTGTGCTGTAGCATTTTGTGGTTCTATCACAAATAACGGGACCCAACATAGCTCCCTGCAAGACACTGTTTGACAGAGTATATAGATATGTTTTTGGGAGATAAATTAGGAAAGGTTTGTTAGTGTAGGTCACATACAAACATTTTAAAACAGATCTTATTTAAAATACTGGAGCTCTGCTAATGTTAGACATGTCGGGGCCTCAGAGCCTTTGCAAAAGCTTTGGAGATTGCCCAAGAGACCACTAATGGATTTTTGTTTACAAAAAGACAACAGATGCAAGAGCTTGTTGGAGCCGCATATTGTCTGGAAGGGAACTTATTGTTCTAAGAAGCTCATGTGGTTTTGCAAGCAGAGCAAGTCAAGGAGGCTTTTTCTCTCAGAGAGAGACAGACAGATGCACGCACGCACGCAGAGATCACTTCTCCAGTGTTACAGCCAGTAACCGCAGCTAGGACTGAAACAGGACAAGCTGGGAAGCTTGTGGAAAACCCCATTTGGAAGACTGGTTGTAAGTGCTTAGTTCAGCCTGGTCAAAGCCCTTGTGACTCATGCAAGAGGAGAGGACTGGCTGCCTAATATTTCACTTGGAATAAGAAAAACAAAAAGGCTTAGTTCAGCCTGGTCAAAGCCCTTGTGATTCATGCAAGAGGAGAGGACTGACTGTCTAATGTTTCACTTGAAATAAGAGAAACAAAAGGGCTCAGTGTGGTGACCTGAAAGAAAGAGGTTATCATCTGGAGAACCCTGAGGGGGCAAGTTTCTTTGGCAAGTCACTGAGGTGGCTGGGTGTCTATCGTACAACAAATCTCTGAAAACCGACAAAACCCTTCCTGAGCGGTAACCATTTACCTTTCAAGCACCAAAGCCTGGTGAACTTCATTAATGTTAAATTCTCTGTACAGTATAAGAATTGCCTGCAACCAGTGAACTTGAAGGAATGAGAAGTGAGATTGGACTGCGAATCAAAGAATGTTTCTGAAGTTACACACACATTGCATACATGTGTACTTAGAATTAGAAGGGGGTTAGTTAAGTCAATAGTGATGTTAAAGTGTGATTCTGTTTTCATGTTTAAAGATAATTAAAAGGAACTTTTGTTTAAGTAACCATTTGTCTTGGTGAATATCTATTGCTGCTGGGTTTTGGGGTCCTCTGGGGTCGTAACAACTGCTGATCACAAGCTTTCAGCCTGAATAACTCTTCCACCACTACCTCTGACTTCTATTGGCCAGCCAATTTCATATCATCCAAACTATCGACTCACCATGGATCCCCTTCACCTTCTGAACCAGTCCAGACATCTGACTAAAGTCCATGTTTACAATAACCATTATCCTATCCTCATCAACCGCCAGTGTCACCTCCTCAAAATAAACTATTCGTAAGATGTGCATGACCTGGCCCTCACCAATCCATTTCACTGTTCTTAATCTGACCCTGACTTTGCTAATGTGTATAAGTTGTGTTCGTAAGTATCCTTTCAAATGGTTTACCTTGTGCTGATGTGAGGCTCACTGCCTTTGAATTTCCTGGATTTTTTTTCCACCTTGAACAAATGGTGTTCAAACATCAGCCACTCTTCAGTCCTATGGGAACTCTCCTGTCACTAGTGTGGATGCAAATATCTTTGTCGAAGACCCAGCAATCTTTTCATTCGCATCCTGTCAGTCCTGTGGGATTTAGCCAACTTCATGCTCTTCAAAAGACTCAATGCCACCTCTTGATCTCAAAGTGCCCAAAGACATTGTCCACATTCTGCTCCATGCCCTTCTCCTTGTTAAACATTGATACAATGTAATCATTCAGTACCATGCAGATTTCCTCTGACAACAAGCATAAGAGACCATAAGAGATGGTAGCAGAATTAGACTATTCAGTAATGTCTGCTCCACCATTTGAATCATTGTTGACATATTCTTCCTTTGTAACACCTTTTTTTTTGCACTGGGATTACTGGGAATATTTCTTATCTATCTTGTGTATTATTGTCTTTTTTTGATTTATTAAACACTGTTAGAGATTTTAGAAGTGAGAGGCATGGATTAGGTGAAACGAGCACATTTTTCTTCAGGGCAAGAGTAGCAAAGACCAGAAGACATAACAACAATTACAGCACGGAAACAGGCCATTAGGCCCTTCTAGTCCGCACCGAACCAAACACCCCTTTCTAGTCCCACCTCCCTGCACAATGCCCATAACCCTCCATCTTCTTCTCATCCATATACCTGTCCAACCTTTTCTTAAATAATACAATTGACTCCGCCGCCATTATTTCTCCCGGAAGATCATTCCACACGGCTACCACTCTCTGAGTAAAGAAGTTCCCCCTCATGTTACCTCTAAACCTCTGCCCCTTAATTCTTAACTCATGTCCTCTTGTTTTAATCTTTCCTCCTCTTAACGGAAATAGTCTATCCACATCCACTCTGTCTATCCCTTTCATAATCTTAAATACTTCTATCAAATCCCCTCTCAACCTTCTACGCTCCAAAGAATAAAGACCTAATCTGTCCAATCTCTCCCTATACTCTAGATGCTTAAACCCAGGTAACATTCTGGTAAACCTTCTCTGCACTCTCTCCACTCTGTTTATATCCTTCCTATAATTAGGCGACCAGAACTGCACACAGAACTCCAAATTAGGCCGCACCAACGTCTTATACAATCTCAACATCACCTCCCAACTCCTATATTCCATGCAATGATTGATAAAGGCCAGCATACTAAAAGCCTTCTTCACCACCCTATTCACGTGAGTTTCTACCTTCAGGGAACGATGTACCGTCACTCCTAAATCTTTCTGCTCTTCTGTATTCCTCAATGCTCTCTCATTTACCACGTATGTCCTATTCTGATTCTTCTTACCAAAATGAAGCACCTCACACTTATCAGCATTAAATTCCATCTGCCATTTTTCAGCCCACTTTTCTAAGCAGCCCAAATCCCTCTGCAATCCTTGAAAACCTTCTTCATTATCCACTATTCCACCTATCTTAGTATCGTCTGCATATTTACTAATCCAATTCACCACCCCATCATCTAGATCATTAATGTATATAACGAACAACAATGGGCCCAATACAGATCCTTGAGGCACACCACTGGTTACCGGCCTCCAACCTGACAGACAATTATCCACTACCATTCTCTGGCCTCTCCCTTTCAGCCAATGTTCAATCCATTTGACTATCTTAAAATTTATACCTAAAGACTGCACCTTCCTAACTAACCTTCCATGTGGTATACATGTGAAGGCCTTACTGAAGTCCATATAGACAACATCCACTGCGCTACCCTCATCCACATTCCTAGTCACCGCTTCAAAAAATTCAATCAGATTGGTCAAACATGACCTTCCTCCCACAAATCCATGTTGAGTGCTCCTGATCAGACCCTGTCTATCCAGATGTTTATAAGTACTATCTCTAAGAATTTTCTCCATTAATTTACCTACCACAAACGTCAAAACTTACAGGCCGATAGTTGCCAGGCTTCCTCCTTGAACCCTTTTTAAATAACGGAACCACATGCGCAATGCGCCAATCCTCCGGCACTATCCCCATATCTAATGACATTTGGAAAATTACCGCCAGAGCCTCTGCTATTTCCTCCTTCACTTCTCTCAATGTCCTGGGGAAGATCCCGTCTGGTCCCGGAGACTTATCCACCTTTATATTCTTCAAAAGCCTTAAAACTACACCTTTTGGTGAGGGGAGGAAAGTTTAAGGGGAGACTTCAGGGGTGATTTAAAAAAAATACATAGAGTAATGGGCACTTGGAATGCATTGCCAGGGATGGAGATGGAGGCTAATATGTACATTAAAAAAAAAAGGCACATGGATGGGAAAAAGTGTTTTTGGTTCAAGGTAGGGAAGATTTGGTTGTTGAGTAGGTTTCTTTTGATCAAGATTCAATTTATTGTCATAGTAATAAAAGAGTGTCCTATTACATGAAATTCCTTTTAACCTGCTACAAGGCAGACAGATTTGTCACTGGCAGAAATTGCCTAAGCGCCTCTTAAATTTTTTCACAGTCAGACTTAGAGAAAGAAACCGCCCCCAGAGTCACTGAGTGTCTGTAGATTCACCTCGGCAGCTACCCAGAGTCCAGTCCAAACCATTGGCAACCTGAGCTCCAGATCTGGACCTCCAACATGGGGACCCTTCGGTGCCCTCAGCACTCCTTTATATCTCAGTTCTAATACCTGCTACTCCTCTGGCCAGTTCGAGCCAGGCTCTAGCAGTCTGCAGCCCGGCGCAAGTCTCCCAACAGCAGTCTCCAACAGCTCGCAGCTTCTGTGGGTTCCTCGCCTCAAGTCACCAGCAGCCCACCTCTTGCACTGGTCCCTCAGTCACAGAGCCCCCTCACTGGTCCGCATCCCTGCTCACAGACCTGTGGGCTGTCTCTTCCGCTTCTCCTTCTCAGATGGACGGTGCCTTGATCCAGTCCTCAGTTTCCCTAGAGTCTGCAGCCGCTCCTGGCTGCTACCGATTAATAGGCACCGCCATCATGGGTGCAGACCCTGAGGTTGTGGGATCTCAAATAAAACTACCATTGGCTCCCTCACTGGGCCATTCCAAGCCCGTGTGGAACTGATGGCACTTAACTGGGCAGGTGGTCTCTGCGGGAGTGCTACATCTCCGCTCCCTCGCTCTCCGCTACAGAGTGTCTGGCAGTACTGCCATCTTTACAATATCGTGGACTGAAGGGCCTGTATTGTTCTGCAAGGTTCTCAGTACATATTCGGCTGCAGCATGTTCATGACAATGCCCTCATTGTTATGATCAATATACTTAACCTTATTTATATTTTCTATCAATATTTTCCTTGGCAGAGGGAGCGATCTCCTCACTGCAGCAGTCCCACAATTACAGGGCCAAAGTGTGGTTTCTGTCATGCTGGAGATGAAGAAAACGAGACCAGAGGAAAGCTCCACACCTCAAATGCAAAAAAGGTTGCAGCACATTACAAATGTATGGTAAGGAGAAAGAATTGTAATCAGGAATGGAGACTGAGGATGTTGCATGGTACAATGTAATTTGGGATGTCCTAACGCAGCAAAAACTTTGCTTTCTTTTGTTCTTTTATGATTGTTTTTGGGGCCTGCTTGCTTTTTTCGGCCTTTATCTTTACACTTGTACAAGTATTCCAAAGGTTAAACCAGGATAGTGGCCAGTATATAATGTATATTGCAAAGCTTGTGTTTCTTATTCACTCAAATCAAAGTATCATCATACCAAATTAATCAGGCAAATTTCAGGAAAGCCAAAGGATGTGGTTCAGTTAGAATCAATTAATTGTGGGTTTATGGGTTTATCCTGGGTTTATGGGTCAATAGATTGCATCTGAAACATCCTAACACACCAAGTAATGTTAGTCTCACATCTCATTCCCAAATTAACTATTGTATTTAGTGTGGGGGGAAAAATTGTTTATTATACAGCTTCTGATGATCATGTCACTATTTGGACTGGAGAGCAGGGGAAGGCACAAAAATTATTGTGGAGATGAGGTGATAATTTAAATATATACTTGATAAGTTTTCAAAAAGATGTGTGCATGCTTGCCTTCATTGGTCAGAATATAAAAGCAAGAAAATTGTGCTGCAGCTGGGTAAAACTTTCATTAGACTACGTTTGCATTACTTTGTGCAGGCCTGGTTGCCCCATTACAAGCAGGCTATTGAGGCTTTGAAAAGGGGACAAATTTACCAGGATACTGCCTGGATCAGCATTTATGAGCCATGGGGAGAAGTTGGACAGATTTAGGTTGTTTTCCTTGGACTATCAGAGGCTGAGAGGAGACTTGATTTATAAAATTATTGGAGGTATTGTTAATGGTAAATAGTCATGGTCTTTTTCTCCAGAGTAAAAAGCTCACATACAAAAGAAGATCAAGATACATAAACCTTGATGAAGGGCTCAAGCTCGAAACATTGGTTATGTATCTTTACCACATAAGGGGCACTGTTTGATCTGCTGAGTTTTCTCCAGCATTGTGTTTTTACTTCAATCACGGAGAACCCACCTGTTCCCCTCAATCCATGTCACTCATTATATCCTCATTGAACTCCAGTCATTATGTTGAACATGAACTGCCCTTCCTGAGTCCGTGCTTTATCTGCCTGATGTAAAAGTTCCCAGATATCTTTCTATTTCTTCCTCAATGACCGCTTCAAGCATTTTCCTGGCTGCTGACATAAGGCTAACTAGCCTATAGTTAGTTACCTCTGTACATTTTGTAAACCGTGCCATGACATTTTCTGTCTTCTAATCTGCCAGGACCTGTCTAGAGTCCAGAGAATTTTGGTACATTATCATTAATGCCTCTATTAAAATATTTGTTTTGAACTCTGTGATACATTTTATCAGGACAGGGGACTTGTCAAAAGATGCACTGGCAAGATTCTTGTATTTTTATGCCTGCTCTGAGTCCAGTAAGGTGGATTTCATTCCACAAAGCACATAATGGTTGTCGGCTTTGGAAATTAGTCCAGAAATTTTCATTGCTTAGGATTTTTCTGGGACAAATGAATTTGAGGTGCAAAATGTGTATGAAGTAATCATATTGTTGCCAAAAAGAACCATAGTTGTGATTTATTGTACATTGTTTATCTAATTTGTTAACCACTTCTATTGTCTGGAAATTGGCTTCAAACTACAGTACTTGTAACAAAGTCAATTCTGTTGGTTTTGGTGGAAGAGCTTTCACAGTTCGCATTTCATTCCGATTTTGTTGCAGGATGTAAGATATCCTACAGATGCCCCCACCCCCCCCCCCCCCCCCCCCTGCCTCTCTCATTCCCATTGATCTTTAAAGATAACTGTATCCTTGGCAATATTTTAATAAACTGTACTTTTAATTTCAGCTATTTTCTTCTGGTACTGTCCAACTCACAACTTCATCTAGAAAAGACTTTGGTGATTTTGATATTAAAACAGTCATCCAGGAAATCAAAAGGGGCAAAAGAATGGTTTGTATTTTTATTTGCTTTGTACAAAATGTACGTAAACTACATAGTAGCACTTGTTTTTGTTTGATCAATATTTGTATATAATTATTACCAAAACTAATATTTTCATGTTCATAGAACATTACAGCCCTTCTGCCCACTGTTGGGCTGACCTATGTAAACCTACTCCACACCAATCTAATTTTTCCCTACCTCACACCCATAGCCCTCTATTTTTTCTTGAATCTTTGTGCCTGTCTGAGTCTTTTGTATGTCCCTTTTGTATCAGCCTCCACCAACACCTCTAGTAATATATTTCCAGCACCCAGCACAGTCTGTTTAAAGGAAAAAAAACACTTCATGATGCTTTAACCAAGAAATTAAATAACTTTCAATTATGTTTTCTTCATTCCTGATATTCTGCAAAGAAAAATTTCTTTGTGATTGTCAAAGTAGTACCAGTAATGCTGGGTTTAATCTTGGAATAGTACGTTTGTCTTTGAAAAGACTGCATAATTAAAACTACCATTAAGTACAAATTCTGCCTGGCCACAGGAAAAAGAATCTTAGGGTTGTCTGTGTCATGTATGTATACTGACAATAAAATTTAACTTGAATAATTTGTCCCACACCCCTTTTTTCACAACTGCACAAATTTGAATGATGTATCTAATCAAATGCTTTGCTCCTTATTTACTAAATTTACTAAATTAGAAATTAGAGAAACTTTTCACAAATCATGTCAGAAACTCAGTTAATAATTGTGGTTTGTCAGGCGGGGATATCATTCTGGACTGTGAACTCCTTTGCAGCTTAACTGATTTCTGTGCTAAATCCAAGGGTTGTTTGTAAATGTGATTTATTGGTGAAACCCAGAAGCAAGTTTCATTTAATGATCACTCTGTTTATTTTCCTCTAAATGGCTTTTCTGCTAAATTTCAGAAGTGTACATTATGCAGTCAAATAGGTGCAACTATTGGCTGTGAAATTAAAGCTTGCATCAAGACTTACCATTACCACTGTGCAGTTGAAGATCGCGCCAAATTCATTGAGAACCTTGACAGGGGGATCTACAGGTACTGAACTCCAATTGTTGTCAGTTATTCTTTTTTTTTCTTGCCAATGGGCAGAAAATTTATTAGTTTGTTTATAAGAACCTATGCCAGTCCATCCTCTGGTTTTCATTATTCTGTGCTCTGTTGTCATTGCAAAGTGCCTGTCTCTTTGTTGTAATACATTCTCATTGATCGTTAGAAAATATCATTGTGTACAAATTACTGCAGTGCACCATAGTGTGTTCCAATTGGTTATCACTTGTAATTACTGGTAGTATTTTGTAGAAGTCTTGCATTTGAATGGATCACAAACTCGTGCGTTTGAATGTAGAATGTGATTAAAAATTTCATTTCTACTTTGTATCTTTTAACTGATGGTTACTTGTGTAAGGTTGCTCTGTGGCTTTCGCATTATAAAACTGCATCTCAAAGACATAAACCTTCAAGGCTCAGAGCAGGTTTAAATATTAAATGGATTTGAGGAGAAGTGTAAAGGCAGAGCAGGAAATGATATAAATTTAACAGTAAATGTGAAAAATTTTCTGGTGAGTGATGCAAATTGCAACACATGTTGAGAGCAATGAGGTTAATGTTTCAAGTTGAAAATCTTAAAAATACAGGAAATATGAGACATGTACAGAAAAGGCTGGAAGCATTCAGCAGATGGATCAGCATCTGTGGGAAGAGACAGTCCTAATGAAGGATCTTTCATCTGAAAACTTGCTTCTTTTCCACAAATGGTTGTCTGACCCAATCGGAGCAATAGCTTTTTAGTAAGGGCAGTACATCAGCATGGACTTTGTGGGTTTCAGTAAAGCCTTTGACAATATCTGACATGAAAGACTGGTCTGAAAGATTGGAGCCCATGAGATTCCCAGAGCAAGATGGCAAATTAAATCCAAAATTGGCCTGGTAATGGGAGACATTTGTTATTGTTTGAAGCATGTGGCAAGTGATGTGACACCAGGATCAGTGCTGGGACCTTTCTGTTCTCCAGTGGCTCCTGAATTGTGGAAGGCATGATTTGCATGGAAGAAGACATTCTGCATATTCTCCCATCAAATTTTAAATGCTTCACATTACCTATAATTAAACTAATTGAATATATACTATGTTGTAATGTTAAGGTGACTATTTGATGAAGTTTGCAGAAGTGTACACAGAGTGATATGATTGACTCTTAAAAATGGACATTTCAGACCTGGAAAAGTTTGTTTATAGACAATCCTTGGGAATGGAAGCCTTGCATAACCTGTAGATTGCCTTTATGCATTAATAATTTAGATTTGAAAATGAGCAATAGAATTTGAAAGTTGCAAATGACCTGTAAATTGGTTGTGTTGATAACAAGGAAGATGCTATCAGGCTATAGAGGACATTGACCAATGAGTTAATATACACCAATGGCAGAAGCATTTACTTCTATTGAGTGGAAGATTATGCATTTTGATTGTAGACAAGGAATAGTAGGGCATAGGAAGTATTGACCAACTAAGAGACTTTGATGAACACATTCAAGGATTCTTGAAGACTACAGCACAGGAAGATGAGGTTGGGTCAATAGGCAAATGTTTTAATAGCTGTGGCATTGAATATGAATGGTGACAGTTTTATAAAACATTAGTTATGCCACAGATGATATTAAAAAATTGATGGGAATGGTTGATTTTTTTTTCCTCCATCAATGGTGTAAAAAAAAGAAACAAACTAGAGGGCTTTAGTTTAATTTCAGTGGAAAGAAGTTCAGATGGGATCCAAGGGAGAATTTTTCATTCAGAGGATAATTTGAAACCAAGATGCAGAACTTGATATGTTGGGGGAGAGGCAGACACTCACTGCCATTTCAGTATTTGACCAAGCAGAGATGGTTGGAAAAGTGGGGCTCTGTGGCCTGCATGGATATGAAGAACTGTTGGGCCTGTTTCTGGGTTGTCGGGCTTTTTGACAGGTGTTGATGTTTCAAGTTGATCACCTTAAATTTGCCCCTTTTTTTTGTCTTGCATCCCTTTGGAATTTTCCCTTTGTTCTCCTTTCTCTATTTTCTGGCATCTTAAATCTGACAAAAGTTATTGAGTCATAGAGACCACCACCAGAAAAAGCAGGCTCAGCTTGGTCATACAGAACCAGCCCTTTTGCTTTGGGCCCACTTGCCTTATTAGGTGCCCACTCCTCCAGTCCCCTTCCATTCATGTTATTACCTAAGTATTTTTGAAAGAAGGGTTATGTATTTAACTCCACATTATCTAGTAACATTCTGAGTGGAGAAAAACTATTTATTTATTTCCCTTCTCAATACCACCTCATCTAAAAGTTATGCCCTTATTTTAAGATTCTTCTACTTTTGGAAATTGTCACTATTCATATTATCAGTGTCCCTCATGATTTTCTGAACTTCAGCTTTCCCTTCTCAACCTCCTGTGCTCCAAGGGAAAAGTTCATTATTACATTTATATCTCTACTGACTGAACAAAGTATTACCACATTTTCTCTTTCAGTTCAGACTTCTAGCATCTTGGATTTTTTTCTTGCAAGAAATCATGTTCAGGAAATCCAGCCAATATACATTGGCTCTAATTTAACTACTGTGGTCTCAGCAAAGAATTCAAGGCTCAAACATCATTTGAACTATTTTGTAATAAGATTTTGGATTTAGAAAATTGAAAGCCAAGTTACTGTTCTGGACAGTAAAAAAATAACTTCCTTTGCAGGCTTTACTGTAAAAATCACAGTGGAAATGATGACCGGGATGAGGAGGATGAAGAACGAGAAAGTGTCTTGCGTTGTGCAAGAGAACAAGAAACTGATCATCGAGAGGTAAATTGGGGGAAGAATGTGAAACTCTTGGATCATTTGCTTATAATAAATAATAATATATGATGGCAAACAAAGGATTGGTGGAGGAAATTAGTAGGTTAGAGAACATCCATGATATAAATAATCAATCAGTATTTTTTGCATTTAGACCCCAAGAATATTGAAAATGGGAGTGAGAGTAAGCCATTAGTCCTGTTAAGCCTGTTTTGCATTCAACAGGAATGTGGTTGATCTGGCCATGGACTCTACTTCATCTTGCCGCCTGTTCCACATTACGCTAAATTCCCCTACTGTGAAAAAAAATCTGTATCTTAAATATAAATGAACCAGCCTCCACTGCTTGCTTGGCAAACACTTTCACAGATTCAATCTTTTCTGAAAAAAGTAGTTCTTCCTCATCTCTGTCTTAAATCTGCTCTGCTGAATTTTGATGCTATGTCCACTTGTTCTGATCTCCTTCTAGTGAACATAACTTTTCTGCTTCTATTTAATCTATTCCTTTCATCATTTTTATTTTTAAGATCCCCTCTCATTTTTCTAAACTCCAGCAAGTACAGTCCCAGGCAACTTGATCCCTCTGGAATCAACTCTTGAACCTCCTCTGCACCATCTCAAAGGGAAATGCATCCTTCCTCAAATAAGGAGACCAATACTTCATTCTGTGGCTTCTCCTGTATCCTATACAGTTGCAGCAAAACCTTCCAGCTTATAATTTGGATTCTTCTGGCAATGAAGGGCAATTTACAGTTTACCACATTGGTTGTTTGTTACACCCTCAAATCAACCTTTTGCAATTCATGCAAGGCATTCCCAAATCTCTGCAATTGTGCATTGTGCAATCTGGTCAACTACCTTTCCTTCTGGAGTGGATGACCTTGCATTTACCAACATTGTATTCCATCTGCAAGATACTTGACCATTCACTTAACATATCTATGTCGCTCTGCAGACTCCATGTCCTCTATACAATTTGTTTTTCTGCTAAATATAGTGTCATCAGAAAACTTAATATGCTACACTTAATTTCTTTCAAATAATTTAGCTTGACTGATCATTTCTATCCTTGGACGCTGTCTGATGTGCTGAGTTTCTCCACTGATAGATACTGTTTGCACAAGATTCCAGGATCTGCAGTCTTTGTTGCATTAAACTACTCTCCTCTGGGGGAAATTGTCAGTGTCATGAAGTAAAACAGCTGGTCTGCAAAGGAAATTAGTGTGTTTCAAGCACCTTATTACGGTGGAGCTCCAGGAGAGACTTCCTTCCTGGTAATGTTTGCCCTTGTGATTATTAATCTTTTTGTTTTATTTTTGTTTTGAGACTTGCCTCTGTGGTCAGGAATGGGAAATTATTATATTGAGGCATTAGTCCAGTGTCAGTTGAGTTTTTTTTATACACAACACTGGTTTTCCTTTCTTGTTACTCTTCAGTGTTTATAAAAGACCGAAGCTTGATTGCACCTATTATTAGAATTTTTTCCATGATTTTTAGTGGTGCAGACCAAAACAAATAACAAATCCTAGAACAAGGAATGAAATATAATTTTGAACCCCCCCCCCAGTTCATTATTTGCCTTGTCTAATGTTTGAGGCTGCAAGTATGTAAAGCTCCATTGTGCTTGGGTACTGGAGTTGATTTTGGCATTATGGTAATATATGAAAAATATTAGTTGTTGGCCCGTGCTGAAAGGTCCATTTGTAAGGCGAGTGATGGAACTTTCATGATGGGGGAAAGGGTAAAGTTCAAATACACCTAATTACTCACATCCACGTGAGATACAGAGACTGAGCTTGCAAGAGGACTTGGCTTTTGAGTCAGAAGTGGAGATGTGGGCAAAGAATAAAAGTTGGCATTCATTTGTCAGTACTAATAGATTAGTTACGTTTAAAAACGTTATAAGTAATAGTCATTTTTTGTTTGTTCATTAGGTCTTAGAAGAGGTATAGAAAAATGCATTCAAATTCCTTCTGATTAAATGGATGCCTGAATCTCTTGAGGTAATCTTGTATGTTGTATGGGTTGTCAGACATTGCAATGCCAGTAACTTCAGCCAACTGTTTTTTTTTCCCCTTTATGTTGAACAGAAAAACTAAAGGAGCCTCGGATACAGAAAAGTGCCAAGAAATACTTATGGACTAAGTGGAAGAGGCTGGTATATTATGCTTAAACTGCTGATGGGGTTGTAAGGACCTTTTATTAAAAAAAAACCCAAAGATCTTTCAAGAAAAAAAATATCCTGGCAATACTCCTCCCTCTGAGGGGAAATAATATAGTGACATAGCATAGCTGATATACCTGCTTAGTTTCTGGGATGTTCCAAAAGTGGATTATTAAATAATCTTCTATAGCATCTTTGTGAATTAAAATGGAAATATTTGTTTTGGTGAAATTAAGTAGATGGGGCATGTTGCCTTACCTGTACTCTGCATCATGAAGGGTCTAAGAGGGAACAAATCTTAACATGTATATATGTTTTTGACACTTCTGGAGTTCGAATTTGAAATTAAATTCTACAGTCCAGCAACTGGAATAAGACATTTTCACCACCAATACCTTGATTTGGCACTTGGTGGTTTACAAGTTTGTCATCCTAAACTATTAGCATTTACAATTTTGATGCTATTCTCACTAGTAGTCTGTGTAGTGAAATGGTCCAAATGTTCGTGCTAAGAAAGGTTTATGCTTGGCAAAGCAGGTGTCATGCTGGGAATCAAACTGCTTCCTCAACAGTTGTGAATAGAGGGTTCTAATTTTGGAAAAGATCAGTAAAACTGAAGTCTTTTGTGAATGAAAAAAATCGAGGATTCAAAGAGAACATAAGTAAGTTCCCAAGTTTGATGTCTCCCTTTTGAGAAGCACAAAGTTGATCCCATTATAATTGGACAGTGGAGAATGAATCTACAGAAACTAACGCAGTTTGGCCACAATGGTCTAAATGTTTCCATTAGAAGTGGTCTCATCTGCTGCCAAACACTCTCATGCAATAACCTCAACATAAGGCATTGATAATGAAATCATGGGTTACTTTAGATGTTCAAGTCAGTGTTAAATGTGTTAATGGAAATTTGAAGATTTTGATTATTAAATGGCATTTGTAAAGTATTATTTCCATGTCATTTTTTTTCTGTATTGTGATATTTCTTTAAGTTGTATAAACTGTAAAAGATAGGACTTCCATTTAAAATGTTAGAATATTAGTTTACTTCTGATTAGAAAGCAGTGCTATTTGCGCCTTGGTTTCTTAACAGTACATCACATGACTGGTGTTAAAAGTGGTTGCCAGGACAATTTGAGGTAAGGAGCTGGTATCAGCAGTGGATGCTCTGTGCAGTTTCAGTCCATAGTTGGTTGTTTGGTGTTAAACTAAATATTTTGCTGCATCCATGATACTTCAAGGTATTCGATTACTAATGTTGCTCAGATAAACATTTTGCATGTTCATTTTTACCAGCACCCTGAACCAAATTAATGGTGCTTGCAGTAAAATACTTTAATTTTCTTTTGTACTAATATTAGGAATCACTTTTCCAATGTTTATTTAATTTTTAAAAATTTAGACAAACCGAACGGTTACAGCCCATTCTGGCCAATTAACTCCTGGTACGTTTTGAACAATGGGAGGAAACCAGTAGCCCCCCCAGGAAAAACCAACAAAGACCCAGGGAGAACGTACCAACTCCTTATAGGCAGCACAGGATTTGATCCCCGGTTCCAGTCGCTGATGCTGTAACTATGTTGTGCTAACTGTGCCGCCCCTGACATTTAGCCTCGTTCTGAATTTTCTCTCTATAAGCTTAAAATATTCCATGGTGTCTTTTCCAAAACATTTGAAGGCTGTTCTCAAGCACATTAAGGGAGAGATGAGCTTGATATAACTACAAACGCATAAATGTAGTAAGCACAAATTTTTGATGCATATTTTGCAAAGACAATTTGTAAATTGTTGGGGAAGCATTCCTCTGTACCCAAAAGGGCTCATGATACTAGTGACAGAAGTTAACAATTATACTCCACATTGCATACACATTCATCCAGTAGAGTCAGAGGACACTGAGCAGCCCTTCAGCCCAATTTGTTCTTGCTGGCAGGATGGACAACCTATTTGCCTGCATTTGGTTCATAATTTTCTAAGCCCTTTACATAAATCTGACCACATGTCCTTTGCCTGTTTCTACAGTTTCCTCTGGCAGCTCCTTCCAGATATGGATTGTCTTTCAGGGAAAATGTTTCCCCTCTGCCCCCTCTTAAATCTTCCCCCCCCCCCCCAACCTAAACACTCTGTCCTCAAGTTACAGTGAAGACTGTTCATATAAGCCATGGTTATTCACTTTATATCAGCCTCTCATGAATTTATAGCCTATATTTTTGGGAATAAAGACCCCAGTCTATTTAGCTCCTCTCTATAACTAATCCTATCTAGCCTCTCTCTCAAATCCTCTTGTCCTGTCAACCTAGTGAATCTCTTGTGGTTGTGCACCTCTTTCAATTTGTCGATGTCCTTCCTCTAATGGGGCAGCCAGAAGTGCACACAGTCTAAGTGCGGTCTTGGCAATGTCTTGCACAGCTGAATCAATTAGATCACAATTTTTGAACTCAATACAATGGATCGGAAAAGAGTAAACCATGAATGTTTGGTCAATTTGGCCACTCATAAACTTATTGATTCTTAGCAATCTTTTGCTTTTCCAATTTCAGTTGCATGTGGTAATATAGGCCAGGCTAGCCGAAGGTCCTGTGTACGTAACTGGGATTACCAAGGTTCAGGCATTGATTTGGTTTCTTTTGAACCAGCTGAATAACAAACCTTTTGTCTTGAAAAGCATGTGACTTGTTTATCCCAGCATCTCGACTCTGTCATTATCTTTATTTGTAGTTATTTATTTTCCTTCCTCCTTCACCATCATGGTGGAGCCACGTGAAATACGCAAATTCAACAATGAATATTATTTAATTCTTTAATTTAGAATTACAGCACGGTAACTGCCACCCAATTATACCTGCAACCCCTGTACGTTTTTGAAGGGTGGGAGGAAACTGGAGCCCCCGGAGAAAACTCAAGCAGACACGGAGAGAACATACAAACTCCTTACAGACAGCTTGGAATTTGAACCCAGGTCCAATCCCGATTGCTGGCGCTGTAAAGTCGTGCAAACTGCTGTGCCAACCATGCTGCCCCATGCCAACTGACAATAACATTCTGAAGTATGAGAAAACTATAACTGCTTTGTTCAAATGTGAAAATTAAACTCATATCTGATCTTTGCTGGAGATTTTAGTTTTATTTGTATACTGAATTAGAATTGTAGTTGTAGAGCACAAAACAGACCCCTTGGCCCACAGTCATTGCTGACAGCAAGCGCCCACTGTGTTCTTGCTGCATTCCCATCCAGTATTGAACAGGCCTTCAACCAAGATAGCATTCTGGCCTGGTTCCATTAACCTGCATTTGGCCCCTATCCTTTGAATCTCTTTCTATTCTTTTTTGTCCAAATATATTTTCAATGTCAATTGTATATTCTGTAACTTTTATTGTCAGCTTGTTCCAGAAAGAGACCATTCTCTAAGTGGAAAAAGTTGCCCCTTAATTGCCTTTTAAATCTGTCTCACTTTAAACCCTTACCCTCCAGTTTAGAATTATTTCCTTGGAAAAAATACTTAATATTCCATTTTATCCATGAACCTGAAATGTCGCCCCTCCACCTGCTAAGTTACAGGCATAAAGATCCAACCTCTCCCGTAACTCGAGCTCTCCTGTCCTGGCAAATCTTCTCTGCCCCTTCCCCTCAACTTGTTGATATCCTTTCAAGAGCTACAAATGGTACTCCCTCACCAGCCTTGTACAGCTGTGTCATGAGGTCCCAATTTTGTATACATTATCCTATCAGGCAAGGCAAGCGTACCACCTGAGTTATCTCTTTCAGGGAACTGTACAGTTGAAACCCCCTTGGTCCTTCTATGATGCTATCCAAGGGCCTCCCATTTACTGTGCAACTACTACCGTAGTTTGACTTCACAGTGGTCAGAGTCAAATGGGATAGGCCACTTGGCCCACCTTCCCATCTGATCTGGATCCTGTTGTAAGATTGGATAAACAGATAAATAACACCTTCCTGATGAAGGGATCGGGCCCTAAATGCTGCATGATGAGAATTCCTCTAGCACTTCTGCCTTCTTGTAAGCTTGGATGTTCTTACATTGCCAGACAAGTATTCATGTAACTAACAACAGTAGACCCAGTATTGACCCCTGAGGCACACCACTGGTCAAAGGCCTCCATTCGGAAAAACAGCCCTCTCCTTCCAGCTTCAGTTGGCCAGTTCGCCATGGAACCCATGTGATTTAATCTTTGAGACTTGACTGCTTTTGCAGGATTTCATCAAAAGCCTTGCTAAAGTCAATATATTCATTATCCTCTGCCCTGCCTCATCCACCCTTTTGTCACCTCTTCAAAGAAAAACTGATTTTGGGACCTAATCTCACATGTATCAAGCCATGCTGATGGCTCGAATCAGTCCCTGCTTATCCAAATGCTGGTAGCTCCTGTCCCTCATCCCTTCCAGCAGCTTTCAACACGACTGACATCCAGCTCACTGGCCTGCAGTTCTCTGGCTTGTCCTAGATGTCTTTTTTAAACAACAGTCCAACACTAGACATCCCCCATTGTTCTGGCACCACAGCCAAGAGCAAAAATGATAATGTATCTGCAAGGGTTTTTTTCCCCCCCCAGAGCATTTCATGAGGTCTGACTGGACTAGCCCTGGAAGTTTGTCCACCTTAACACACTCCAAGGCTGCTGATACCTCCATCCTGGTGCTTTATAACTGGTCCAGGACATTGCAACACATTTGCTTCCATTCTTTGGCTATCATCTTCTGTGAAGACTGATGAGAAACATTCATTCAAAACTGCACTCATCTGCAGTGGCTTCTCACATAGATAGTTGCGTTGATCTTTCATGAGATCAGTTCTCATATCCTCTCAGGTTTTTCTATCATCCTTCCTGCCTGATCTACCTCATGTTGCTTTCTCGAATTCCCTTGAATGTGGGGGCAATACTCAGTCAAAAGGAGAACAAGCAGTCTCCACACAAGGGACAATGAAAGTCAGGATTGAACCTTCTTCACTGGAGCTGAGAGACTCTATCAGTATGGCACAGAGCAGTACTTGCATTGAATGGCAATGAATGCTATGTTCAGTATTTGATCTGAAAACCAGAGTTTGGTAGGATTAGTAATAATTGTGTTGATTTTTGGCTGCTGCATTCCCACTGCAATGGAGAAATTTAAAGCTTTTATGTTCATAGAACACCACCACATAGGAAGTGGCCCTTCATCCCATGTATACTATCCCATCATAGGACTTGTATGAAATATTGAGAGGTGAACACATCAATTACTGAGTCTTAGATTTTGTGGAAATATTTGCTGATATTTTTATAATGCTTTCATCAAGAATTCATCCTTAGTTGCTGCAAATTATACGGAAATCTAGCTAACATTGGCATGGTTAGCATTTATTGTCCACTCCTAAATTCCCATGGCAAGGTGAACAACTGCTTTAACATACTGCATTTCTTCAGGTGAGTGCTTCCGTGGTTCCAGAATTTAGACCCAGTGACAATTGGTGGTGTATTTCTACATCCAAATGGAAAGAAACCTGCATGAGGTGATGGTGTTCCATTGTGCTTGAATTCCTTGGGGGAGGTTGTGGGTTTAAGAGACATTGTTAAAGTAACTGCAGTGGGGTTGGTAGAAACTGTACAGCAATGAATGCTTAGGGTGGGAACTGGTGTTGAGCTGCTTGTTTTATGAGCTGTATTCCTTGAGACAAACGGAGAGTACAGTATTTCATCTTGTTCCTGGTTTTAGGTATATAGTAGAGAAACAGCCTTTCTTCCCAACTCATCCATATCAACCAAGTTGCCTACATGAGCTAGTCCCGTTTGCCTGCATTTGGTCCATGTTCCATTAAGTCACTCCTGTCCTTGAACATGTCCAAATGCCTTTCAAGTATTGTAATTGTTCCTACTTCTTGCACTCTGTCAGCTTGTTCCATGTGCCTAGTGACTACTGAGAAAATCGCTCCAAAACAATGTCTTGGACCAGCATTGAGCCAGTCAGCCCATCAAGTCTGCTCTGCCATTCAAATAAATTATGGCTCTCTGGACCTCTGCTTTCTGAATTCTTTCCTCATTTTGAAAATCGTCTCCTACTTTATTCCTTCTCCAAAAGTGCATGACCATAAATTTACCACTTTACCCATTCTCCCAACCTATCCAAGTCCTACAGACTCCCAACTTCTTCAATAATTCCTGAACCTCCAGCTACCTTTGTATCATCCATAAGCTTGGCCACAAAGCCATGAATTTGGTCATTAGGGCTTTTTCAGTACAAAAAGTAATATCAACCCTTTGGAAGATCCCCTTTAAATCTTCCCCCTCTCACCTTAAAGCTATGCCCTCTAGTTTTAGACTTCCCTGGGAATAAAATATCTGTGCCCCTCATTATTTTATAAACTTCAAGAAGGTTACCTCTCAGCCTCCGACTCTCCAGGGTGAGCCTCTCCTGTCTCCTTCAGTCCTCAGTCCCAGTCACACCCTTGTGAATCTTTTCTGTGCCTTTTCCAGCTAATTGATATTTCCGAGAAATACACAACTTTATATAATACTCCCTGTGGTATCTCCAACATCTTGTACAGTTGTAACATGATACTCAATGGCCTGAGTGATAAAGGCAAGTATGCCAAATACTACCGTACACCATTTTCCTGTGTTGTTACTTAAATACAATTTAGCTAATAGATCAGTTTGGCATGTTGAGAGTACTGTTGTGAGGTTGGAATGAATATCTTTGTGTGATTACAGTATATTTTGGCATATAAAATAACCCTTGAAGCACCCAAAAATGGGGGTCGTTATATAGACCAGATAAAAAAACGTAACCTTAAAATTCTACTCAAAATACCACTCGATTGGTTCCAATACCCACTCAGACCCCCACCCTACAATAAATTTTTAAGCTACCAGTATATTAGAAAGAAATTTTTATTGTTTTCTTTAAAAAAAATCTAAAATCCTTCAAAATCACTAGCTTCATCGTCTGAGGCAAAGAACTTGGCAAGCACACCCAGAGTCTCACTGCTTACACTGTCATCATATGGGTCACATCTGAATCTGATGAGGTGGCTTCTGCTTCATCATCAGTGTCCCACAATAAATTATCTTCAGTACTATTCATTGCACTAGAGATAGTGCAATTTTTGAAAGATTTTATCCCGTGCTTTGATCACAAAAGTCACACAGAACATCAAATGATGCAGCAGGCATTGCCCTGCCTTTTGTCAGTACTTGACATCCAATTATTCCATTCCATTCTTCGTACATTATCTTTAAATGGCTTGTTCAAGCAGACGTCTTGTGGTTGCAATAGAGAAGTCAACCCACCTGGTATAACATCATAGTATTATTTAGTTCTCATCTATTTTTAGTGTTCTCAGTTAAATGACTGCAAAACATATCCTTGATCAACAAACTCTATTCCTTGCATATAACTGTCAGGCCACCTCTTCCACACATTGTTTATCCATAGTTTCACACTGCTTTCATCCATCCTTTTTCATGAAAATGTACAAAAACACCTGATGGGAATTTCATTTCAGCTTTAATTTTACGCTTGAAGGTGACCATGGGTTTTAACTTTGTACTACTGTCCCTGCATGATAACGCCACTGTAAACCTGGTCTGGTTTGCAGTTTTCTCACCTTTACATTCCACCATTTTATTGACTATCATGTTAAAATTCATGGGTGATTCATCCATGTTTCCAAATGTGACAATGGAAACTGGTGTTTCTTCCCCTGATGCATAATAAACTGTTGAAAACTGACAACTTTATGATCGAGATCCTTCGGTTGTTTCTGAGCAATTTTTTTGTTTTTTTGTCACATTATCAGATTTTTCCATTCATGAAGTGGCTGCATCAGCCTATCTTTCAAATCTCTGTGTTCTGGGTTTGACCTTGCCCACTTCAGTGCACATGCTCTGATTTTATTTCTTGTGACGATGCAGCATTCTTGCCTCTGTTCGAGTACCCATTTTCCAACTCTGTCCAACGAATGGTTCCTCTTCTCATTGAACATTGTTTTAAGAAAAATTCCACAGAAACATCTTTATTCTTTCTCTACTCTCTTACAAGCTTCTCAGTTATGTCAAGTATACTCACAGCAGCACAGCTGCTTTAATGACTTAAATATTGCTTCATACTTTGTTTTGCTGGAGACTCCATGAAAATACCCACCTTTTGGCCACGCCCAACAGCTCAGTCAATGCGACAGCTGCTCAGTCAACACACATTTTGGGGAGTTCTTATACACCTGATAAAATGATAAAACCATGAAATTCAGGCTGAAATTGGGACCTGTCTTATCTGAAGGTCTTGTATGCCGAAATATACGGTATGTGACTTGTTATTGTAATATTTTCTCAATGCTTATTTAATTTTATTGATGTTCCTTGATGTCACTCATCAAATGTGTTATTGTATTGGGGCAGTCACCCAAACTTGACCTCTTCAACTTTGTGGTCCACATTTGTGCCAGTTTGTCAGTGATGTTGGATACTGGCATCCCAATGTGAAAGCCCTTCTTTGCCTTGTATGGCACAGGAGCACTGATTCATCAAAGAGGACTGTGCATGGAATAATGAGGTTTCCTTGTTTTTGGTTTCAAATCTTCTAAGATTATGGTATAAAGAGGGAAGTTTTCTCTGAACAAATGGTTCATAATTTTTATCACTATTCCAAATCCATTGAGTGCAACTTGTCTTTGACAAGATGCTGCTACATTAGTTATCTTCACTTCAGGGTTAAGCTGCTTTTGAATCCAGCTAGTTGTTGCCATAACTCTACCTCTTGTATCATCTGCATTTTTGTAGAGTCAAGAGGTCATGCAGTACAGAATAGATCCATGCTCACCAAGTTGTCATTGTGCCTTAGTCCCATTATTCTGCATTTGCTTCATGTCCTGCCAATAATTTCCTATCCAAGTTGAGAACATATCGAAATGTCCTTTGAATATTGTAATTAAACCTGCTTCCACAGTTTTCCTCTAGTCACTCATTACAGGTATGGTCTACCTCTGATTGGAAAAAGTAGTCCCTCAGATCTCATTCTCTCCTTACACCCATATCCTCCATTCTAGAATTGTTTACCCTGGGGAGGGGAAAAAACTGACCTTTCATTAAAATCATGCCTTTCATGATTTTATAAAGACCCAGCCTATTTATAACCTCTCCCTATAACTCAGGCCTTCCGGTGAATCTCCTCTGCACCCCTTCCAACTTGCTGATGTTCTGCCTACACCTGGGTGAGCAAAATTGCACACTATGCCACATGGTCTCACCATTGAATGGAAGTTTGCCAAGTGCCTCCACTACCTTGTCCACCTGAGTCGCCACTTTCATGGAACTACGAACCTGTCTCTTTGACAACACTTTCAAGGACCTTGCTATTTACTATGCAAGTTCGAGCCTGGTTTGATACCTCACACTTGTCAGATTTAAATTCATTGGCTACTTGGTTTGTCTTCCCAAACGATCCAGATCCCTGATGGAATTGAAGTACATAATTTTTCACTGTCCACTACACCAATTTTGTTGTCAATTGCAGAATTAATACTTGAGTTTAACTACACTGCCATCTTAGTAGTTCATATAGACCTAGCACTGAATATATTCCCCCCACTTTTAGTCAATCCTATATCCACATGCCCATGAAATAACACTCATTCATTAGCTTCCTGAATGGAATAATTAGCTTTTTATTGATTGGCAACCATCTTTACCATTGTGACAAAGCTTTACCTTTTATGCAGGTGGCATGGTTCATGTGCAGACTTTGCATTTGATATTTACAAATCAAATCTGTTAGATTTCTTCTATCATAGCTGGGCTTTTGTTTCTTAGTGCCAGTTTTCAGCCAGTGAGACAGGCTCCTATATTTTTTTTTAAAGAGTGAACTAGCCTGTGATTTGCTGTCTTTATGTCTTTAGAGTTTGTGCTTATTGATTGCCAATCTTCTGACATAAAATTCCTTTCCCTTTTCTGCGCTGTGTCTAAATTTCCATGGGACAGCACAGGGTCTCCACAAGCATTGATACAGATAAGACCATTCTTGGAGCAGTAAGTTGACAATCGATTATCAAATATCCTTATTTTTAAGATGCCACCTGATTTATCGGTGAATTATTCCACCCCATTCTTACTCATCTTCTGAAATGTGAACGATTTAATTTGCAAATGAAAAACTCGTACTTAGTGAAAATATATTGAACTGTGCCATTATTGTATTGGCCACGTGCTCTCTCTGAATAGAGCAATCACATTAGCCCATTCCCCTGCTTGCTCCTTGAAATTATAAAAATTGTTTCCCTTTGAAGCCTTTTTATTGCACTGATCCGAGTTCACCCTCAGATCATAACCACTGTCCACTTTTTGGAAGTTTTGTTTTTCATCTGTTTGCATCTTTTGCCAATGGAAAGCTTTTTAACCTCCCTAAGACGGTCAGAATATTGTTTGAACTGGCACTCAGTTTAATCCTAACAAATGAGGAATAAATCTTAATACTAGGATGTATTATAATATAAATAAATGGTGCAATATTTTTCTACAGGAGAATAGTATTCCCAGTACTTCACTATTCCATAATCTAGTATTAATCCTCTGTGTTGATAGCAAAATAATGGCATTGCATAACTTAACCTTCTCAATTCACTAATTTTATTTATTGATATAAACCTGAGAACTTTGTTAACCAGATCAAATGCTAAGCCATTTTATGGTGAAATAATAAATAGCATTTTGAAACCTGCAGTATCATTAACTTTTTTAAAATCTTTGTAAAATTGGAACCTCATCAATTTATCAAAATTTACATTGGCTATTTGGACGGTGCTTGGACTGCTCACGTTTAGATTTAATAAACATCAAAGTGCCTTAAAGATGAAATAGAAAAATTGTGTCTGAATTGGATGCATATAGGCTACAAATGAATCATTCCATACATATGGGGTGAATCTTCTGATCTTGAGTTCTTTCTGTGAACCTTTCCATTCCAGATAAGGGAGAGATTTATTTCTTCTTGATTTTAGAATCCATGAGCTGAAACTATTCAGTGGATGAAAAAACCATTAATTTCCACATGCATACTAAATGTCAATTCAATCCATTTTGCCTGGTCTGTTATTGTTGCTTGCTGGGAAGAGAATAGAGATTGCATTGGTTATCTTGTTTTTCAGTGATCTGCAGCAAAACTGATAACAGAAATTGACAAATCAAGTCTCAATGCAGTAAATTTAAACTTTAAAAAAAAAAACTGTTGATATGACATTCAAACTCATTTGGTTCACTAATGAGCTTTACGGAAAGCTTCTTGCCTGGGCACACGGATGTGACTCTGGTCCAACTTTGAGGTGGTTGATTCTTTGAAATAACTGAGCAAGTCACTTGGTTGTATCAAATCACCTGAAAGTATAAATGCAGTGGTTCAAGAATCAGGCCTATCCCTTCATAAGAGTTGAGATGGGCAGTAAATTCTCATCTGACAACAGCACCCTACCTAAGTGTGAACGTTCACAAGAGATGGCAACAAGATTTGGTGACAGTACTATTGATTGTGTTTGTCAGATACATTGTTAATTTATGTTTTGACCTTAAATATGCAAGTGGCCTTACCAGAACTATTGTACATTTGATCATTTTAAAGCTGCTCATTGACTAGTAAACAATGTTAAAGTTTTGGTACTAATTCAGGAGTTGATGTGTGGCCTGGTTACACTTGAACCTCTGAAGCCACTAGTGTCCTCCTGTTCAATCATTTATGCAGTGTTTGGAAATGTTTATCTTTGTTCCCAAGATTGTACTGTATTGTGAATGTATTAGCTAAAGGTCACTCAGAGTTGGAAAACTAACTCTCCAGATTTTTTTTTCTTTAGTCAATGTTTAATGGTTATTCTGTTTGCATGCAGTGATGGAATGCTGAATCAAAGTTAGGACTGAAATTGTAAAATATTCACTGTCTGATATTGAATCTTGAGATAAAATTGCCTTTGATATTTGACAAAATGCACCAAAAATATTGCTACATTTCCATTTTTGTGTATTTGGTATTTTCAGTTGTCAAGAGTCACAACATTTGTCAGTGAATGTTTTTAATAAAAGTGTTTCTGCCTTACATTTGTTTTGTGCATTTCAATGAAGTGTAGAGTATATATCCTAACCAACACTGATTTATAATGTTTACCCAGAGCATCAGGATAGAGGAAATACAGAGGTGATCTTCAGACTGCAGGTATTTCTAGAACTCGACTTGTTCAAAACCATCCAACTCAGGATTGCATTCCACAACTGCACCATGCCGTACATGGTGAGATTGGTTGCATCTGAATCAGAAACAGGGTGTTCAGCCCAATTTCTCCTTGCCAACTATATCTATCACAGCTAGTCCCATTAGCTGCTTTAGGCCCATATTCCTGTAAACCCTTCTGATCCATGTACCTCATTATTTTCAAAATTTGGAGATACAGCATGGTGACAAGCCCTTCTGGCCTATGAGTCCATTCTGCCTAAATACACCAATGAACCTACATACCCTATTCTTTTTGGAGGATGGGAGGAAACCTATGCAGTTCCATGAAGAACGCACAAACTACTCCGTCATAGTGCCGGATTTGAACTGATGTTGCTGGTGCTAACTGAATGTCTAACTAAATGCATTTTAAGTGTGATAACTGTCCCTGCCTCTACTCCTTCCTCTGGCAGCTCATTCCATTCCTCATCTCTGTGAAAAATTATGCCTATCAGGTTCCCTTTAAATACATTCCCCTTCTCTATTACACCCTCGGACAAAGACTGACCATCTCGTGATTTTATAAAGCTATCTAAGGTTGCTCTGCAGTCTCTTTGACTCCTCAGAACGGTAATTTGACTGGAGTATCATTGAGCCAAACTTTAGGACACCTGCATATATGGTGGCAAAAAATGCTGTGAAGTTTGTTCTGTAACCCCAAATAATTAATAGTATTTGTATAAAATTAATTTACTTGGTTCTAAACATCACAAACCAATTGGAACAGCACTATCCTGGGGCAGAACTTGTCAAGTGTGTCCAGGAGGGTTTCTGGAAGCAGCTTTCAGTAGAGGCCTTATTGGAAAATTAGCCTGACCAGATGCAGTGGGAGAGCATTTTGAGAATGGCAATCATAATTCTATAAGTTTTAAAAGTAATCATGAGTAAAAATAAGCCTGTACTCCTGCAAAATATTAAATTAGGGAGGGGGTAAATTATGACATGATGAGGCAGGAGACGGTGGGATAAAGAGGGAGCAGCTGTTATAAGTTCTGATTTATTGTCAGAGTACAAACATGACATCACATACAACCCTGAGATTCTTCCTGTGGGCCAGGCAGAATTCCTACTGATTGTTCATTGTCCTCAAGAAAAAAAGATACATATATGAAAGTGAGAAATGTAGACGAAGATATAAATGTAAACAACTGACTGCAAAACAGAAAAATTCGCTAATGAATAATGTGCACATTAGGAGTCTTTAAATGAGCTTCTGACCTCTACCACCCTACACACAGCATCTTTCAGCTGCTCCCATCGGAAAAGATGTACAGGAGCATCAGAGTCAGCACCACCAGACTGAGGAACAGCTTCTTCGCACGGGTGGTGAGAATCCTGAACAACTAAAGGAATTGCTCACACTAACCACCTGAGACTCTCATATTCATGAGACAAAATTTATTTGTATGTTTGAATACTTGTCCTTCATATGCATTGTTTGTCTGTACGTGTGTTGTGACTGGTTGGGTGTCTGCATAGTTTTCACCAAGGAATGAATAATGCTTTTTTAATCAGGTTGTACTTGTATAATCAGGTGATTTTAAAAACTTGACGAGTGTAATTGAGGAATCTGGTGGTGGAAGGGAGAAAATATTCCAAAACCTGGTGGTACCACAGGCACCACATTACCTGGTTTCATCCTTGCTTCACTTTTCCTGCCATTTTCCACCTCCACCACCTTCCCCTCACTTTTCCAGTCATCTTCTGCCCCTCATTCTAGCCCTCCCCTCCCTCACCGCCACCACCCCCTTCCCCAGTTCGCCCCTGCCCCGTCCTCTCTCATCTCCCACCCAGTTTCTTGCTTGGTTCACTTTCCCGATCATCCTCCACCTCCCCTGTCCACATCCCTTTCCCTGCCCCTCTCTTCTCTGACCCGCCCTCAGCCCCTGTTTTCCCTCGCCTCACTACCCCCGCCCCTCCTTCCCTCCCTCGCGGCCCCGTCCCTCCCCTGTTCGTCCCTCGCTCACCTTCATTCTCCATCGCTGGCCGTCACCCGCGCATTACTCGGGGGCTCCTCCACTCACAGCGACGCCGATGTCTGAAAGCCCGCACTGATTGGACGATAAACTATTACGTTTTAATTGGTTGAGAAAGGTGAGTCGTTGATTGGTTGGGGAAAGTGGGGTGGTTATTGGTGGAAGTGCTGGGTGCCGTGACGACTGCAACGGCATGGCGGCATCAAGTTGCGTTGTGGTGAGTGTGGACGCGGTGCGACCCCATCTCCGGGGCCCTGCCCTGCAGACCCAGGCTCGGGGCATCCATACCTTCAACATCTCCTCGAAGCTCCAGCAGCCGAGCCCGGAGTCTCGGCTGAGCCCAAGGGCTGAAGGCCACGCCTGTCCCGGTCCGACAGCCTAGGGTGCGCCACTTTCCCCTCTGACTCGGTCTGCGGCCGGGCAGCGATTTGATGCCGCATTGGTCAGTGTCCGGGCGAGCTCGAGATGCCCGGCGCCTCGTACCCGCTGCCTGCACCTCGGCCACTGGGGCCCCCCGGCCCCTCTGGGGCTTGCAGTGGAAGAGACAGAATGGTGTCTGATGCCGAACTCTGTGCTCCATGTGCCGTGAGGCGACCCCCTCCTGTGAGGCGAGTTCTGCTTTTGGTTCTGCCATGCATTTCATTAGCAAAATTGTGTGGCTGCTCCAGCGGCCCAGGTTCGATCCTCATCTCTGGGGCCGTGTGGAGTTTCCATGTAACTATGTGGGTTTGTCCCTTCTCCTTTGGTTTCTTGCCACGTTTATTTGTGGCAGTTGGCCGCTTAATAGATTAATGCGAATTTTAGAGGCCTGAGTAAATTGGTGGTAGGGAAATTTGTTTGTATTTGGGATTAATGGATGATTCTGCGAGCTAGCATTGACTCGATGGGTCTAAAGCCTGTGTGGGGAAGGAAATATGGTTATTCGGATAATATTTCTTCTTTCTCACAAATCCACACACGAGACCTTAATATCAAATTTTTTTGAAGACTTGCATATTTTAAACTTCCACAATGATGGGAGCTGCCATTAATATGGGTATATTTTGTGCTTTGCAGATCACTGATGATGAACAGGGCTATGACCTTGATCTGTTTTGTATCCCTAAACATTATTCCAACGATCTGGAGAGAGTATTTATTCCTCATGGTTTAATCATGGACAGGTGAGTGGCCTTTTGTCTGAACAATGAATCTTGAAGTAAGCCCTACATCTGATAGGAAGCTTAATTGTGGGATGGATTTAAAATAAACTAGATTGTATTATTTAAGAAAAGGTTGGACAGGTATATGGATGAGAAGAAGATGGAGGGTTATGGGCATTGTGCAGGGAGGTGGGACTAGAAAGGGGTGTTTGGTTCGGTGCAGACTAGAAGGGCCTAATGGCCTGTTTCCGTGCTGTAATTGTTATGTTAGATAAGTGAAAAACAGGGTGGCCTTGAATAGTGTTAGGGTACTTAAAAACACAACAAATCAGGCAAAGAGGGAATATGAAATATTAAATGGGATTTATGAAAATTCTAAAGCATTTTGGGTATGAAAGAGGATAACCAAGGAAAGTCTATTCTTTCTAAAGCTGGCCTGATGTTAGTTGTTTTATATGGGCATTCAATACGGTGTGAATGTGGCTACTGCTGCTTTTCCTTGGAGTTCCCTACCACAATATTCAATGTGTTTTATTTGTCTGGCATGGGAATCCAGCATTGCCTGCCCATTATAATTGCTGCATATTTGGACTTCACACCGCCTATCTTTCAAGGAAAAGTTCTAACACCTTTGATCTCGACAATTATGCTGTTGTCAGCATGGAATGTCCTGCAGGCACTCAGAGATGAGGACTCAATGGATACAATGGGGTGTTTCCCTGAGCAGAATGTCCATTTCATCTGGCTGAATGCCTCATTGCCAGAACTCACAAACAAGCACCAGGACTTGGTTGATGGTGAGAGGGAACAATCCCAGGCGGATCCTTTCTATCTATATGACTGGCGCGTTGCCCATTACGCACGTAGTCCCCGAGATAACTACAGTGGAGTTGAGACTAACCTGCCACTACAGAATGCAGATTTGCTAAGAGTATGGAGAAGAATGCATGGGTCCTTGTCACGGTTCTTCCCTTTCAGCAGCTTGGCAGAGGACACTCTGATCTACAGGCTGTTCCTGGGGACACACACAGTCAGACATTAGTCAAAACTGCTGGAAGACTATGAACTTGGTTAAAGACACACTTTGGTCTCTCCAAAACATTCGAAGATGTTGGTGTGGACATTTCAGGCTGCAGGAATACGTACTGAGGGACGCACTGAATCTTGGGGCACCAGATGTGTGCAATTCAGGGATTATTTGGGGGATCAGAGGTGGAGAGGATGAGCAAATTTAAATTCCTGTGAGTCACTATCTCAGAGAATCTTTCCTGGACTCAACATCCAAATATCATTGTGAAGAAAGCATATTAGCACCTCTAATTTCTCAGGAGTTTGTGGCGATTTGGTGTGACGTTAGAAACCTTGGCAAACATCTTTGGGTGTTAGATTGGACCCTTTTTCATTCCTTTTTGTGCTGATGTAAAACCCAGCAAAGTCCAAATATTCGCTTCATTTGTTCTTCATACAGTTACAGCATAGGAGACCGAACAACAGTTCTGGACTCCAGACCCCCATGTGTGTCGAGGGCAACAAGACGGGGATATTTATACACTACAAATATGTGTGTAGCTGGTATTGCACATTATCTTTAGCAGTTAGCAGTGCATCATGTTGTCTTAGCAGTTGGAACCTTGGTCAGAACCTTGCTAGGCAATTAATCAGATATTTCCCTCCCTGGTGTGCCTAACAATACCTCCGTGGTGATGTATTTTAATACAGTTTAACCCTTAACTTCACATTCCTTTTTTTTTAAATCATTTCGTAACTAGGATCAGTCAGTTGGGAGGGTACAAAGTCCTCTTAAAACAGCCACTTTTATTCTTGAGTAGGGGTCAGTTGTGGAGACCAAAGGCACTAGTTGATAAGGGGCAACAACATTGCAAAAGGGCAATAAAAGGACTTCAAACATCAGGATACCATAATGTAATACCACACCACCCCATCCAGCGAAAATACTACCCAAGGGCCACCATCCCTTTACTGAATTAAAACCATGCTGGTCACTCCCAACTTTTCCAATTTGGTGTAGCTCCTTCATAATTTAGTGGGACAGGGATGTGGGGTTTTCCAATTAATCTGAGATACATGTGCAGCATTCTTGTGTGATAGTTCACCCCGTTCCAGGCCCCTAAATAAATTTCCAGAACCAGAGTAAGTAAGGTCAAACACCTGTATTGCCTTGCAAAGCCTGAGTACCCATTGCAGCAAGAGGCACAACAAAGCAGCTTGTCCTGCCGCAAGGGAGTCTGCCCTCACCTCCAAGGTACAGCGATACAGTTATTCCCAACTTATGACCTAAGTGACTTGCGTCCATCTGCACATACTCCATTGACCAACCTATACAAACCTACTCCACAAACTAACCCTTCCCCATAACTCTCAATTTTTGTTCCATCTACATGCCTTTTTCAGTCTTTTAAGGGCCCATATTATACCAGCCTCCACCACCACTGCTGGCAAAGCATTCCAGGCACCCACCACTTTCTTTTTAAAAAAAAAACTGGCCCTGGATGCCGCCCCTTGGCTTGCTGCCCCTCAGCTTGTACAGATGTCCTCTGGTCTTTGCTACTCTCATCCCAAGAAAAAAATGTTTGTTGTAAATTCATGCCTTGTGCATTCATAACCAATTAATTAATATCAATGATCAGCAGTGATGGTGCAAAGATTGATTCATGTGGCATAGCACTTATCATAAACTTCCTCCCTTGGCAAGTTTATTTCTTGCTGCAGTATTATTTTTTTCTAGTGTTATGTTTTTTTCCTCCTTGGATGTCACCTCTGTTTATTTGCTGTCCTTCTGTTAGACCACTCCACTTCAGCCAACTCTTTCGTAATTCTGTTGTCGTGTCATTTATCTAAGGTAAACATTTATTTCTGACTCAAGTTTCTCTTGATGTTTTGCTCTAAGATCATTTATTAAACCAGCCTCATCACCCATTCCTTGGTTGACTCCATCATGAATGCTTTGGAAACTTGTACCAAATGCACTCTCTGAATTTAAATTAAATTTCAATGCATAGCACGGTAACAGGCTCTTCCAACTCGTGAGCCTGTGCCCCTAAAGAGAGGGAGGAAACCGGAGCAGACACAGGGAGAACGTACACATTCCTTACAGACAGTGGCAGATTTGAACCCTGGTAGCTGGCACTGTAATAGCATTGTGCTAACTGTGCTTCCCACATGAAGGACATTCCCAAAGGGATGAGGCCTGAAACATTGACCACTTTTGGTTTTCATGGATGTTGCCTGATTGCTGAGTTCCTTCAATATTTATGTATATTAAACACATACCTGTTAATGATTTCAGGCCTCTCATTACAATGCAACTATAGCTTGGCAGAGGGGTTGGTCTACAAGCTACTGCTATCGTTTTCTGAAGCTTGGCTCTCTCACACGCGTACTTAAATTATCCCTTTTTTACTGGATGGTGGTTAATATGCCATTCTTTTAAAAGAGCAGCTAGGATAAGCCTTTGCTTGTCCAGTGAGCTTGACTTGTTAGTGGTTGGAATATTGTTGGAAGGGATTGTGAGAAACACAATTTACCAAAATTTCGATGGCCTAGGACTTTTTGAATATAGTTAGCATTGATTTGTGCATAAGAAGGGAAAGGCAGTGGGTGTTGCGTATGTGAACATTAGGAAGGCCTTTGACAAGGTCCCACATGGTAGTTTCATCTGGAAGGTCAGATCATATGGGATCAAAGGGGAATTGGTCCATTGGATTCAAACTTGGTTTCATGGAAGGAGATAGAGAGTAGGAGTAGAGAGATGCTCTGATTGTGTACCTCAGGTTGGAACTGGGTCCACTAATGCTTTCCATTCAAATCCTTAATATATTAACTGGATTGTTGTCTATATTAAATAGATTTGCAGATATCAAAGTTGATGGTCAAGGATAGTGTGCAAGGGCGTCAAAGTTATGAAAGATCAAGATCAGTTGGGAAGCAGGACTATGGAGTGTGAAATAGAATTTAACACATTGCACCTTCGTAACTCAAGCCGGGCCAGGGTTTGCACAGTAAATAGTGGGGCCCTGGAGAGTTTTGTAGAACAGACTTGGGGTACATGCATAATTCCTTTAAAGTGGCAACATGGATCGATAAGATGGTGAATAAGGTATTTGCTATGCTTGCCTCCATTGGACGGCTGCAATGTTGACGCCCAATGATTCAGCTGTACAAGGCATTGGTGAGACCATGCATGGATAATTGTGCAGTTCTGGTCACCCAGCTAAAGGAAGGACATCAGTAAATTGGAAGGGGTGGAGAGGAAATTCACCAGGATTTTGTTTAGCCTGAGAGGTTGGATAGGCTGGATCTATATTCCCTGGAACAGGGGTGGGCAACCTTTTTTTTAAAAAAAAAACTCCTGTCCACCTTAAATATTCCCTATGCCATAGGTGCTCTGTGATTGGTAAGGGATTGCTTCAGGTGGTATGTGTGGGTAGGAAAGGTTGAGAACCATTGCTGTAGACCCAATTGTTACTGAAATATTTTGCTTGAGAAAAATTGTCATTGGCCCATTTCCTTTGGAGTTATAAACTGCACATAATGAGATATGATTAAAACTTTTTTAAAAACTTTCTACTCACATACCACTGTTACGAGTCCAGAGGACCCCAAAACCCAGCAGCAATAGATATGCACCAATACAAAGGGTTACTTAAACAAAAGTTGCTTTTAATTATCTTTGAACATGAAAACAGAATCAAACTTGAACTTATCTCTTAACCCCCCCCCCCCCTCTAATTCTAAGTGCACATGTGTGTATAAGTTTAGGAAAGTTCTTTACTTCACAGTCCACTCTCACTGGTTGCAGGCAATTCTTGTACTGTGCACAGAAGTTAGCATTAATAAAGTTCACCAGGCTTTGGTGCTAAACAGATAGTTACCACTCAGGAGTGTTCTTGTTGGTTTTCAGAGAGAGTTTTCTTGTTCCAGGACAGCCACTCCAGTATCTTGCTGTTGAAATTTTCCCCAGATGATTACCTCTTTCTTTCAGCACAGAGTTCCTTTCTGTTTAACCTATTCCAAGGGAAACACCAGACAGCCAGTCCTTTCCTTTGACCAGGCTGTCTTCCAAAGCTTGCCAGCTTGTCCCTCTGGAACCAAAGTCTGTCTCTCCCCTCTCTCCCACTCTGAGAGCAAAGCTGTTCTGCTGCTGCCTGCAAAGATCACCTGCTCTTCCAGACGCAAACTGTTTTCCAGTCAAATTGCTACTATATGTTGCTACTTTGTTGCCTTTTGCAAAATAGCAGTCCATCATGGAAGTCTCAGCACTGCAAAACTCCTGCAAAAATTCTGTGTTTTAAATTGTTTGTGTGTGACCTGCTCTAACAAATCTTTCCCAATTTATCTCCCAAACACCTCTATATACTCTGTCACGCCACCATCAGCACTTGTGGCACAGGAAATACTTAAGGTGGTATGTGAGTTTTAAATAAAAGGTTGCCCACCCCTTCCCTAGAGCAAGAGGATGAGGGGATCATCTGATCATTTACAAAATCATGAGGGGTATGGATGAAATGAATGCTCATAGTATTTTTCTCAGGATAAGTAATTTTAAAATTAGAGGGAAGAGGTTTGAGGTGAGAGGGGAGAGATCTAAGAAGGATGTTGGAGGCAGCTTGTTCACCCAGAGAGTGATCCATATCTGGAATGAGCTTTTGGAAGAAACCCTGGAAAGGGGAACAACACCAAAAAGATATTTGGACAGATTTATGGATACGAGGGGTGAGGAAGAAATATCCCAAATGCAGGCTAAATGAGACAAACCCAGGCTGCTGCCTTGTTTGGAATGCGTGAATTGGGCCAAAGGCCTTTTTCCATGCTGTATGGCTCTGACATTGAAAGTTTAGATCTTATCAATACATTCAATATACTTAAAGGGATTAAAAGATTAGATGCAATAAAGACATATCCTGTTGCTGAGGAGTCTGGAACCAGGGTGAATAGTTTTGAGTGAAAGGGTAGGCCTTTTGGGAATGAGCTGAGGAGAAACTTTAATTTGGTGATTGTGAACCCTTGGAGTTTTCTGACCAAGATGGTAATAGATGCTCAGTTATTGTGTGAACATTCAAACAGAAATGTCAAGATATGAAGGGATAAGGGGTAAGAGCTGGAAAATAACACGAGGTAGAAGATTACCCTTGATCATCATGACTGCTGGAGAATGCTCGTATTCAATATATTTTTAATTTAGAGATGAAGCACGATCAAAGGTCCTCCAGCCCACAAACCTGTGCTGCCCAAACTTATCTATGTGACTAATTAACCAACTGACCCGTACATCTTTGGAATGTGAAAGGAAACCAGAGCACCTAGAGGAAACTGGTATAACCATGGAATATTACAGTACAGAAAAGGCCCTTCTAATCTGTACAAAACTATTGTTTATGACTTTCGCCCATGGTCATAGGGAGAACATACAAATTCTTTACAGATAATGGTGGATTTGAATCCAAGTTATTGGCGCTGCAATAGAGTTGCGCTAACCTTAACAGTCAATTGCAATCATTTTGTATTCAAAATTTCCTGGTCATTATCACAGTTCAATTTGCTTTCGTTAAATTGATTTTTGTGTTTTCTATAATAGGTTATAACACTTCCATTGGCAAAAGTATGATTTGGGGCAGACTCCCTCAGGATGATGGTTGCTATGGAAATGCTAATTGCTCTCCTCTTAACTGCTGCATTTCTTACTTTGAAATGCATGGATATTTTGTGTTGATTTTGCACCAACCACAATTGCATTCTAATAGAATCTTGCAGCATTTGAAAGGCCCTTCAGCCCAATTAGTCCATGCTAACCAAGTTGGCTTTCTGGGCTAGTTCCAGAAGAAATGTGGAAGGACTTGAACTTAAGAACAAAAATCATGGATATCTTCTAATGCTGTTTTAGTATAATCTAATGTTGATTGCAAAAGATGCAAATTAAATTTATTTGTTTCTCCACAGGACTGAGCGGTTGGCAAAGGAAATTATGAAGGCAATGGGAGATCATCATATTATTGCCCTCTGTGTACTCAAGGGTGGTTATAAGTTTTTTGCTGACCTTTTGGACTACATCAAAGCCTTGAATCGCAACAGTGACCAGTCGATCCCAATGACAGTAGACTTCATTCGCTTAAAGAGTTACTGCGTAAGGATTTCTTATGAACTTTTTAGTCTGTGTCTTAGTCAAATGCACAACTGCTAATAGGTAGTTACAGTTGGCCCAGTAATTTTTGTTTCATCATTTAATAGATTTGAATGCTACTTTCTCCACCTGCAATTATTGTACATCACTAACCTCTCCTGGGAAATGTAGGGAAGCATTTTTTTCTTGAACTCCATGGTGAGGATGCTTGAACAGTGTCCTGGGGAAGGAGTTGACGCACGTCCAAGTCCAGCTCGTCTGCTCTGTGTAATGGTCTTTTGAAAGATGGAGAAAGAAAAGGAAGACTGCAAGCCTGATAGCCTCATGCCGAAAACAGCAGATGCTGAACATGCAAGAGGTTCTCAGCTGGTCAGTCATTCTCCAAGTTTTGTTTACTTGCCGCAAGAGAAGGAATCTGTGCAGCAAGAAAAAGTCATCAGCCAGAAACAGTTAACATTTTCTCAAGAGTTGCCATCTGAGTATTTTTCATATTTTTTAATTTCACTTCATCAAACATTACTTGTCAGTAAAATGCTGGAATCCATTATGAACCAATAATCTATTTATTTCACCTGTATAAAGCATTGGGTAGACCACATATGAAGTATTGTGTGGAGTTCTGGTCGTAGGCAGGATGTGGCAGCTTTGGAGACGGTGCAGATTAGATTTACCAGGATGCTGTCTGGATTTGAGGGGATAAGGAGACAAATAAAAGGAACCTTTGAGGTATGGGGAGAGGTTGGACAAACGAGTTTTCTTTGGAGCTTCGGAGACTGAAGGGTTACGTTATGGCGGTGTATAAAATCATGACAGTCTTTTTCCCAGGTTGGAAATGACAAATACTAGAGGGCTATGGATTTCAGGTCAGAAGGTGAATGTTTCTTTTTAAAATATTTATTAATTTGATAGAAAGAAATATTACATGTATATGGTTAGATATTAATTGTATAGATTTTTATACATAAAATACCATACAGAATGAGTTGCATATCAGTTATACATTGTCTTATATAATTTTGGAGAAAAAAATCTTTAATGAGAATTTCATCGCATATTCTAATATTGTGATTATCTAGAGAAACCAATCTCTTCTAGTTGTCAAAAAAAAGATCAAAAGAAGGTGAAAGTTTAAGGTATATTTTTAAACAAAGTTGTAAGTGCCTGGAGCACACTGCAAGGGGTGGAAGTAGGGATAGTCATGTTTGAGGCATTGAAACAGGTACTTGAACAGGCAGGGAATGGAGGGATAAGCAATCATGTGCGTTGCAGTTTTAGTTTAATTGGAGCATCGTGTTCAGCGCAGACATGGGGGCCAAAGGGACTGTTCCTATGCTGTACCGTTCTATATTCTTGATAATATATAATTCGCAATGTGTCTAATAATTTGTTAGTTTAAGATGATGGGCCCTTTGCTCCATGTTGGTTCTGCCTGGTGTACCTGTCCACACTTATCCCACTTATCTGTATTAGGCCTGTAGGCTTGTACCATGGTAACTCCAGTTCTTGTCTCATTGATACTGAAATGTTAGAATATCTGCTGTGTTAGAAAGTACATTCCAGATGAATTCTTTCTTCAGGTTCTCCTTAAATCCGTGGAATTTTCTATTCTACAGAATTTACCTCCACTTTAGGTATCCTCAAGCTGGGCAATAGAGGACAAGAAATAGAGGCAGGAAAGGGAGATTTGGTTCCTTGTGTCTGCCCCACTATTGAGTAAGGTTATGATTAATCTTCCTGCACTAACCCTTTTATGGCATAGTGCAGGCCTTTTGACCCACATAATTTGTTTCCCTAATATTCTATAATATGGGGGTGGGGGGGGGGAAAGGAAAGGGTTTTGCTTTGTGGGGCTCAAATATCAGGACAGTTCTGTTGGAACTATGCTGGGACCAGAGTTCTAGATAATCAAATCCTGGCAGGGGTCTCAGAGGAGAGCCTTGGAGGAAAGAAATGGATTTGTAAAGGGAAATAGTAGATAAGCAGTTAAGAACATGTTGGGAAAAAATGAAGACAGCACTGAGTATGTTCCTGTGTATGAATGGCAAAGATAGGCAGGTGCAGCAATTTATTAGAAGGCAAATGGCATATTGGCCTTTATTGCAAGAGGGTTGGAAAGGACATCTTGAGGAAGGGGTCAGACTCAAAATGTCAGTTATATATCTTTACCTCCTATGGGTGCTTCAAAACCTGCTGAGTTCCTCCAACATTTGTATTTTGACTTCAATCACAGCATCTGCAGACATTCATGTTTACTCCAGTAGCAATTTTGTCCCCCTCTGTACCTGAACACCTCAGCCACATTTGTTAATTAGAGAATATATTAGAGGGCATATGAACTCGTGCTGAGTTCTGGCACCCTAGCTCCATGCTACTCCTGTTTTTTTTGTTTCCCTAAACTTCTTGCCAGTGCTCGGTGGTGCATTCTGGTCGCTCGCTAGCTCCTGAATCTGGCCACATAATGTATCCCCGTTCTGGCTGCACACCTAATCTGACCAATCCTGTATATCAAAGAACAGACTTAATTAGCAGGATGAAGGTCCTCTTCTAACCTGCTGCATCACACCTTCCTCCAACCATGAAAATGTGAATCGCAAAGGCAGACATCCCTGAAATTTACCACCTGAAAAGTGACTTTAAAGAAAGAGTAGGAAGATCAAGACCTCAAACCTGGAGCAAGCATTGTGACCGACTGGACAGCTGATGCTGGTAAAATACCATCAATGCATGGGAAGGATGTAGACTGATATCAATGTCGTCTCGCAGGCCAGGTATCCAGCACTCAGTAACATTGGGAATCCCCACCAGTCTCCTGAAACACTTGGAGTCAAATTGTCACAGGAGGACATTACTTGATGGACATCAGAAAAGATTCAAGGATGTACCCAAATAATCCTTGAAGAATTTCAACAATTCCAAATCCTGGCAACTGGTCCAGGGCTGCACGAAGTGGAGAAGGTGCATTCAGGATGGAGTAGATAAACTCAAGCTGTACATTGAAGACACACAGGCCCCATGTCATTACTGTAATTGAAACAACCCCACCCACCCATCTATATTTTCCTTGTTGCTCTGATAACTGCCATCGAATGTTGAAGAGAATGGTTTGATTACTGACATACTTTCCAGGTGTCTGGTCTGTGATCTGAAAGCATATGCAAATACCAGATGAGAATTTTAATAAATCCAAATATGCAGTTTTGAGACCATCAATTCATTAATGTTCTTCAGGAAGGAAATCTGCCCTTGCCTGGCTCCTACATGCTCTCCACATCCACTTGGATGTCATAGTCACAGAGAGCATAGAAACAGGCCCATATACTGCACCTCAGTACATGTGACAACAAGCTTGAACTGCAATGGCAACCTTCCTTGTCCTCCACAAAAACCAATTTTTGTCAACTGCAGACTTGTCAATCATACATTTCATCTTTTGGATCCAAGTTGTCAAATGTATATCACAAACATTGACGGTCTCAACACTGATCACCTGTATACCATTGCTTGTTGATTTCAAATCAGTAAATCATCTTTCCACCTAACCCTTTGCTTCCTGTCACTGAGACAAATTTGGATCCAATTAGCTGGCTCCCCTTGGATCCATTCTTGACTGGCCTAACATGCAGGATATTGTCCAAAATGGTATTAGCCAAGACTAACTAATCTTAGCCACCTCCTCAGAAAAATCTAAATTAAAGGTGACACCAGATTTCCCATAATATCATGCTCACTTTGTAATCAGCCACAGTCTTTCCAATGTTCATAACCCTATTCCTTGGTATTTTCTCCAGTAATTTCTGTACCACTGCCCTGTGGAAATGTGAGCATGTTTTTCCATACAGAATGGTAATAGCTGGTAGTGAAGCCAGATGGAATTGATTGTGTTTATTAAAAAAAAATAATTGAATTGGAATTTTGGATATTAAAGTTTTTGTCATTTTAGAGGAACAAAGGGGGATCTTATTGAAACCTATTGAATACAGAAAGGAATAAACACATGTCTGCAGACACCATGGTTGAAGTAAAAACACAATGCGGGAGAAGCTCAGCAGGTCCAACAGTGTCCTTTATATAGCAAAAATAAAAATACATAACTGATGTTTCATGCTCAAGCCCTTCATCAAAGTATGGAAAAATGTCAGTAGGCATCTGGAAAAAGAGTAAGGGAAGGTGTGGTCACAAAGGCTGGAGGTAATAGGTGGAGCTAAGAGGAAGACACAGCAATAAGCAAGGGGAGGAGGGATGGTTGGGTGAATATAGCGGGAAGGGGGTGGAAGCTGACGGGGAAGGGAAGGGGGGGAAAGGAGAGCAGGTTAGCAGAAACCAGAAAAGTTGATTTTAATGCCATCTGGTTGGAGGGTGCCCAGTCAGAAAATCCGGTCTTGATCCTCCAATTTATGGGTGGTCTTGGTAGGATAGTACATGAGGCCATGGAGAGTAAGTATGGGAGTGGGATGCAGAACTGAAATGGTTGGCCACTGGGAGATCCCTCTCACAAGATTGAGAGGCATAGATGGGTGGACAGCCAGCACCTCTTTCCTCAGGCAGGATCAGCAAACACCAGAGGACATGTGTACAAAGTTAAGGGAGGGAAGTTTAGGGGAGACATCAGGGGTAAGTTTTTTTTACACAGTTGTGAGTGCTTGGAATGCCTTGCCGGGGATAGTGGTGGAAGCTGAAACATTGAGGGGGATTTAAGAGATTCTTAGACTGACACATGGATGAAAGTAAAATAGAGGGTTATGGGGTAGGGACAGTTTAGTACTTTTTTTTTAGTAGGCTCAATATAGAGAGTTGAAGGGCCTGTACTGTGCTGTATAGTTCTTCGTCACTGGTGCAGACAGAGAAAGGTGCTCAGTGAAACGATCTCTGTCTGCATTCAGTCTCTCCAATGTAGAGAAGGCCATAAAGAAAGCACTGGATGCAGTACCTGTAAATCAATCATGTGGATACATAAATGTTGCTTCACTTGAAAAGCTTGTTTGGGGCCCTGAACTGTGGTGAGGGAGGAGGTGTGGCCACAGGGGAGGGATGAGTACACAAAGAAGTCACGGAGGGAGTAGTCCCTAAGGGAGGAGAAGGGAAGATGTGTCTGGTTGTGGGATACTTTTGTAAGTGCTGGAAATTTCAGAGGTTACTGTGTTGGATCCAGAGGCAGGTGGGGTGGTAGGTGAAGATAAGGGGAATCCTGGCAGGTGAGCAGGAAATGGAGGAGATGCAGATGAGGGCGGAATTGATAGTGGTGGAGGAGAAGCCATGTTTGTGGAAGAAGGCAGACATTTCAGAATTCTATTCTCTTCTCGCAATTTCTCCATCTCCATCTTATCTGTTCCCAAGATGAGGTCTTCCAGTCCAGATCTTCTGAAATGTCTGTATTGATTAGGAAGGGAATCAAGGTTTGAGAAGAAGTCAGCAATGATAGAATGGAGGGGTGAACTTGATGGGCTGAATGGCATAATCCTGCTCCTACGTCTTGATTTCTTCAGACACAAAATCTTGTGCCGTGAAGGCTTATGATCAGTCCATTGCATGAAGCAACATTCTTTCAATGAGGAAGGTTCAGATGGAGCTGAGCCAAATGGTGGACAATGCTCAGCATAGATGAGTTGGGCTGAAGGGACTGTTTCCTTGCTGTACATCTCCACGACTCTAATGCAATCCCATTGCTTTAAATTTGCAGAATGATCAGTCAACAGGAGAAATAAAAGTGATCGGTGGTGACGACCTCTCAACCTTAACTGGAAAGGTTTGACAATGTGTGCATGAAGCATGTGAAAGGAACGAATGTAAGAGGATGATGGAAGGTGGGGAGACGAATGAAAGCGTGGTTGGGGGATGAGGTGAAAGTTGCTTTATGTTACCATGTCTTTGACTGTAAGTGCACCAGGCCTGCTCATTAATCTTTCAAGCCATCCAGTAGGGAAACGGGCCATTCAACCCATTATTACATCGGATTTGACCATGATCAGTGGTGCCATCTGGAACAATGTTGGATTAGATTTATTCAATTTACTTTTAGAGATGCAGCACAATAATAGACCTTTCCAGCCCATAAGCCCGTGGTGTCCATATACACCCATTCATTAATTAACCCGCTAACCCTATACGTCTTTGGGAACCAGAGCATCCGGAGGAAATCCATGTGGTCACGGGGAGAATGTAAAATCTCAAAGGCAGCACGGAGTAAAATCCAAATATGCAGTTTTGGAAACCCAGATCGGTTGTCTTTAGGTGCAGTGGAAAGCTTTGTTTGCTGTGTCAGTCAACAGTTGATGAGTTGCCGTACTTCAGCGCAACCTTGCAGTGGGGGCCTGCAAACACCAAGCTTGAGCCTTTCTTTCGAACTGCCTGCCCTCCAACCAATGTCAGACTCCTCCAACCCTGGTTCTCATTTCTCGAGATCCATCACATCCTGTGGACTGGTAAGAAGCCTTTGCCGCACAGCAGCACTGACAAGATGCAGCGGGGCACTAACCTGAGAAGAAGCACTGTGGATTAGGAGCATGCACATTGTTTGACAGACAGTTAGATTGTGGATGGTGCTCATAGCCATGAAGTTAAATGGGATAGATTAAACTGTCCACTGCACAGAATGGACTTCTGTTTGAGAGGATGTCAATGGAATTGCAAAATTTGTGTCTGCTTTTGGTGGATGATTGCACATTTCCAATGTTTACATATGCAAAGAAAAATTAAATGTTTCTACTTTTTTTTTCTTCCTCTCTTCCTGTTCATCCCTGGGAGACAGAATGTATTAATTGTGGAGGTCAGTTCACTTTTCTATTCTTTTGATTTTGTGAATGAATGTTTTAAATTGTGCTAGTGCTTGCATTGTTTCTCTGTTCATATTCACCTCGACATTCCCAGCTGTTTTCCAGGATGTTACTTGCTGCTTCAAAACACATTGTAATGAATAGAGACCATCTGGGTAGTAAGTCGTCTTTGGTAATTTTTCTCTTCAAATTTCTGAAGCTGTGCAGATTTTGATTTGGAAGTGATTTATTACAGGTTGCAAGATTAAAACTCTGGGTGGTGCAGTTTAAAACTACCTGGGGGGGTGAAAGCAAACATGGAGATGATTTGTAAACAGAGACTAAAGAAAAGGTATAGTTTGTACTAATACTGAGAAGGTAAAGAGCAGATTTATTAAATATTTTCCAAAGGTAAAGAGCAAATTTATTAAATATTTTCCAAAGGTAAAGAGCAAATTTATTAAATATTTTCCAAGTTTCAATAGTGAATGATGAAAATGTGATTAGTGTTAGAAAAATCAGTGACTATTGGTGAATGGAGTGAGCAAGCAGAAGCTTTGCTTTCTATTCTTCCTTCAATTTTCAATAACCTGTAGCACCTTAGACGATTGCCTAGGAACAGAGGAGGTTAAGGTAAATACAAAAGTTGGATTCAGTGGCCAAAGGCTTGGTTGAAGAGATCAGTTTTAGATCTTTAGAGGAACAAAGAGAATTGGAGAGAGGGTTTTGGAGCTTGGGTCCTTGGAAGGTGGGAACCCACCAGTGGTGATGAGTTATGGATGCACAATATGGGTGTTTGCAGGAGCAGAGGAGACTCTGGCAATGGGAGGGAAGCAGTGGCAGAATTTTAACCTGTTTTAATTTGAAACTTAAGATTGTAGGAATGAATCTAGCTTAGTTGTGATGGGAGACAGACCAATCTTCATCAGTGCGTTCACCTCAAGTTCAGTGATTGATGAGTGTTGGAGTAGCAAGAAGGTATGGCAGAGGACTGGGGATGACCTAGCAGCAGATGAGCTTGGTCCTGGTGTTTTGGTTCATAATGCTACTTTTATTAGGATATAAATTTTTGAATATTTTAAAACTTTTTAGACTGTACATGTAGTCAAATACAAAATCATTAGAGAAATTTATGCTGCATTATGGTTGTAATCCCAACCCTCGAACCCCCCCCCCCCACCCAAAAGACCATGAAAAAGTGTGGGAGAAGAGAAACAGAAAGATAGAGTGGAAAAATAAGAGATTGCTGGAAAGCGCCATTCACTCCACAGATTTCAATTCGTTTTTTAACTAATCTTTGGAGAAGGTTACAGTGGATGAAAACTGAAGAAACTCAACTAAAGATTTCCACCTGAGACCTGTAAATATGGTGTCCATATTTGCAGAAATATGTCATATCTATTTCTTGGGTTGTAAGTAATTTCTGCATTCCAGTGTGCCAGTCTTCCAAGTAACTGCACTACAATTTCTGGCCACTGCCAATGCAATTTTAACAAATTCAATTTATATTTAGATAATTTCAATTTTGGTCTTATCCCCATTATATTTTCCAATTAAAACAATACTGAGTTTTGTGGAAATAGAATTCCAATAATCTGTTGGAGAAAAAAATTTCTTAAATCGACCCAAAATAGTCTCACTTTGGAATATGACAAAGTCGGGTGTAAGGAAGTTCCTATCTTCTCGTCATATGTAAAGCATTTATCTGATGAGTCTAATTTTAACTAATTTCTGTGGTGTGAGATATAACTGATGCAAAAAGTTGTATGGTACTCATCTTTACATTTATTGAGTTTATCATACAGTCCTTACATAAATCAGACCAGTTTTACTCATCAATACTTACATTTAAGTCTTATTCCCTTCTTAGGATATTATTGATACAGGCAAAACAATGCAGACCCTGCTAAGCATGTTACAAGAATACAAACCCAACATGGTGAAGGTGGTGAGGTAAGCCCAGAGTTCAAACAGAATAACATTGAGTAAGGTCTTGGTGATACAATTTGGATATCCGCAAATTACCCTGATGCTGTGTAAATTAATTGGTCATTCTGGCTGAGCTAAGTGGCACAGTTTTTTATCAGCTCACTGAGCATTTGAGGATTCTACTTCACCTGGTTTGTTGTAACAATGGCTTATATTTTTATTCTGTCTCTAACATTAATTATCTTCCATATTTTTTATGCGTGGAGAGTGCTGAGGAATGCTAATGAATAATTCTGAATCTTTTGTTTGTCTTGAATGGTTCAAACTAGAATGAGACAGACAAACTAATGGTCCAGCTTCTTGTGGGTTTCTCCAGTAGTTAAATGTGTCTGCAGGTGTCCTTGCAGCATTCCAATTGTACTCTCTTTTTATTAGTCTGCTGGTTAAACGAACTCCACGAAGTGTTGGATATCGACCAGATTGTGAGTAATGTGTTGATAATATCACTATTTTCACTATAACTGGTATTAAACACTGTCTCGAATGATCGAAGACATGAACCCAATTCCCAGGCTTTTGCTCTTGTGGCAAAGTTTATATACTTTTCCTTAGCTGGACCTCTTTTCAAGGGTACATGTAAATCAGGTATTCTTTAAATGTTAACCATTATTCATTTTCTGCCTGATCTTTCACCATGGGTTCCCAATCTACAAGGGCCATCTTTTGAATTCATATTTAAGACCCACATTATAGATTGAACCAAATCAGTTTCAATCTTAATATTAAATTCTACCATTTTGATGATATTCTTCCATGAAGGTCCCACTGTTACCAAACCTCACCTGATCACTTGAGCAGAACAAAGAATTGTTGAAGGAACTCAGCAGGTCAGGAAGCATCAATGGGTAGAAATGGTCAGTCACCATTTTGAGTTGTAACCCTTTATCAACGCGAAGGTAGAAAAAGTGTAAATATGCACCTCAAGGGTAAAAAAGACTGAGTGAAGGGGCCAGAGATGATAGGACAGAAGGTGTGATGGATGGAGGGAGAGACAGATAGAGGGCAAAATCATTAGGAATGAGTGGGGAGGGGGATAAGTTAGAGAAAGAAGAAAAAATGAATGCAAGAGTGGGTAAAGAAGAGTTAAAAATAGTAGAATCAGATGGGGCGAGGGTTTTATCTAAAATTAGAAAACCCAGTGTTCGTGCTGTTAGGATTAAGGATGACCAGGAGGAATATGATGTGTTGTTCCTCGCCTTGACGATGGATGTGGCTGACATGTCACTGGAGAAGTGGTTGGGAGAGTTGAGATAATTGGCTGCAAGAAGCCACATGAAAGTTTACACAGCGTAGGTGTTCAGCAACATGGTCACTCTGTGTTTGGTCTCACCGATTTATAGAGGAGACCACACAGGGTACACCGAATGCATACCTAATCAGCCATTTCTTCTGTCTGCCTCATCCATTGTCAGGGTGAGGTGAAGCATAAACTTGAGGAATAACACATTGATTCCTTCTGAACAGCTTTAAACCCAACAGTATTAACATTGGGTTTTCTGATTTCAGATATCCCCTATTCCCATCTGATTTCAATTCTTTTACCTACTTCTGCACTCAATTTTTTTTCTCTCCCCACTTTTCTTCCCCATCCCCCTTCCTAATGGTTTCTCACTCTCCCTTCCTCCACCTCGTACTTTCTGCCCAATCATCCTTGGGTCCCTCCCCCAGCTTCTTTCCCCCTTTATCTAATTTTATCTTAGACTTTATAAAGAGTTCTAACTCCACATTGACCCATGGATACTTCCCGACCTGCTGAGTGCCCCAGCAACCCTTTGTCTGCTCAAGTTTCCAGCATCTGCAGCTTTTGTTTCTCTAACCCGTTTCCTTGTTGATTGTTGATGAGACTAAATTAGAAAGGAGATGTCAGGGCAAGTTCCTGCCCCAGAGAGTCGTGGGTGTCAAGAATGCATTGCCAGGGATGGTGGTGGAGGTTGGGATACCAGGGACATTTAAAAGACTCTTAGCCACATAGATGCAAGAAAAATAGAGGGTTATGCGTGTGAGGTAGGGAAGGTATAGATTGTCATTTTGGTTTATATAGATTGGTATGACATTGTGGGCTGAAGGGCCTGTACTGTGCTGAAATATTCCATGCACATTCTATGTAAATTAGAACTGCATCTGTGAATTCATCCTCTACATGACAACTGCTCACTTCCTTTGCTCACATATGGAGTTTGAAGCTTCTTTAATCACAGGGACTTGCCTTTTCTGTCCCTCTATTGATGTGCAATGTGCCTAACGTTACCTTGTCATTGGACGATGAGAATGAATATTTCTGCCCATTCCTGTTTCACCTGAAGTAATTCAACCTCTATTTCCCCAGGTGATGATAGTTTATCACAGTGTTTTGTTGTCCTGATAATGACCCTTTATCCCACATTTCATTATCAAGGCTGCCACTTGATTCTTATTGTCACCCTTGCAAGTTTAATTCTCACTGATCATTTTGTTTCTGTGGCTTGAAGGTCGTACCCATTCATTTTTAAAAATTTCTGGCATTACTCTAATATTCTGTTTCCCTTTTTCCCCAATTCACACTGATTTTTGTCCTCTTATTTACATATTTTCTCCCTTTCCACCAGACTCCAGTTGACACGGGTCAATTTGCTACCTTATCATTCGTCTTTCAGTTTATAGATCCCTTTTCAAGCCATCTCTCCATTCCCCACGTACTGTCACTATTTAGTTTCAAGTATTCACCTCTACTCATTTAATAATTTGGTTTAGGATCAGGATGAGATTAGCTTGGGAATGGTGCCATTTATTCATTATGTTTTGACAGCTTCAGACCATTCACTAGAGAAGGTTGGGTTCTGGTCAGAAAGTCTTTATTGCCACTACCTTGTTAAATGTACTCCTTGTCACTTGCAAACGTTTCACTAATGGAAGACCATTTCTTCCAGTTGTTGGTTTTGAAGTTCCTGACAAGTTTGTGGTTGGATACGCACTTGATTATAATGAATACTTTCGGGATTTGAATGTAAGTAAAGCCAAATTCACATCTGGAATATTTGTAGCTTCTCAAATGTATTAATTGTTAGAAATGTGCAACGACTTATCAAGATTTACCCAAAAAATGTGGGTACTGGAAATCAAACCTTAAGATAAAGATGCTGGAAAGACTCCTCAGCACCTTCCAAACCCATCACCTCTAGTAGCTAGAAGGACAAGGGCAACAATAGGATGGGACATTTATTGGCCACACCATTAATTCCCTCATTTCTTTGAACTTGAGAAAGTGTTTATTGGTTGCAATCCATGTGATTGCAATGTGCTTCCATAGTTGGGATATGGGGTTCTAGATTTACACCAAGCAAGCTGGTTCAGTCCTTACCTCTTTTGCTATCTTTATTGATCTTGCGTATTCTCACTGTGACTTCATCTGTGGTTGATGGAACTAATTTGCCAGAAGAATGTAATATGCTTACTTGAAACACAAGTCTTTCTGAAGCTTCATTGGAACAGATTACACTCCCACCCCCCTGAATTTTGTTTTCAGACTCTGGAAATGTTTCAGTGAAAGGAGCAAGGTGGGTAAACAGCAATTATGGTATCACAAAGGCATTTGCCATATTGGCCAGAGCATAGGATTGTGGGGATGGGAAGGTGGTGCTTACATCAGGTATGTAGAAAACATAGCCAGCCTATGGTTGTTGTCACATTTATTACATTTAAATGAGATATCCATATGGATATAGATCAGTACGTGAATTACGATCTTGTGGCTATTACAAATACATGATTGAAGCAAGGACATGATCTGGGGTTTAGATGTTTAAAAGGGATAGGATGGGAGGTAAAAGAGGGGAGAGCAGTAGCATTACTGGTCAGGAAGAGCATCACAGCTGTAGAAAGGGAGGATGCTGTGGAGAGATGGTCCACTGAGTCAGTGTGGGTGGAAGTCAGAAGTAGGAAGGGAGCAATCTGTACGGGGATTAGTCCATAGGTCCATAAATAGCCCTCAGGACACTGAGGAGCAGATAAGCAGGCATATTTTGGAATGGTGCAGAAATTACAAGCTTTTTGTAATGGGAAACTTCCCAAATATTGACTTGCACCTCCTTTCTGCAAGAGGGAGAGATGAGGCAGAATTTGTCAGGTGTCCAAGAAGGATTGCTACACCAGCTGACTATAGGAACTCGTACTGGATAACGAACCTGATTGGGTGACAGACCTCTCAGTGGGGAAGCATTTAGTTGATTATGACCACAACTCTCTGATCTTCAGCATAGCTATGGACAAAGAAGAAAAAGTCAAAACGGTAAAGTGTTTAATTGGGAAAAGGCTAATTACAATGAGATGAGGCAGGAACTTGGAAGAGTAAATTGGGAACAGATGTTCTCAGAAGAAAGCACAGAAGTAATATGGAGGATGTTTAGGGACAACTTGCGATGGGTTCTGGATAGGTTTGACCCACTGAGATATGGATAAGATTGGAGGAAAATGGAACATTAACTGAAATAGTTAAGAGTTCAAATTCATAAGATCTCTCAAGATTGCATAGATTCATAGGATAGTTAAGAACTTCATTAGTTGGGGGATTGAGTTCAGGAATTGAGGTAATTTTGCAGCTCTATAAAGCTCTGGTGAGACCACTCCTAGAATATTGTGTTCAGTTCTGGTCACCTCATTACAGGAAGAGTGTGGAAGCTATGGGGAAAGTGCAGAGAACATTTACCAGGATGTTGCTGGATTGGAAAATATGTCTTGGGCAAGTTTAGCTGAGTTAGGATTTTTTTAATTTTTATTTTTTGGAACAAAGAAAGATAAGTGGTGATTTAATAGAGGTCTCCAGGATTGACACAAAGGTAAGGTAGACAGCCAGCACCTTTTTCCCCAGGGCAGGAGCAGCAAATACCAGAGGACATTTGTATAAAGTGAAGGGAGGAAAGTTGAGGGGAGACACAGTGTGGGTCACTGGAATGCATTGCTAGGGATGGTAGTGGAGGCTGGAACAATAGGGGTAGGGATTTAAGAGACAGATAAGCAAATGGATGAAAGAAAAATGGAGGGATATGAATTAGGGAGGGTTTTGGTTTATTTTGGTAGGAATATATAGGTCAGCTTAACATTGTTGGCCGAAGGGCCCAAACTCTGCTGTAATGTTCTATATTAACTAGCCCCAGCAATGTAAAACTGCCCTTCATTGCTCATTTATTTGGGTACTTCTTTATACATGACACATCCGACCAAGTACAATCTAGAAATTACTGAGTCTTGTTTAGCTATTTAATTTTGCTCTGAATTTCCTGCCTGCCTCAATCTGAAAGAAGAACTTCATCCTCCTCATTTGTATTGTTGGTTTAAAAAAAAATTGGGTCATAATGTCAGACTTCTCCTCTCCTCAACATCAACTGCTGGTACAAATTTAATCTCAGCTTTTGAGTTGAGTTGAGCAGAACACCATTTCTTTACAGGTGGAAAATGGGTGTCCCAATATTGATTCCTGTTTTTTTTTTCCCTGTTAATTCACTTTCAGCATATTTGTGTAATCAGTGACAAGGGAAAAGAGAAGTACAAGGCATGAGATTCGTGATATATGGATGAAGGAATGAAGATATAAACTGAAACTTCCTGAAGGCACGCTCAAAGACCCTTGTCCTTTTTGCTGGAAATGTTGGTGTCTGTCAACTCGATATTTAAATTGCCCATCATGAACTTAAGAAGTGTTTATTTTTGTACTGTAAAACATAAAGCCAGACTCTATCAACAATTTGTGGTATTTCATTTTGTAGATGAATTGGTATTTTCAAGGCAAGAAATAGAGCAGGAGTTGGCCCACTGAGCCTGCTCTGCCATTTAATGTCATCATAATGATCTGGTTGCAGACTTTGCTCCACCTTACTTCCAATTCTCCATTAATTCTCAATACAATGCAAAAGTCTGTCCTTGATCTACTTCAGGAGGCAGCCTCAACTGCTTCCTTGGGTAGAGAATTGGAAAAGTGGTGCCTCCTCTATCTAAAATCCATTCTGCCAAATTTTGAGGCTGGGCCCCTAAAGTTCTTCCTATACCTCATCTTTTTTTCCTCCCTTTCAAAATTTTTGTGCAAGATCCCCTTTCTGAGTTTCAGCGTTTATCGTGCCAGGGCACACATTCTTCTTGTATACTAAGCCCCTCCTCTTTGAAATCAACCTGGTGAACCTCCTTTGCTCCATGTCCAACCAAAGCCAGTCCATCCTTCCTCAAGTAAGGAGAGTAGAAGGTGCAACCTCACCAGCCCTCTGCATAGCTCCTGCATTACCTCCCTGTTCTTCAATTCAATCCCTCCACCAGTGGTGGCTCCTTGATTATCTGTTGTATTTGCATCCCAACTTTTGTTGATTCATGCACAAGCAGTCCCAAGTCCCTCTGTACAACAGCATTTTGCAATCTTTCACCATTTAATTAATTGATCTATTCCAAAGTGATGACCTCTCATTTACCAACCTTAAACTTCAGCTACTGTACACTTACCCACTTATCTACCTATAATCTTTGCACACTGCACAATTGCTTTTCCATTTAATTGTGTTATTGGTAAATTTGGAATTGCTATACTGTCTCCTCTTCCAAATCATTTATGTCAAGAACATTTGCGGGCTCAGCACCAACTCCTGCAACACTGCTCACCACTGATTGCCATCCAGAGAAGCACCTAATTATTTCTAATCTCTCCAGTCTGTTGGTTAACCAATCCTCTTTCCCTGCTAATGGATTACCCCCAACTGCACCTTTTTGAACACCTGGAAAATACAAGTACACAACACCAACCTTTCTCTTCCCCCCCCCCCCCCATCTCCTGTGCTTGTTACATTCTGAAAAAACTCCAGTAAGTTTATCAAACATTATCTGCCCTTCCTGATGGATAGTTTCTATCTTGATGCCTCACTATTTTTCCTGACTACAAACATTAAGTCAACTGACCTACAGTTAACAGCCTTTTGCACCCATCCTTTTTTTTTAAAGCAGTGGCATAACATTCACTGTCTTCCAATCTGCCATGACCTGCCCTGAGAATCTTAATAAATTTCCACAAACACATCCTTAACTTCTGCCATTTCTTTCTGTACTTTGGAATGCGTTCCATCAGGATTGGGGGACTTGCCTACCTTTTGACCCATGAGGTTGCTAAGCACTGTGTCTTTGGTGATATTGGTACAATGGGAGGTGAGGACCTCTAAAATCACTCTGGCATGTTCGATATGTCTTCTACTGTGAAAATCAATGCAAAATAGTTGTTTAATATTAAATTACAGTTCTTGTCTTCCAAGGGACCCATGTTCCCATTAGCAACTTTTTTCTGTTTGTATATTGATAAAAAAATCTTTCCCACTTTTATGTTAAATGCTAGTTTACTTTCAAAATCTCTGCTTAGTTGTTCATTATTGTTTTTTTTATAAAGTTTTCCCATATAACCATCGAACATTACAGCACAAAAACAGGCCTTCTGGTCTGTGCTGAACTATTCTGCATAGTCCCACTGACCAACACTCAGTTCACATTCCTCTATACCCCTCCTGGCCTAGCAACTTTCCAATTTTTTTTCTTAAATTTAAAATTGAGCCCTCATTCACAACTTTAGCTGGCATTCAGCATAGCTATGGACATATCTATGGAAAATTCCCTTTTCCACCCTTCCACGATTCTGAAGTTCACCTTAATATTCCCCTTAAACTTTTCCCCTTTTTTAAAACAATTTTATAAATTTGATAGAGGAATAATGCATGTATATATTTAGATATTAATAATATAGCTTTTAGATGATGCAATGCAGAATGCTATATAAATTATACATTATCTTATAATTCTTGGAAAAAAAAGTAAAATCCTGATGAGAATTTCATCTAATATTGAGATATACATTGTGATTATCTTAAATAGACCAATCTCTTCTAGTTTAAAAAAAAACAAAATTAAGAAAAAGACCCCCCCAAAAAAAAAACTAATCTAACCCCTCCCACTAAACAGTCACCAACAAACAAACAAATTGTAAAGAATTGAGTATCGGCTCTTGGACATCAAATAGAAAACCCTCACAGAAAACCCCTGTCTAAATAATCAAATTATGATTATAGTCCATATTTTGTCAAATTCAACCTTGATCTCTTAAACATTGGATCTAATTTCTCCAAACTCAGGCAAGATATAATATCCTGTAACCATTGCATTTGAGTTGGTGCTCTGCTGTCTTTTCCATCTTATCAAAGTTACTCGTCTGGCCATCAATGAAGTATAAGCTATTATTTTTTGTGTTGAATTCAAGGAAATCCTCTCCTAGTGAATAACCAAACAAAACAATAAAAGGACGGTTCTAATTTAATCCTAAGAATCTGTGATAGAATTTAAAGAATATTCTTACTGTAGTTCAGGACATGCCCAGAGAGTCCGAGAGGTCTCAAAAATTTTACATCTGTCACATAGTGGATCAATATCAGGACAAAAATGAGATTATCTAACTTTGGACATATGTATTCTATGTACAACTTCAAATTGTATTAAACAATGACCTGCACTCAGTTCCCATCCCTCCATACCCCTCCTATCCTTGCAACATTCTAAATTTTTCTTAAATGTTAAAAATGAACCTGCATTTCATAACCTCAGCTGGCAGCTTGTTCCATCCTCCCCTGACTGAAGAAGTTCCCCATAAATTTTTTCCCTTTTACTCATAACCCATGACCTCTTGTTTGTATCTCATCTACCTTCAGTGGAAAAAGCCTTTTTGTATATTTTCTGTGTAAACCCCTCATAATTTTGTAAACCTTTATCAAACCTCCCTTCATTCTTCTATGCTGTAGGGAACAAAGTTTTAACCTACTTAACATTTTCCTGGAACTCTGTTCATCAAATCCTGGCAAAATCCCAGTAAATCTCTGCATTTTTCCATTTTTGATATCTTCCCTGTAGTTTGGTGACAAAAACAGCAGACAGTACTCTAAATCTAGCTTCACCAATATCATGTACGACCTTACCATAACATCCCAACTCTTGTACTTTGATTTATGAAGCCCAATATGCCACAGTCTATCTTCCTGTGACATCACACTCTGAATTACAGTATATATATATATATTTTTTTTCCCAGATCCCTTTTCCACTGCACTCCTCAGTGCCCTACCATTTATCATGCATTCCTACCTTGGTTTGTTCTTCAAGACTAACACTTCACTCTTGTCTACATTAAATTCCATCTGCCGTATTGGAGTTGGTCCAGATCCCTCTGCAAGTTTTGAAAGCCTTTCTCACTATGCATTCCACCTCCAAGCTTTGTCATCTGCAAACTTGCTGACCTAAATTACTACATCAATAATATAGATGATAAACAACAATGTACCTAACATTGATCTCTGAATCACATCACTAGTCACAGGCCTCCAATCTGGCTTCTATAAAGTCGATGTCAAATCCATTTTACTACTTTACTATGAATACTGAGTGTCAGAACCTTCCTAACCTTTCATGTGGGACTTGTCAAACATCCACAGCCTTTTCTTCAACTTTCCTGGTAATCTTCTCAAGAAAGATTGGTTAAACAAAACCATGTTGATTATCCATAATCAGTTTTTGTCCATCCAAATACTTAAATATCCAATCTCTTGGAACACCTTCCAATAACTTAGCCACTCCTGATGTCAGCCTCACCAGCCTTGAATTTCCTGGGTATTTTGAGCCTTTTTTAAAACAATGAAACATGCGCTCCGCTCTAGTCTTTCAGAACCTAACCTGTGGTTATGGATGTCTTAAATATCTCTGCCAGGGCATCTGCAATTTTGACACTAGTCTCCCTCAAGGTCCAAGGGAATACCACATTAGTTCCTGGAGATTAATCCACTTTTATTCACTTCAAGACAGCAAGCACCTACTCCTCTTTAATCAGTACAAGTTCCATGACCTCTATGCTAATTTGCCTCACTTCCCTGAGTAAATACAAATGTTTTAAAACAAAATTAATATCTTGGCTCCATACATAGCTGACGAATGTGAACAAAGACAAATTTTGTTCCTTGCTATCTTTTTGTTCTTAATATATCTACTAAAGCCCTCAGGATTTTCTGTCACCTTGTATGCCAAAGCAACTTCATGTCTTAGCAGTTCTGATTTCCCCCTTTTTTCCTGCATTATTTATACCCCTCAAGTACCTAAATTTGCTCCTTGTTGCTGATACACCTCTCTAAACCAGATCACCAAGGTTTCTAATGTTGACTATTTGGTGTTCTATAATGTTATCTTTACAGATTTGCTTCTCCAATTAAACCCATGAATGTGGTCATACCTTTCCCATTCCACAGCTCAATGGAGGAGCCCACCAGTCTGTCCTGCCAGAGCACAATTGTGAAAAAACAAACATTGGTGAAACTCAGTAAGTCAAACAGTGCCTTTATGTCAAAAGGGTGAAAATACATCAACATTTTGGACTTGAGCCTTTCACCAATTGTGATATTTTCCCTGATGAGCAAAGCCACCCTTCCCCATTTCATCCCCGCACCCCACCATTCTATCGCATCTAATCAACGGAACATTGAGCTACCCTTCCTGCAACCAAGTTTCACTAATGGCCAAAATAATTCCATGTGGCAATCCACACTTAAACTCATCTTTCTTTCCTTTAGTAATACTTGCCTTGAAATAAATGAACCTGAGAACAACCCTTTGATTTTTGTCTCTGCATTTTTCCATCATATTTTTCTTTCTCCATGCCACCTTCTGCTTTGGCACTCTGAATCCCATCACCCTGCAAATCAAGATTAAAACTCTCAGAGCAAACCTTACCATAAGGATATTAGTCCCTCTCCAGTTCAGAAGCAAACCATCCTGCAAGTACAGGTCCCACCTTGCTGGAAGAGAGCCCAATGATCCAAAAAGCTGCAGGACCAATCACCCTTCCAACCCACATCTTTGGTCTCATTGTGGTTCATGACATCTGGCTGCTGACCCTCCCTCTTAATGCCAAGAACATGAGATGTCCTGGACCCTGGCACAGAGTAGGCAACATGCCATCAATGATTCTCCATCTCTTCAACAGCACCTCTTAATGGTTCCCTTCACTATCAAATCCCTTATTGCTACAGTCACTTCTTCTTTCCTTTCATAGCCGTGACCATACTTTCCCAGTGACGTGACCGACGTGGCTTATTCCTCCTGGTAGGTCATCCCCTCAACAGTGTCCAAACTGATGTATGTGTTATTGATGGCAACGGCCACAAGGGTGTCCAATCTTCCAATCCTCCCACTCTTGACAACTGTCTGCATGAGCTTTTAACTTGATGCCTTCCAACATTTCCAGGGCCGGCTCTCCCTACCCTTACTGAAAAGATCTGAAAGTCCCATTGTTGCTCAACTATCACACTCTGTGTTCCCAGTCCACACTGGCCAACTCCAGTGACTGTTCTCTCCCTTGCTCGAAGCTCGCCATTCACATTCGGGGTGCTTGGTCCTCGCTCCGGTTGCAACGCCTCTGTCCCCGTGGTGTGGGGAGGGGGTGGTGGAGAAAGGGTCCTTTTATGCGGGGGTGGGGGGTGGAGAAAGGGTCCTTTTATGCGGGGGGGGAGCGTGTGCCCTCTCTGCCCCGACAAGACAGCATAGAGAGATTCAGCAATTTGAGCATAAATAGTTCCGACGCTCGCCGATGACGTCAAAACGCAAGCTGATTGGCTGAAAACCCTCAGGGTGAAGTTGTCGTCCGTGAAACTCGTCTCTGGCTGACGATCGGTGCCAGGCGATTGACGGGCTGATCCTCGAACTTGGTTTGATTGATGTCACGTTTCACCTATCAGCTGGAACATAATTTGACGCTTAAGTACATTCTCTCCGGTTGGTCAATCAAAGTTGTCAATCAAAAATAATCTGTTCCGTCTGTCAGAAGCGGACGGCCGCGCATTTCATTGCCATTGGTCAGTCTGACCACATGTAATCAACGCCATTGCTGATTGGTCTATTTATGACCGTGTCCGTGAGACAGTTTGCAACTCTGCGTGTTCTGATTGGTCAATTTGGGCGTGAGTCCGGTGGTCGCGGGAGCCGGGCCAGGGATGTGGGCGAGGTCGAGGCCCAGGCCCCAGGTGTGTGAGTTCGGCCGAAGCCGCTGCTGCGGAGCCCGGGCCTCGGCCGGGCCCCGGGCATGGCCCAGGAGAGGATGGAACTGGAGCTGCCCGGCTCGCCGGGCCCGAGTGACGGCGGCCTGCGGCGATCCAACAGCGCGCCGATGATCAGCGGCCTGAGGTGAGTGAACAGCCGGCTTTTCGCCCTGTCAGCGGAGCCGCGGCTTCCCGCTACCGTCTGCCACGGGAGAATGAAGACCAGGTGACCCGAGCAGCATCAGCATCAAGGCGAGGAACTGTGTAGTGGAGGGGAGATGGGTGACAGTCAGGAGAGAGAAAGGGATCGGGCTGTCAGTGCAGGGCTGCCCCGTGGCCGTTCCCCTCAATAATAAGGGTACCATTTTGGGAACTGCTGGTGGGGTGGGAAATGACCTGCCAGGGACAAGCCACGGCGATCAGGTCTCGGGGAAGGGAGGAGAAGAGGTGAGCTGTAGTTATAGGGATTCCACAGTTAGAAAGCCCAAGCCAAGTGGGCTGGACATGTAGTCAGAATGCCAGACAGCCGATTGCCTAAGCAGCCGCTGTACGAAGAACTGTGTCGGGGCAAGCGCTCAATCGGGTGGGTGAAGGGGGGTGGTGGGCAGAAGAAACGTTACAAAGACTGCCTCAAAGCATCCCGCCAAGGCCTGGGTGTCGACATCAATGCGTGGGAGACTTTTGCCCTCGACCGTCCAGCTTGGCGCAGTAAGATGACCACAGGAGCCTGTGCAGCTGAAGTCAGGCGCATCATCGAGGCGCAATGAAAGTGTGCTGTGCGCAAGGCCCCAGCAGCATCCACTGCCTTGACAGCACCTGAGATCGAATCGCAAAATGTTAGGTTGCAGGTGCAGCAGGTTATTAAGAAGGCAAATGGAATGTTGGCCTTCATCGCTAGAGGAATTGAATTCAGGAGTAGGGAGGTAATGTTGCAACTGTATGAGGTACTGGTGAGACCGCACCTGGAGTACTGTGTCCAGTTCTGGTCTCCATATTTGAGAAAGGATATACTGGCTTTGGAGATGGTCCAGAGGAGGTTTACTAGGTTGATCCCTGGGATGAAGGGGTTGACTTATGATGAAAGATTAAATCGTCTAGGATGGTATTCGCTCGAGTTCAGAAGAATGAGAGGAGATCTTATAGAAACAAATAGGATTATGAAGGGTATGGATAGGATAGATGTAGGAAGGTTTTTTGAGCAGCTGGCCGGGGAAATTAAAACCAGAGGACACAGTCTCAAGATTCGGGGGAGTAGATTTAGGACAGAGATGAGGAAAAATAGTTTTTCCCAGAGAGTAGTGAATGTTTGGAATTCTCTAACCAGGGAAGTGGTTGAGGCTGCTTTATTAAACATATTTAAAATTCGGTTAGATAAATTTTTACATGATAGAGGAATTAGGAGATATGGGGAGAAGGCAGGTAGGTGGAGTTAGGTCATAAATTAGATCAGCCATGATCGTATTGAATGGCAGAGCAGGCTCAATGGGCCATTTTTGGCCTACTCCTGTTCCTACTTCCTATGTGCCACCCGCCCACTTGTGTCCCACATGTGGGCGACCCTTCATGGCCTGGATTGGCCTCACCAGTCACCTCCGGACCCACAGCCACCAAACTCCAATTTAACTTTGAAGCCATGGTCATCTTCGATTACGAAGGACGAACAACAACAATAATAGTTAGAGAGACAGAGAAGAGGTTCTGTGGAAGAGATCAAGTATCCAGGATGATATGTTGCCTCCCTGATCCCAGGGTCTGAGATATCTTTCATCGAATCACGGAAAATCTCAAGAAGGATGGTGAACACTCAGATGTCATGGTAAGGGAGGAAGGGTGATGAGCTCCTGCAAGCAAAGTTTAGGGAGCTTAGTAATGAACAGGACTCAAGGGTTGTGTTTCAGGATTGCTACCCATGCCATGTGCTAGTGAGGTTAGAAACTGGAGGATAATGCAGCTCAACAGGTGGCTAGGCTTTAGGTTTCTGGATCATTGGGCTTTATTCCGATGAAGGTGGGACCTGTTCCGATGGGATGGTTTGCATCTGAACTGGAGGGAGTCTTGAATCCTTGTGGGAAAGTTTACTTGTGCAGATCTGGGTGGGTGGGGGGAGGATTAAACTAGAGTCCCAGAGCAGATAGGGGAGTGGAGAAGGAAAAAGATGAGGTGAAGATTGCATGTAAAGCCAGAAGTCAAAGGGTTGTACGTGATGGAAATCTCAGGTGTAAAGCAAGCATGGGAAAGTGGTAGAGGAAATAAAACACATATGAGCATGGGAAAGTTGCACCGACAATGAAACATGCGCATAAAAATGGTACCTTGCCACCCAGCCATTAGAACTGCTAGAAGTAATTGAGGATTTTTTTACTCCATTCCACAAATCTTCGATTTGATGAATAGCATGTAGACTGTTTGTACTCATTCCGACAAGTTCCTGTTGTTGTTCATTCTGCACTCATTCCACATGCTAGTTAACAGTTCTCTGCTGTGATCTCACTTTTTTGCTCTTTCCATTCCCTGCCTCTTTACAAACTTCCCATTCACGCAAGAATGTCATGATCGCATCTCTAATGGGACTGGGCGTACCTGGTCACCTGTTCACATTACAGCCAATTCAAAATGGATCAGCTTTGATACTACCTCCCTAGGTGGTTCATTCCCTGGTTGATTTGGACCCCCCTCCACCCTCATACTGGGTTGGGAACATTCACACTGGCAGGTGACCTGGTAAAGTGCCGGTGTGAAGATTGGAGGTATTGTGGACAGTCAGAAAGGCTTTCAAAGCTTGCAGAGGGATCTGCATCAGTTTGAAAAGTTGGCTGAATAATGGCAGATGGAATTTAATGCAGACAAGTGTGAAGTGTTGCATTTTGCAAAGAATATATATGTTAAATGGTTGAATTTTGAGGAGTGCGGTAGAACAGAGGGATCTGGGAATATAGATACACAATTCCCTGAAAGCAGCATCACAGGTAGATAGGGTTGTAAAGAGAGCTTTGGCATAATGGCCTTCATAAATCAAAGTAATAAATAAGTATAGGAGTTGGGCTGTTATGGTAAAGTTACATAAGACATTGGTGAGGCCAAATTTGTCCAGAGTGCAGAGAAGATTGACTTCAGGAACTGAGTACAGGGAAAAGTTAAACAGGTAAGACTTTATTCCCTGGCGTGTAGAAGAATGAGGGAGATTTGAGAGAGGCATTTAAAATGATAAAGGGTAGAGACAGAGTAAATGTAGACAGGCTTTTTCCACTGAGGGAAGGTGAGATACAAACTGGAGGACATGGGTTAAGGGTGAAAGGGGAAAGGTTTAGGGGGAACATGAGGGGGAACTTCTTCACATAGAGTGGTGGAGTGTTGAACGAGCGGCTGGGTGAAATGAATGTGGGAGGTATGGAGGGCTGTGGACTGTTGCAGGTCAATGAGACTAGGAATAAAACTGGTTTGGCACAGATTAGAAGTTCCAAAGGCCTGTTTCGGTGCTGTAATGTTGTAAGGTTCTGTGCTTGTGCCGACCTGTATAAACCTACTCAACAAAAGAACCCTTTCAAACCTCGTACCCATAAGACCTCTATTTACTGTATCTTGCATCTATGAGCCTGTCTAATAGTTGCATAAATGGCCCTATTGTACCAGCATTTCAAGTACCCACTACTTTCTGTTTTTTTTAATAAAAAGAGAAAACGTTCCCCTGATATCTCCTTGAAATGTTACTGCCCTCACCTTGTACAGATGTCCTCTGGCATTTGTCTCTATCACCCTAGGAAAATGGTGCTGTCTGTTCACTCTATCTATGTCTATCATATTCTTGTAACTGGAATTCAGTCACTTCTCATCCTTCTTCACTCCAAAGAAAAAAGTCCTAGCTTTGTTAACTTTGCCTATTAAGACACATTCTCCAATCCAGGCAACATTCTGACAAATCTCTTCTGTGCCCTCTCCATAGCTTCCATATGATTCTTGTAATGACCGGAACAGTATTCCAAGTGTTGTCTCCTCACAACTTTATGGAACATTACCTCATGACTCTTTAATTCAATCCCCAAACTAATAAAGGCCAGTACACCATATCTTCTTAACTATCCTGCTTAGCATTGTTGAGAGATCTATGGATTTGAACCCCATGTACTCTGCCTTCAATTTTTTTCCCTTCCAAAATGCATCACTTTATCTGCATGGTACAACCTGGAAGTTTTGAGTGGCAAGGGTAGAATAGCATCAGCAACATGGGTTCAAATCTGACGCCGTCTTTGAGGAATTCATGAGTTCTCCCTGTGTCTTCATGGGCTTCCTCCAGGTGTTCTGGTTTCCTCCCATTCTTCAAAACATACAGGAGCTACTGGTTAATTGGGTTATTTGGGCTGGAATGCCCTTAACTGTGCTGTATGTCTGAATTTTTAAATAAACCACCGGAGTCTTGAAGGTCACATCAATGTGACTGCTTGATTGCAACATCCTGGAGGCAGATGTCCTTTGTCTCAAATTTGCAACAGTCTGGTAAAACTTTCTGATGAAGAGGTTCCAAAAAACAGAGTTGATTCACTCTTACCCTGTCAGTGTTCCAGATTGTTTGTTCTCCCGATGAGTTTGCTGCCACGGCCATTCTCATGACACTGGTGGAGGTGGGCTGTCTGATGGAAAGGGTGTTAGATTTGTCCCACAATCAGCAAGGATCCACCCATGCGTCAGCAGGCCAGCTCACACCAGATGATCTCTTCTGCTCCAATCATTCTCTCAGTTATCTTCCTCTTCTTTCTTTTTCCTTTTTTTAAAATTTTTTTATTTTTCACACCATAAATCACATTAACCATAGTACACACTTTTTCCTTTTCTCCCCCCCCTCCTTCCTCCCATCCCACCCTCCCTACCTCCCCCCTCCCGTCCATTTAAGGTATAAAATCTAGGATACATTAAACCAGTCAGACAATGTTGTCATTCAATAAAAATACACCAGAAATTCTACTGAGTCCATTCTTTTCATTTCCTTTTCCCTCCGTTAACTTAGGTAATGATTGTCCCCGGTAGGTTTTCGCTATTGTATTTAATGTAAGGCTCCCATATTTGTTCGAATATTTCAATATTATTTCTAAAACTATATGTTATTTTTTCTAATGGAATACATTTATTCATTTCTATATTCATTGTTGTATTTTCAAATTATCTTCCAATTTCCAGGTTGACATAATACATTTTTTTGCTACGGCTAGAGCTATCTTAACAAATCTTTTTTGTGCATCCTCCAAATCAATTCCAAATTCTTTGTTTTTTATGTTACTTAGGAGGAAGATCTCTGGATTCTTTGGTATATTGTTTTCTGTTATTTTATTTAATATCTAATTTAGATCTTCCCAAAATTTTTCTACTTTCTCACATGTCCAGATTGCATGAATTGTTGTTCCCATTTCTTTTTTACATCGAAAACATCTATCCGATACTGTTGGGTCCCATTTATTTAACTTTTGAGGTGTAATGTATAGCCTGTGTATCCAGTTATATTGTATCATACGTAACCTCGTATTTATTGTATTTCTCATCGTTTCGGAGCATAACTTCTCCCATGTTTCCTTTTTTAACTTTATATTTAAATCTTGTTCCCATTTTTGTTTAGTTTTACCATTTGTTTCCTCATTCTCCTTTTCTTCTTCTTTCTTTTTCCTTGATGAGACAGCCCTAACACATCCAGTTGATCAGATCACAGTAGGTGATTTGCACTTGATCTTAGCCAAAAGGCCAAAAGTTTAACTGAGGTTTATAAGATTGAGAGGCTTGGATAGGGTCGACAGCCACCGCATTTTTCTGAGGGTGGCAGTGGTCAATACCAAAGCACACTTGTTTAAGTGGAGAAAAGTTTATGGGAAATGCCAGAGCTAGGTTTTTGACAAAGTGGTAGGGGCTGGGAATGCATTGCTTGGGTGCTAGTGGAAGCTGTTTTAATCAGGACATTTCCGAGACTGTGAGATGGTTCATGAATCGAAGATAAATGAATGGTTTTGGGATATGAGGAAGGGAAGGGTTATATTGATGTGGAGTAGGTTTATATAGGCCAGCACATCATGGGCCAAAGAGCCCGTTCTCTGCTGTACTGTTCAGTGTTCCATCTCCTCCAGTTGCTTGGTTATCTCTGCTAATTACTACTGTGTGTGATTTCAAAGTGTTGTTGAATTTTGCTATCTAATGAGCAGAACATCACTCATTGTTTGTGATGTCAGAACTGCCAAATAGCTTGATTGTTACACCTGCTTTACACAATGAACTGAAGGACAAGATTTTAATATTATGATTTAATTTCTTGAAGCGTTTAATATCAGTAGCTTGATGGACTCCAGGAAGAAAGTAAGGCAGTGTGCAAATTTATTATCTTTCATTGTATGATGCCATTTGGAACCACAAAAGTTTCAGTGAAAATGGAACCGAAGCTAAAAATTGAGTGAGTTCTTTTCTCATTAGTTCAAGACAATGGGTTTTGGGAAAGATCAGAAAGAATGAATGTGGAAGTGGGCTCATTTGGCAGAAAGGAGAGTCATTGGATGAGGTTTACCTGGATTTTTGACAAGGTATTGAACATGAGGCTGCTAAACAAGATGAGAACACATGGTATTACAGAAAAGATACGAGCCTGGATAGAAGATTGGCTAACTGGCAGGAGGTAGGCAATGGGAATAAAAGAGGCCTTTTCTCGTTTGCCGCTAATTATCAGTGGTGGTCTGCAGGGATTGGTGCTGGGACCGCTTCATTTCACGTTGTATATCAATGATTTGGATGATGGAATCAGCTGCTATCTGTGGGAGCTTGTACGCTCTCCCAATGACTGTGTGGGTTTCCCCTGGGTGCTGGAGTTTCCTCCCACCTTTCAAAAACATGTGGAAATTTTAGGTTCATTGGGATATTTGGGAGGCACAGGCTTGTGTACTGCAAGAGCCTGTTGCTATGCTGTATATCTAAATTTAAAGCAATTGATAAGGCATTTGACATTGTCCCCTATGTTAGCTCATTCAGGGTCATGAGGAATAAGATCCAAGGAATCTTGACTGCATGGATTCTGAATTGGTTTGCCTGCAGAAAGCAGAGGGTAGTAATAGATGGAACATACTCTACCTGGAGGTCGGTGATGAGGAGTTCTGCAGGGATCTGTTCTGGGACCCCTGTTCTTTGTGATTTTTATAAATGATTAAATAAGTGGGTGGATAAGTCAGTAAGTTTGCAGATGATACCAAGGTTGGAGCTGATGTGGATGTAGAAAGATGTTGTAGGTTACAACAGCACTTAGACAGGGTAGAGTGATGAAAGATGGAGTTCAATCCAGGGAAGACTGAAGTGATAAACTTTGGAAGTTCAAACTTGAAGCTGGAGTTTAGTTAATGGCAGGATTCAGCAGCATGGAGAAACAGAAGGATCTTGGGGTTCAGGTCTATAGATCCAGCAAGTTTGTTACAGATGTTGATTTGGTGGTTATAAATGCCGATGGTTCAGGTTATAGGTAATCAAGAGATTGAGTACAAGAGCTGTGAGGTAATGTTGCAGCTCTATAAAAGCTCTATCAAAAAGTTTGATTAGTTCATTTCTCATGATTGGAAGGATTTGATGCTTTGGAGAAGGTGCAGAGAGATCTGCCAGGATTTAGTCTGGAATGGAGAATTTATCATATGAAGCAAAATTTGCAGAGCTTGGGCTTTTCTCTTTGGGGTGACAAATGATGAGAAGTGGCTTAATATAAGATTGAGTGATTTTGATGGGGTAAACAACCAGCACCTTTTTTTCTGGGGTGACAAAAGTAAATGTCAGAGGGCATCTGTTTAAGGTGAGGGGTAATGTCAGAGGTAAGGTTTTTTTTTTCCACAGGGTGATGAGTATCTAGAATCCATTGATCAGGGTGGTAGAAGTTGGTACAGTGGCGACATCAAAAGACTCATGCAAACGCATCAATAAAGAGCTTTGGATGTGAGGTAGGTAAGGTTTTTGAGTAAGTTTACATTGGTCGGCACATCATCATGGGTAATGTGCAGTATATTCTCTTAGTGAAAATTATTGTGGGTCCCCTTGTGGAATAAGACAGGAAAAATTGAATTGTGTAGAAGGAAATGGCAGAAAAACTAAACATTTTTTCTCCCCTCTGTCATCTACCAAAGTTTTTTTTTAAATCTACCAAAGTTCTGATGGTAAAGCAGGCATGAGGGTCAAAATGGCATGGTTCTGTTTCTAATGCTCTTGAATATCCATAGTCTGCCACTATATTTGGTGACAATATTGTTAGAATTTTCAGTGTTTACCACTTCTCTTTCTTTTAAAATTGCTTGAAATAGATGTGAGTACACCCATCTTTAAAATTCCAGTCTTAATCCCTTTTTGGATGCACCTCCAGTGCCTCAATTTGAGCTTCTCATAGTGTTTGATGACACCTGATTCAGATGTTAACAGAAATCTGACTCTTTGTGTTTGATTGTTTTTAGTGACAACTCTCAGATTTTTCAGCCAGATGTACTTCGCAACCGTAGGAATAGCACGACTGTGATGAACAGACATAGTCAGGTATGGCTCCTCCATCCACACAGAGGGTGGTGGGTACATAGAGTGATCTGCCAGAGCAAGGGGGAGAGATGCTGACAATTGTGATGTTCCAAAGACATTTTATATAGGTTCATGGATGAGAAAGGTGTAGTGGGAGAAAGGTACCTTGCTAGTTGGTCTCTATTGTATTTGTTCTCTAGAACAATAGAACATTACAGCACAGAAAACGGGCCCTTGGGCCCTTCTAGTCTGTGCCGAACTATTATTCTGCCTACTCCCACTTACCTACACTCAGTCAGTCGCCCTCCCATCCAGGTACCTATCTAAATTTTCTAAAATGTTAAAATTGAGACCGCATTCACCACTCTAGCTGGCAGCTCATTCCACACTCCCATCACTCTCTGTGTGAAGAAGTTCCCCCTAAACCTTTCCCTCTTCACCCTTAATCATGTCCTCTCATTTGGATCTCATCTACCCTCAGTGGAAAAAGCCTGCTTGCATTTACTCGATCAAATCTCCCCTCATTCTTCTACGCTCCAAGGAATAAAATCCTAACCTGTTTAACTTTTCCCTGTAACTCCCTTCCTGAAGTCCCGGCAACATCCTAGTAAATAGTCTCTCCAATCTTTTTTTAATCTTATTGATAACTTTCCTGTAGTTAGGTGATCAAAACTGCACACAATACTCCAAATTTGGCCTAATCACTTTACTATATCATCCCAACTCCTATACCCAATGCTTTGTTTTATGGCCATTTTGCCAAAAGCTGTCTATCTACCTATCTATCTATCTCTGCCTAAAGTGTTCCATTTCTTGTCTTTATTAAATTTCATTTGAAATTTGTCTGCTCATTCAAAAGGTAAAATTCATAAAGGGAGTTGAGAAGTTAATGCCAGTCCACTACTGAGTTGACTTGGAGATTTTTTGACTGGACATTGTGTACCGCAAGTCAGCATGTGCTCCATCCTGCCTGAATTTACTCTTCCTTCTGAGCACGTTAACTAAATTATAAGAATATAATTTTTAAATAATATTCAAGTTCTGCAAGATCTAAAGTGAAGATTTTGAGAGTTTATTCTGCTTTTTATTTTCTAGATTGTTCCTTCATCGCCAGTTCGAATACCAAGCAGCAGGCTGCATCAGATCAAACAGGTGAAGCCAACATTTCTACCACCGATGAAAACGTTTGGAACCCAGAAAGGTTCGATCGTGGCAGACATTGCCACAGCCGGGTTCAGCATGTGTGCATTAGTTCTCCCTTCAGTACCTTTATGCTGTGTCCTGTTTATTATCCTAACATAGAATAAAGCAATTAATTTATTCAAGGAACAAGTTTATTTGATTTTAGTTGTCCTTTAGATTTAGAGTATTCTGGAGTAGTTCCTGGGTTGTTGCTTCAGATTTCTCTCAGACAGATAAACTGATCGGCACAGGACAGTTTGTAAAGTGCATTGACTATAACAGGATTTCATGTTACATCTGTACAAAACATTGATGAGTCTGCACTTGGACTACTGTGTACAGTTATGGTCACCCATCTGGTATGCTTAAATATCAGGAGAGACTGTACAGGCTGGGACTTTTGTCCCTGGAGTATAGAAGAGTAAGGGAGGAACAATAGCGAATCAGGGGCAAAGATAAATTGTCATAGTCCTTTTACCACAGTAGGCACATCTAAAACAGTAGAATATAGATTTAAGGTGAAAGGAGAAAAATTTTGATGGGATCTGAGGGAACCTTCTTCACACAGAAGGTGGTGGGGAAGTAGTTGAAGTGGGGAAAATTGTAAAATTCAAAAGGCATTTAGGCAGATATACAGACAGGAAAGATTTGATGATGTTATTGAGTTTATTGTCATGTACATGGTACAATGTGCACTGAAATTCTGATTTGTTGCAACTAAACGGGTACTTCACAAAAAAAACCAAGATATTTTAAATAGATTATGAATGCAAAAGATAGGTAGTTAATAAATATTCACAGCTGACCTACTACAAAAAAAAATGGTGTTGGAATATTCTTTTTGTGGTGTCGGAGGAGTCCATGATTGCTGTAACAGGGGAGGTGCAAAAGCTTGATTGGATATAAACTGCTCTTGAACTTGGAGGTGGTGGTTTATAGGCTATGTACTTTTTGCCTGAAGGTAGCAGTGAGAAGAGGTTGTGACCAGGCGTCCTTTACGATTTTGGCTGCCTTCCTGAGGCAGCACCTCACATGATGGGATGTTGGAGACTGTGATGGACCTTAGCTGTTCAAGGTTCCATTACTTTAGGGCTAGGCCCTTCCAAGTGAAGCAACACTTCACATGTGAATCAGCAGGGTCCATATAAAGTGAGTGCTCCCATTGTGGCCCCCTTCACATCAGAGACAAACTGGGAGAATGCTGCGTTGAACACCTTCGTTCTGTCCGCTGTAATAGCAGGGATTTCCCAGTGGCAACCCATTTTAATTCCCCATTCCATTCCCATGCCCATGTATCTTTCTATGGACTCATGCACTGCAAACTGAGACCACCCAGTTTCTCCTCTTCTGTCTTGGCACCGTCCAACCAGATGGCATTAGCATCGACTACTCTGTTTCTGTTTGGCCCCCCCTGCCCACCAACCCCCACCATCTCTTTTTCCATCCCTATGTCTCCTTTCCTCCATCTCCCCACCCCTTGTCTCTCTCCTTTTCCATATCTCTCTATCTTGTTTCCTGCAGTTCTGCATTTACAGAGCTACCCCACTCCCCTGATCAATTCTCCATTCTTCTCTGCTACCCTCCTATCCATGTCCACCAATGGCCTCAGCTGTTGGCCAGTGCTCCTACCCCTTCTTCCCTCTTTCCCCTCACTTTTTTCAGACACTTTCCTGCTTTATGGTCATACCTTGACCAAGTTTTCAGGTCCTAAGCATTGGTTATATATCTTTGCCTCCTATTGAGGCTGTGGGTCCTGCTGGGTTTCTCCAGCACTTTTGTCATAATTGTGTGATGCTGCTTCATAATAAGTACTCTACGTTGTATTTAACAAATCTTGTAGGGTTTTTCAAGATTACCAGAAAAGTTGAAGGAAATGCTGTGGATGTAGTCTACGTGACTTTAGTAATAAGGCCTAGACAAATTCCCACGTGGGAAGTTAGTCAGGAAGGTTCAGGAGCTCAGTATTGGTGAGGTAGTAAACTGCATTTGACATTGGCTTTCTGGGAGAAGCTGGAGCGTGGTAGTGGATAATTGCTTTTCTAACTGGAGGCCTGAGACTTATGGAATTTAATGCAGACAAGTTTGAGATGTTGCATTTTGGAAGGATAAACCAAGGTAGGACATTCACAATAAATGGTAGGGCACTGAAGAGAGTGGTAGAACAGAGGCATTGGGAATGCAGATACATAATTCCCTGAAAGCGGCGTCATAGGTGGATATAGTTGGCCTTCATAAATAAAAGTATTGAATATAAGAGTTGGGATGTTATGATAAAGTTGTATAAGACATTGGTGAGGCCAAATTTAGAATAATGTGTGCAATTTAGGTCACTTAACCACAGGAAAGATAAAAATACAATTTAAAGAGTGAAGAGAAATCTTGCATACTAGGATATTGCCAGGAATTGAGGAACTGAGTTTGGTACATACTAGAAGGGCCAAAGGGGCATGTTCCTCTGCAGTAATGTTCTATGGTATACAAAATTATGATGGGCACCCTCCAACTGGATGTCATTAATATCGACTTCTCTGGATTTCTTTAAACCACACCCCCCTCTCGCTTCTTCCCTATCACTTTCCCCCAGCTCTGTCTCGCTCCCTTTTCCCTATCTGCTTTCACAGAGACATAATCAATTCTCAGCTCTCCCCTTTGTTGGTCTGGACTCCAGCCAGAACTGTCTGGATTCTGAGATTTCCTGGGTTTTTTTGCTCATTCTGCTTCTACCATGAAGAAGGGCTCAGGCCTGAAACATTAGCAATATATCTTGTCTCCTGTGGGTGCTGAAAGACCAGCTGATTTCCTCCAGCATTTCGGTGTTTTTACATCACAGTGTCTACAGTCTTTCATGTTTCACCACCTTCCTCACACTGACAACCCAGCTCACCTCTGCGCAAGTGTTCTAAGCAGGCCCTTGGCATATCTTCCCGCACTGACAACCTGGCTCACCTCCTCGCAAGTGACGACAGCGAAAAGAATGCATGCATATTGAGGGGCATTGCCCATTCAGTGGGGCAAACCTGTGAATGTTGAATGAAGTCCCCATGAGGTTCATCATCCTGTCTTATTTATCTGAAATTTATTTTTGTATTTACTTCCTTTTTTTGCCAGTCTTTTAAGTTTCTGCTTGATTAAATGCTGAATAATTTGGAAGGGTGGGGGGGTTTACTGTAAATGACAGGGCCCTTGGGAGCATTAAAGAACAGCGAGACCTCCATGTTCAAATCCATGGATCCCTAAAGGTGGCAGCACAGGTAGGTAAGGTGATGAAAAAGGTGCACAGAATACACATCTTCATTAGAAAAAGCAAAGAATCTTGTGTGCTGTTGACTTTGTCACAGGAGAACTATGTACAGTTGTGGTCCTTGGATTTTAGGAGAAAAAGATTGCACAGGAGAGGGTGCAGAGGGAATCCACCAGGATGGCAGCACAGGGAGATTGAGTAATGAAGAGTGTTTCGGTTGCTCGCCTTCATTGGTTGGGGCATTGAATACATGTAAGTGTTGGAACATCATGTTGAAGTTCTACAAGCTGCGATGAGGCCATACTGGGAATATTGTGTGCAGTTTTGGTAACCTGGATATAAGAATTGTATCATAAATTTGGAAAGAATAGCGAAGATGTGTACCAAGTTGTTGCCAGGATTAAGGAATTTGAGTTATCATTAGAAACTGAAAAAACTAGGCCTAGAGTGTAGGAGGTTCAGAGAAGGTTTCATTGAGGTCCATAAAAATTATGAGAGGCATAGATAAGGTGAATAGTGACAGTCAGTTTCCTTGTGGGAGAATCTAAGGCAAGAGGGAATAACTATAAGGTGAGAAAGTAAGATTTAGAAGGGACATGAGGGGATAGTTGTTCTTGCAGATAGTGGTGGGCATGTAGAACGAGCTGCCAGAAATTGTGGTGGAATCAGGTTTGTAAGCCTCCTTTGAGAAATATTTAGATATCTGCATGGGATACTTTTTCTTGACAATAAATCTGATTCTGAATGGTGGGATGGGGTTGGAGGGCCTAATGTGGGCAAATGGGAGGACATGTTGTCGGCATGGACAATTTGAGCCTGTGGTCTTGATTCTGTGCTGTAAGACCATAACCCTGGGTGGGCAGAGGAATGCTTGATGGAATTTAATGCAGAGAAATGTGAGTTGTTGCAGTTGGAAGGTCTAACATGGGTAGAACCTACACACTGAATGGCTGAGATATGGGGAATTGAGATACATAATACTTTGAAAATGGCATCACAGATAGTTATGATGGAAAAGTATTTTGCCACATTGGTCTTCATCAGAGTACTTGGGATGTCATATTGCTGTTGTGCAAAGCATTGATGAAGCTTCATTTGGAGTATTGTGTTCAATTTTTATTCTACTCTGCAGAAAAGATGTTGTTCAGTTGGAGAGGGTACAAAGAAGATTTACGATGATGTTGCCAGGACTCAGGGATGGGGGGGGGGGGGGTTGCGCCTGGGCACAAGGGAGAGGTTGAGCCGGGTGGGGGTTTATTCCTTGGAGTGCAGGAGGATGAGGAGTGATCTCATAGAGGTGTACAAAATCATGAGAGGAAATCAGGTGAAAGCAGAGAGTTTTGCCTCAAGAAAAGGAATCGGTAACCAGAGGACAGAGGTTGAAGGTGAGGGGGGAAAGATTTAACAGGAACACAGAGGGTGGTGGGTGCATGGAACAGGCTGCCAGAGGAGGTGGTTGAGGCAGGGACTTATGCATTGTTTAAGAAAAATTTGGATAGATACATGGCAGGATAGGTTTGGAGGGATTTGGACCAAGCACAGGAAGGTAGGGCTAGGGTGCGTGGAACATTTTGGTTGGGTGGGCAGGTTCAGCCAAAGGGCTGTTCAAGTGGATGATCTGAGGTACAAGGATTAATTTGGAAGAACTTAGTGGGTTGAGCAACATCAATGGGAGAAAAAGAATATTGAGCACTTTGTGTGTGCACCTTTCATTAAGATTAGAGTGCAGAGGGAGGTGATTAATTTAATAAGGGAGGTGGGGGGGGGAATTTGTGAAACAGGAAGGGGTGAAGGATGACAGACAGATGCGAAAGTGGAGTTAAAAATACAAAAAGCTGGAGAAACTCAACAGGTTAAACAGTGTCCTTTATGCAGCAAAGGTAAAAATACATAACTGATGTTTCGGGCTTGGGCCCTTCGTAGTATGAGGGATTGTCGGCAGGTGTCTGAACAAAAAGATGGGGGGAAGTGGGGGTGGAAAAGGCAGAAGATGGTAGGTGGAGAAGGGAGAAAAGGGACAGTAGCACCGATCAGGGAGAGGAGGGATAGCTTGGAGGGTAGAGGGGGAAGGGAGGAGAGAACAGGAAAGAGTGGAAAGGGGGAGGGGTAAGAAAAGGCGAGCAGGTTTAGCAGAAAGCAGAGAAGTCAATGTTAATGCCATCTGGCTGGAGAGTGACCAGATGGAAAATAAGGTGTTGTTCCTCCAGTCTGAAGGTGGTCAGGGTGGGATAGTATGAGGCCATGGACGGACATGTAAATGTAAGAGGGTGACTCAGATTTAAATAGTTGGATTCTGAGAGGTCTCAGGACAGCATAGAGGTGCTGAACGGAGCAACCTCCCAATCTGTGACCGGCCTCTCCGACGTAGAGAAGCCCACAAATGGACCACCGGATGCAGTAAATCAGTACTGTGGACATACAAATGAAACGTTGCTTCACTTGTAAGGCCTGTTTGGTGCCCAAGACTGTGGTGTGAGGGAGGTGTGGGTGCAAGTGTTGCACATCCTGCAGCCACAGGGGAAAGTGTAAGGTGGGGGGGGGGGGGGGTGGTGTGCAGCATTAGGTTGGGAAGGATGAGTGCACTAGGGAATCACGGAGGGAGTGGTCCCTAAGGAAGGCCGAGAGTGGAGGAGAATGAAAAAATGTGTCTGGTGGTGGGATCCTGTAGTAAGTGCCCAAAATTACCGGAAAATAACGTGTTGGATGCAATGATAGGTGAGGATGAGGGGGATTCTATGTTTGTGTATGGGAGAAGAGGGGGCCAGGGCAGATGAGCGGCAAATAGAGAAGATGAGGGCTGAGTTGATAGTGGTGGAGGGAAAGCCTCATTTGTGGAAGAAGGCAGGCACATCAGAATTTATCGTCATGAACAAGTCATGAAATTCAGTGTTTGCAGCAGCGTCAAAGTGTAAACATTTATATTATCACCGTCTTATAACATTACCATATATTTAAAAAATGTAGTGCACGAAAAGTAAGGCAGGAATCTGATGGCAGCAGGGATGACCTCAATGTGCCTTTGAGTGCTCATCCCTGGAAGACCTCGTCTTGGGAATGGATGCAGCGGAGATGGAGAAATTGAGAGAAGGGGATGGAATCCTTGTAGGGGACAGGGTGTGAGGAAGTGTAGTCAAGGTAGTTATGGCAGTTAGAGGGTTTGTATGGAAGATGCGGAAGTGGAGGTGATTGACTGGCAGGTGCCAGGCAAAAGGGGGGGTGAGGAAAAATGGAGGATTTGGTGAAGAAGAGTTGCACAGGGTGGGGAAGAAAAAAATGTGGATCATGGTATTAAGTAAAGATGAAGGCTGAAGGTACTGCAATCTGATAAGTAGAGAAGGTGATCATTGTGATGTAAAGGAAGCTAATAGGGAAGAGATGAATTGCAAGGGGGTGGGGTTTGAGAATGGACGGGGATTTGTGGGGAAGGGGGAAGATGGACGTATTGAGAAGAGGAGAAAGGGAACTCATGAAATTGGAAGGTTCTGAGTTCATAAAATTGGGCTTTAGACTATCCAGGTGGAATATGAGATGTTGTTCTTATAATTTACATTGGGTCTCAACCTGACAATGGAAAAGACACCAGATGGACAGGTTAGTGTGAGAGTGGGAAAGCACTTGGAGCTTGAGATGGCCATTGTGGACAGAGTGGAGAAGATTCCAGAGGAGCTTCCTTGCACAAAAATTCAGGGTGGAACATAGTGTAACCATGACTTTTGTGGGGTCACTAAATTAAAAGCAAAACACACTTGTTTAGACAGGCTGAAAAATGCAAGTTATGCAGTTGGCAGAACACAAGTGCTAGATTTGTTTGTTCCACTTGAAGTACATTTGGCTTGTTTACTTCACAATGCCAACCAAACAAAATGACTGTTAAAAATGTCAGTACATTTCATAGATGTATGTTTGAAAGATTGCATCCAACTGTGTACCTTTTTTTTCCCTTAGCAAATAAAACATCCATACACTGACAATTAAATAGAAACTCTTCGTTGTACAGCAGTAGTGGATGTTCGCTAACTAGAGAGACATGTAAATCAAGCCAGCTACCTGTCAACCTTTTGTTTCTTCTTTGAAATAGGAAGAAGGAATGGATCTCATGAACAGAGAGACAGCTCATGAGAGGTAAGGTTGAAGTGAGGCATTACACATTTGTTGAAGGCTGGAACTTTTGGGTTGAATCAATAGGAAATTTACAACATAAAAGTAGTCCATGCAGTTAGTGATAAGAACTGTGCAGCTTGATCGTGTATTCTAGTATGGGTTCCTTCACCCTCTGATCAGCTTTCTTGACGTGTATTCAGTTCCTGTATAAATATGGGGCAGGTTTCTGGGTCACAGTCTTGGGTGAATTATTTTTCATTTTCTTTCCTTTTATGTTTCTATTAATTACAGTTAACCTATGCCCTGATTTCTTGATCCTTGGACTTAAGGGAAATGTTGTTGCCTACTGTAATCTCATCATTTTCTAAATCTTAGTTATTATCTTCAGCCTCCACTGTACCAAAGAATTGCCACAATTTTCAATCTCTGTTCATCTTTGTGGACCTCTAGTAGTGCATCTTTGCCATTCTTGTAACATCTGGTGTCGTGTACAGAAGGGAGTGCAGTACTGCAGCTGTAATACAATGAGCATTCTGTTAATTTCTTCCATGGTCGCTAACGTTTATATTCAATGCCTCACATGATAAAGAAAAGCAACATTTAGTGAAGCAAAAATACACAGATGCTGGAAATGGTACTTAAAAACAATTACAGAAATAATCTTGAAAAGATTGAGGTAAAAACCAAATGTCCATTTTACAGAATAACTTTTGATGCTAACAGATTTTTTAAAAAACATCCACATGTTGGAGCTTTGAATTGCAGAGTGTAATGGCTGCTGGATACTGAACCAAATGAGAAACTGAAGCAAACACTGTTACCCAACCTGTTTACTGCCCTCAGTTTTTTTTTAGGATTGACAGTTATACAGTACAGAAACAAACTCTTGAGCCCACCAAATTTGTGGCAATCAAGCAGCTGTTTATGTTAGTGGAGGGCAGTAAGGAATATCACTGAACAGATAAGCCTAGGGGTCCAAGTCCATTGTACCCAGTTTGTGGCAAAACAAGTTTCCAGACTTGCTTATTGACTTCTGCTCGACGTTAAACACAGAGGCTGATGGATAAAGTGTCTTGGCTGAGTTCAACACTGTTTTCTGCAACTGGTTCTTGAACTTTTTTTTGACAGAAAAAAGATTTATTTTTCTTATTAATGCTTTGCCAGTAGATTTCTTTTTAAAAATATTTTATTTACAATTTTAAATCATATGACATTGGTTGTAATATATCAGTACAAACATTATATAATTAAATGAACCCCCGCCCAGTCTCCCTCGTCCACCCCACTAACACCCTCTCTCCTCCCCTACCCACCTACAAAGAAAGAAAAAAGATCACCACTAAAAACAGTCATAATCAACTTTTTAGCTGTGGAAACGGAGACATCCACCAGAGCAGATTGGGAGATCAAATTCTAATACCAAGGGTTTTTAAATATGGGCTCCCTACCTTTACAAAAAAATGATATTTATCCCTCAAATTATGCGTTATCTTTTCTGAAGAATACACGATTTAATCTCAATATGCAATCTTTGCATTCCTCATACTAAATCAGATTTCCATGTAATAGCCAAACATTTTTTAGAAACAGCCAAGCATAAAAATTCAATTTGGTACATAGTCAATCTCAACCCAAAGCAATCGACTTAATATCTCCTAATAAAAATAACATTGGATCAATGGTAAACTTACTTTTAATACCCACTCCCAAAACGATTGAACTTGTAACCAAATAGGAATTTGATTTGAATAGAAAGATGAAAGTGTTTGGAGAAATTTGTGTAAAGATAATATGACTAAGGTTATAAATGTACGATTTAGATTGGTACAATATTTTTTACATCAATTGTATTTAACTCCTCAAAGATTAAAGAAATTTAAATTAAGTTCTTCAGATTTATGTTTTAGGTGTGGAGAAGAGATGGGTACTTTTTTTTCATTCAACTTGGACTTGTTCAAAGGTTCTTGAACTTCTTGACTGAAAGACCCTAGTCAATGAAGATTGGCTGCATCATGGTGTGGTGCTGCAAAGCACCAGACCAAAAGTCAATGCAGAATATCAATAAAATGGCTGGGATCACTGGGGTCTCCCTTTCCTCCATTGATGACACTCACTGGGAGCTTTGCTTAAATGGGCTCAAAACATTATTGTGGATCTCTACCATCGATCGCACATTATATTTGATCTTCCTCCATCGGGAAGGAGGTACAGGAGCTTCAAAATTAGGGCTGTCAGGTTGGGAGATATCTTCTCCCCACAGATTGTGAGATTGATGAACAGTATCCTGAACTTTTGGTTTATTATTAATGAAATTGAATAAATTATTCCAGTGCCTTTTTCTGAGGGCAGGAGTAACAAACATCAGAGGTTATCTGTACAAAGTGAAGGGAGGAAAGTTTAGGGGAGATATCAGGGGCAAGTTTCTTTTTTTTTAAACACAGAGTGTTATGGGCTGAATGCTGTAGAAAGCCTTGCCAGGGATAGTGGTGGAGGCTGAAACACTTGGGCCAGTTAAAAGTCTCTTAGACAGGCACATGGATGAAAGAAAAATAGACGATTACGAGGTAGGATGGTTTGGTTTTTTTTCTGCTTAATATATTTTTATTGAGTTTAATCAAATACATATACACATAATAGGTTCTTAAAGAAGAAAATACAATATACATTTATGTTGATTATCATATTGTACATCAATGATCATACATGAAATCACAATTAAACCATTAAGTATTTATTGCCCTGAAAAAGAAAGAAAAAAAAACTAACTAAAAGAGGAAAAAAACCCAATTTTTCTAACCCCTCCTACTAAACAAGGTTGAATTAATATTTATTAGCAGCCTTGGAATCTAGCAGACCTCCGGAATTCCAACAAAGCATACCAATCTACTGCATCCATGTACCTTAACTAATCAAATTGTGGTAATAAACCATAAATGGACCCCATGACCTTAATTTTCCTGACATTACATCTAATTTTCTCTAGACTCAAAAAGGACTCCATATTCTAAGTGGATAGGTAGAAAATCATCTTTCCATTTCAACAGGCTTTCTCTTCTGGCCAGCAATGTAAAAAAAAAATGCCAAAACTTGTATTTGACGTTAAATTTATATTCTCATCCTTGGAGAAATCAAATATTGTTATTAACTGACAGGGTTCAAGATTGATCCTGAAGATATCTGAAAAAGTTTCAAAAATATCTATCCAAAATTTTCCTAATTTGGGACATGACTAAAGCATGTTTATCAAAGAGGCTTCAAAAATTTTACATTTATCACAGAATGGATTAATATCAGGATAAATTTGAGACTGTTTAATTTCAGAAAAATGTACTCCATGTAATATTTTTTAATGGAATATATAGGTCATCACAACATTAATGGCCGAATGGGCTGTATTCTGGTATAATGTTCTATGTTCTAATATTTACACATTTATTTTGTATTATATTTTTATGTACATGAATATTATTTGCTGTGTAAGAAAAATAACATGTGGATCATGGTCTGGAGAAAAGCTGTTTTGTTTGGTTGTGTATGTACACTCAGATGATAAACTTGAATTAGATGTGGTGTGAAAGAAGGTAGATGGCATGCAGGTCTTTATTGCTCATCCCATAGAATTAAGAATGGGACATTTTGTGCAATGTCAAAACCTTGTGAGACCATCTATCTGCAGACAGTGCAGAGAAGATTCACGTGGTGTGTGGATTGAATAACATAAGTTAGGGATATATTCTGGCTGAACTTGTTTTCCCAGGAGTAAAGGAGATTGATTGAACTTGATAAGGTATGAGAGGCATGGATAGAATGGATGCACAATCTCTTGTCCAAGGAAGGAGAATCAAAAACAAGAGGCCATAGATTTAAGGTGAGGGGAAGGAGTTTTAATGGAGATCTAAGAATGGTTGATATCTGGGGCTCGCTGCCGGAGGATATGCTGAGTCAAAAATCAGTTAGACAGACACACAAATGCACAAGAAATTGAAAGATGCAGAGTTGTGTGGATGGGAAAAATGTTTGACATGGACCAGGTGGGCAAAGGGCCTGTTTTTGTGCCCAGTGACTCCAGGATTCTGCTAATCCTTTTACCTGTGGACAAACTCTCCAAGATGCTTTTGTTCAACATCATCTAATGTCCTTCTATTTATATTATCTCTTGTGCTTTGTTGTACCTCCCTGAAGATATTATCCCAAACTTTTCCCAGATTTTGTTCAGTCTGGGAAAGATGTTGAGGTTTTGGATAGAGTCCAGAAGAGGTTCACTAGTATGGTGCCTGGATTGGAGAGTGTTGGCTGCAAGGAGACATTGAACAAACTTCTCTGGAATATGAGGTTGGGGTGCAGATATGGTAGAAGTTTATAAAAATCATGAGTGGCACATTTAGGGTAAATGGTGTCTTTTTGCAGCATGGAAATCTGGTGACCATGATAACAAATTTGTTTCATCTGCCTGCACATGATTCACATCTCTTCATTCCCTGTCTGTTCATGTGTCCATCTAAATGTCTCTTCAACATTTCCATCTTCTTGCACTACATTCTCCTGACAGCATGTTCTAGGAATCTATTCTTCCCCATGTTTTTATATTAAGTAAAAAACCTTAAAACTATGCTTTCCAGTATTTGACATTTCCATCCTGCAGATTAAAGATTAAAGGCCAAAAGACCTGTGTTGCATAGTCCCAGGTGTGAGGCTGAAGGATGATCTTCTGGATATTTATAATATGACAAGGGGCGTGTATAAAATGAGTGCTCACATCTTCCCTCCAAAGATAGAAGATTCTAGAACTATCATCATATGCTTAAGATGCAAAGGGAGAGATTTAAGAGGGAGTTGAAAGCAACTTTTTCCCTGATTTTAATCTGTATCTGGCATGAGCTGCCAGAAGAAGCTCATCCAAAATGCCCACTTGGTCAGCTTGGACAAGTTGGGCTGAAAGGCCTGTTCAATGCTGTATCACTTTGTGACTCCATGAACTTTCTGAATCAATGATATGCAGTAGACAATTGCTTCTCTGACTGGAGGCCTGCTAGTAGGGGTGTGCCTCAAGGATTGGTGCTGGTTCCATTGTTTGTCATCTCTATCAGTTATCTGGATGATAATGATAATGGTAAATTGGATCAGCAAGTTTGCAGATGATATGAAGATTAGATGTGTAGTGAACAGTGAGGAAGGCTTTTTAAAAGAAAAGGGTTGCAAAATGGCAGATCGATTTAATGCAGACAAATGTGAGGTGTTACACTTTGGAAGGTCAAGCCAAGGTAGGACATGCACAATAAATGGGAGGGGTGTATGGGGGTGTGTGGCAAGATGGCGTAGAGTCTAGACGTGTAATTTCGACCTCTCTGGCCAGACTTTTAAGTACCTGTTTTTTAACTCTTTGTTTTCAAGTTTAAACTTTTTAAATTTTAGTTTAAAGTATTAAGAAAAGAAGAATTTTCTTATTCTATTTTTTTCCTTTTGTTATTATGATATTTTGATGTTATTGACTGTTTGGCTGGGGAGGGAGAGATTTGCACTAAGTTCTTTACTAGTCATCAGCCACTGGTGGGTGACCCACACCCAATTTTTGTTTAGGGGATTACTACCTTTTGGTAGTTTTTTTTTGGGGGGGGGATCTTTTTTTATTATTTTTTAATTTTATTTATTTTTTAATATTGGAGGGCCTATATATATTGATTTGAGTTTTTATATAAAGATATTATTGGTATTTAGTAATAATAGTAGATATGTCAAAGTTGAGGTTTGCTACTTTTAATGTTTGAGGATTAAATAGTCCGATTAAGCATAAGCGAGTCTTGGCGTATATTAAGAAAATGAAAATTGATATTGCCTTTTTACAGGAAACACATTTGAATGTGAAAGAAAGAGTGAAATTAAAAAGGGACTGGGTTGGGCATGTATATTCTTCTTCATTTCTTTTTCTTTGGCTTGGCTTCGCGGACGAAGATTTATGGAGGGGTATGTCCACGTCTGCTGCAGGTTCGTTGGTGACTGACAAGTCCGATGCGGGACAGGCAGGCACAGTTGCAGCGGTTGCAAGGGAAAATTGGTTGGTTGGGGTTGGGTGTAGGGTTTTTCCTCTTTTGTCAATGAGGTGGGCTCTGCGGTCTTCTTCAAAGGAGGTTGCTGCCCGCCGAACTGTGAGGCGCCAAGATGCATGGTTGGAGGCGATATCAGCCCACTGGCGGTGGTCAATGTAGCAGGCACCAAGAGATTTCTTTAAGCAGTCCTTGTGCCTCTTCTTTGGTGCACCTCTATCTCGGTGGCCAGTGGAGAGCTCGCCATAGAACACGATCTTGGGAAGGCGATGGTCCTCGTGACCCACGAGGAGATGTGAGCCACCCAGCGCAGTTGGGTCTTCAACAGCATGGATTCGATGCTTGTGGACTCTGCCAGCTCGAGAACTTCGAGGTTGGTGATGAAGTCATTCCAATGAATGTTGAGGATGGAGCGGAGACTGCGCTGATGGAACCATTCTAGGAGCTGTAGGTGATGCCGGTAGAGGACCCATGATTCGGAGCCGAACAGGAGCGTGGGTATGACAACGGCTCCATACATGCTGATCTTTGTGTGTTTCTTCATGTGGTTGTTTTTCCAGACTCTTTTGTGTAGTCTTCCAAAGGCGCTATTTGCCTTAGCGAGTCTGTTGTCTATCTCTTTGTTGATCCTTGCAATTCTAGAGCTAAAGGTGTAGCAATTTTGGTACATCAAATTTATCTTTTGAATTACAATCAATGGAGGAAAAGGCAGGATGTATTCTTAAATTGAATTGTACGATTTTTAGTGAATTTTGGACTTTACTTAATATTTATGCCCCAAATGCAGATGATGAAATATTTATTTCAGATGCATTTTTATGTTTGGGTCAGGCTAATTATAATATTTTAGTTGGTGGTGAATTTAATTGTGTTTTGGAACCTTTATTAGATAAATCTCCGAAGAAAGTTAAAAAATCCAAGATGGCAATTCAGGTCCAAGCGTTGATGAAAGATCTTAATTTAGTAGAAATTTGGAGACATCTTAATCCGACAGAGAAAGATTTTTCCTTTTATTCGTCTGGACATGAATCATTTTCAAGGATTGACTTTTTTTTAGTATCGGCACATTTACAAAGGAAAATATAGCAAGCGGAATATAAAAGTAGGGTGATTTCAGATCATTCTCTGTTATATTTTACATATGAAACTTCTGAGAAAACTCAAATAGCTTATCGTTGGATATTTAATACAATGTTGTTAAAAATATGGAATTTATTGATTTTTTGAAAAAAACAAATTAATTTTTTTTTAAATAAAAATTCTAATTCTGTTCAAAGTAAGTTTGTATTATGGGATGCTATGAAAGCCTATTTGAGAGGATAAATAATTAGTTATACTTCTAAAATAAAAAAGAATCGATTAAATCAGAGTCTTGAATTGTTTCAATCTATTCTGTATTTACTTGATAAAAAATTTTGTTTCGAGATTTGAATATAACTCGATGAGTTAGAAAAGGAATTTCAGAAAGATGTTACAGAAGATCAGAAAATGGAATTACCTAGGCTGAAATTGAAATATAATACTTTGCAATCTTATCAATTTGAATGTGTGATTAATAGGACTAAACAACGGTGTTACGAATGGAGAGAGAAAGCACATAAGGTATTGGCGTGGCAATTAAAGAAAGAACAGATATCGAGGACTATTAATGCTGTTAGACGGAATTCTCTTATTACTTATAAACCTCGTGAGATTAATGATGAATTTTATTCATTTTATAAAAAGTTATATACATCTGAAGAAAAACAAGAAACTGGATCAATTTATTTTTTTTTTAAATCACAGTTGAATTTACCGATATTAGAGGATGGAGATATACAGGAGTTAGAAGAACCATTTACTGATTCGGAAATTAAAATGGCTATGTTGGAAATGCCAAACGGTAAATCGCCTGGTAATGATGGATTTTTGGTTGAATTTTATAAAAATTTTTTGATGATTTATCTACAGTGTTTGGGGATGTATTACGTCAAGTTGGAGAACATTATGAATTACCTGAGTCTTGTTCTAGTGCTTTAATTACAGTAATTCCTAAAAAAGATAGAGATCCTTTGAAAGTATCTTCATATAGACCAATTTCGTTGTTAAATGTACATTATAAAATAATAGCTAAAATATTAGAGAATAGATGGGCTATATTTTTACCAAAGTTGATTCATATTGATCAAACAGGTTTTATAAAGAATAGATATGCTTCAGATAATATTTTGCGGGTGATTAGTTTGATTAATAGATTTCGACAATCTTTAGATCACCCGATGGTGATATCCTTAGATGCAGAAAAAGCATTTGATAGAGTTGAATGGAATTTTTTGTTTAAAGTTTTGGAGAAAATTAAGTTTGGTCCTTCTTTTATTGTATGGATTAGGGCTCTATATAGTAAACCGATAGCTAGAGTATTGACGAATGGTTTGATTTTGGAATCTTTTAAGTTAACTCAATCAACTCGTCGAGGTTGTCCTTTATCACCAGCTTTGTTTGTGTTAGTGATTGAACCTTTAGCACAGTTGATAAGACAAAATACACAGATACAAGGTGTGAAAGTTTTAGATGAGGAGTATAAAATTAATTTATTTGCTGATGATGTATTGGTGTATTTAATAAACCCAGCTCAGTCACTTTTGCATTTGAAGGAATGTTTAATACAATATGGATGTCTTTCTGGATATAAAGTTAATTGGGGGAAAAAAGTGAAATATCACCAGTAAGTGAAGGAGATTATTCAGTTTATAAGAATATTATTAATTTGACGATCGAATTAAATATCTGGGTATAATTTTGAATGTTAATTATCAATCTTTATATAAATTAAATTATGCTTCATTAATAAAAAAATTAAAACTGATTTGATTAAATTGAAAGATTTACCTATTAACTTAATGGGAAGGATAAATACAATTAAGATGAATATTTTTCCGCATATTCAATATTTGTTTCAATCTATTCTGTATTTACTTGATAAAAATTTTGTTTCGAGATTTGAATAAAACAGTTAGGGAATTTTTATAGAGGGGTAAATTTTCGAGAGTAGCTTTGCATAAATTAACTTGGAAATATGAGTTAGGGGGACTACGTTTACCACATTTTCAAAATTATTATGAAGCAGCCCAACTTAAATTTATTAGTTCATTGATGGATTTGGTATGGCCTCCTAGTTGGGCTAAAATTGAAATGGCAAGTATTTCTGAATTTGAAAAACATCAATTATAATGTGCCTATACTAAAACATTTAATGAAGTTATATATAAAGAAAAATAAAATGATAGGCTCTAGGGGTAAATTATTGGCTTTGACTCTTTTGTACAATAATCAACATTTCTTTTTCAATACATAATCAAAGTTTATTGCATTGGAGATTTAAAGGTGTGAAAAATTTGGGAGATTGTTTTAAAGAGGGTAAGTTCTTATCTTTTAATCAGATGAGGGAAGATTTTGGTATTGATAAGAACTCTTTATTTCTTTATTATCAAATTCGATCTTTGGTAAAATGTATGTTTGGTAGAGATATGATTTTACCTAAAATGACTAAATTTGAGACTTTTCTTATGAAGGTACCAGAGAAGGGTTATATTTCATCTATATATCAAATATTACAGAATGGTATGGATAAAAATGGTTGGGATAGATCTAAAATTAAATGGGAAGCAGATATTGGTTTTTTTTCCTGAAGATGATTGGTTAGATATCTATTATGATAGTGTAACTAGATTGACAAATGCATGTTACAATTTTTTACATCAATTATATTTGACACCTGAAAATTAAAAAAAATATATGATTTTAATGAATCAGATTTGTGTTTTAGATGTGGTGATACGGTTGGAACTTTTTTTCATGCTGTTTGGTTATGTATACATATACGATTTTTTTGGAAGAAAATTCAATTGTTTTTGGAATACCTGTATAAGATTAAAATAGTTTTAGATCCAACAGTATTTTTATTGGGTAGCTTGCAACCTCTGAAAGGTTTGGGATTAGATAAGTTCCAGCTTGCTTTTGTATATTTTGCTTTATCCGTAGCGAAAAAAATGTATTGCTAGTACGTGGAAAGATACAAATATGATTGATATTAATAGATGGCATAATGGGATGAAATATTGTTTAACAATGGAAAAAATTACATATGTTTCGCATGATAATTATAATTTTTTATTAAAAAGTGGCTGTTATACTCAAAATACTTACATTTCAATTTATATTGACTAGATTTTAACTTTTTCTTTAATTTTTTTTTTCTTTTTTATGGCTCTCCTTAGGAGAGTTGGCTGAAGGGGGGTGTTCTTTCTTTTTTTCTTTTTTTTTCTATATAAAAAAACATTCATGTTCATGTTTAATTGCTGCATATGTCATATTATTTGTTTTTTGAACAAATAAATAAAGTTTTTTTTAAAAGATGGGAGGGGTGTGAGAATTGTAGTCAGACAGAGGGATCTGGGATCAGATATATAATTCCCTGAAATGTAGATGGGATCGTAAAAACAGCTTTTTGGCACGTTAGCCTTCATAAATCAGGGTTTTGGAGTTGGGATCGAATTTAGAGTACTGTGTGCAGTTTTGGTCTCATAACTACAAGAATGATATCAAAATCAAAGAAGATTTATGTTGTTTTGTCTTGAGGATCTGAGTTCTAGGGGAAGATTGGACAGGTTAGGACTTTGCTCCCTGGAGCATAGAAGAATGAGGGGAGATTTGATAGAGGTATACAAAATTATGATGGGTATGGATAGAATAAACCAGGCTTTTTCCACTGAAGTTAGGTGAGACACAAACCAGAAGTCATGGATTGAGGATGAAAGGGGGAGCGTGAGGGGGAATTTCTTCATGCCAGCTGAAGTGCTGAATGTGGGCTCAATTTTAGCTTTTAAGAAAAATTTGGACAAATGGATGGGAGAGGTATGGAGGAATATAAACTGGGTGCCGGTCAGTGAGACTTGGCAGAATAATAGCTCGGCACTGATTAAAGGGCTGAAGGGCCTGTTTTCTGTGCTGTTTTATGCATTACAGAAAGCCAAAGATTAAGCCCAGTGGAGCTTGCAGTATATACCCTACGGAAACTCATTCTTAAAGTCTTCCAGTCACAAAAAACTCTTACATGTCATGATTCTGTTCTTCCTCGCACTGAGCCAAATTTTAATCTGATTTGTCAAAGTTCATTTTTATTGTCAGAATACTCACATACATCTCTGAGATTCTTCTTCCTGCGGGCCAGGCAGAATTTCTTCTTATCAGTAGTGCAAACTGTACTCAAGAAATAGATAGTTATACAAAATAAAGAAATGTATACAAAGTGACTATTAAATATTCAGTAATAAATAATGTGCAAAATAAGAGTTCTGAAACCCTAGCATGTTTTAGGATTAACATCTGTACATTTGCACCTCTGGATATACCATCTACTCTGTTTATTTTGGATAAAATTTCATCCATTGCTCAAAGGTGAGGACGTTTTATGAACATTCAGTTATGCTCAGTCTCTAATCAGCACTCTTAACCATGCTCACTTTACACTGCTTCCCATGTGGCTTTGCAACTACCAAAATATCTGAGTTTTGCTGTTGCATGCATTAGATTTTTTTTAACTGAGAAGAGGAAAGGACACGACAGCACAGTTAGCGCAGAACTATTACAGCGCCAGTGTCCAGGGTTTAAATCTGGTGCTGTCTGTAAGGAGTCTGAACGTTCTCCCTTTGTCAGCGTGGGTTTCCTCCGGGTGCTCTAGTGTCCTTCCGCCCTTCAAAACATTTGAGGTTGTATGCTAATTGGTGTATTGAGCAGCATGGGCATATGGGGCAAAGGGCTTGATACCATGCTGGATTTCTAAATTTAAATTTATGAGCAATCTTTTGAATTGCCTTTCACTGTGTGTTGACATTGAGCTTGTTTTGTAAACAGGGGAGTACAGGCAGCAATGCAGATGAGTGTTTCGTGGGAAGAAAGCTTGAACCTGGTGAGTGACCAGTGTATCAATGGGTGAAATGTTCTATTTATCCATCCTTTGGCTCCTCCTAACAAATACATTCCTTTCCCTCAGAGTGATGTGTTCCTTGATGTTTTTACTGTTTGTCATCTGCTAATTGAACTCTCTAACTTGACTTTGACCAGAAAAGCTCTCTCTCTTATTTCTTGAAATAAATTCACTCCTGTATTCAGACTGTCAGGTTCATTGTGAATGTAACCTTGTGAAAGACTATTATTATTGAACTGGCTCTCAAACTCCAAAGGAATGTGAACAAACCAGTAAGTGGAACCAATCACCCATTGAAACGGGAACATTGACTCTCCTCTGAATGTAAAGACAGCTTGAAGATGACCCAACTACACATTGTAGCTTTACTTTTCATTGAAAGACAGTAGACTAGAAGGACAGTAGCTTAGTTACTGGACTATTATCTTAGATGCTGATGAGAGTTCAAAATCCACCCTGAGATTTAAACATTTAAATTAAATAAAATAAATCTTGAACTAAAGTTACTTCATGTAATGGTGACCATAAAATTCTGGAATGGTTATAGAACCCATCTGGTTTACCAAATTCAGGAAAGGAGATGTGTGACTAAACATACAGAAAATGACCAGGACAGGACTGATTCGGGATCCTGTAAACTATTGAAAATAAATTAACATGTAACATGTGGATGTGAATTCAGCAAAGAATTCTAAATGTGTTGTTCCTTTGAACCTCCTAGCTGTGTGGTCTCCTGGTTAAGGTAGTGATGGGCCCAATTCACATTCAGCACCCACTCTCTAAGGGTTCCCAAACATCTGATGTTTATTTTCATAATCAGTTGTACTGCACTGAAACATGACCTTCAACCTGCTACATCCATACCCATTTTTTTGCCCATCTATACTAATCCTATTTGACCCCCAATGAGGATCGTATCTTTCTATGCTATGCAAATTTAAGTGCCTGGTTAATTGAGCCTCTTAAATTAATAATTCTGTATTTCCACTCCCTCCTCCGGCAGCACATTATAGGCATTAGCCACTCTGAGAAAAGAAACTGGCCTTTTAAAATTCCATCCTCTCACCTTAAAAATATGCACTCTTGCTTTTGATGCCCCAATCATGGGAAAAAATATTCTGACCATCTTCCCTATCTCTGCCTTTTATTTTGTACACTTCCGGCAGGTCACCTCTTCGCCTCCTTCCATAGATCCATAGAACAGAAACTGGCCCTTCGAGGCTCTGGTGATTATTTTTCTGCCTAGTTCCACTGACCTTGGGAGGGACATATCCCTCCATGCTTCTCCCATCCATGTGCCTGACCAAATATTTCTTCAATATCAATAATGTCTGCATTTAATAATTCAGCTGGCAGCTTTTTCTACTCTCCGCATGAAAATCCTCCTAATGTTCCATTTAAACTTTCCCTATTTCACCGTTAACCCGTGTCCTCTTGTTTCTATCTCATCTAACCTCATTGCATAAGGCTTGCTTGCATTTACCCAATGTATACCCATCATAATTTTGTATACCTCTGTCAAACCTCCCTCATTCTACACTCCAGGGAATATAGTCCTAACCTTTCCCTGTAACTCAGTCTTTCAAGTCCCTACAATATTCTTGTTAATCTCCTCTGCACTCTTTCAATCTTATTGATAACCTCCTGTAGGTGGGTGACCAAAACTGCAGCAATACTCCAGATTTGGCCTCACCAATGTCTTGTCCAACTTCACCATAACATCCCAACTCCTGTACTCAATTCTTTGATTTATGAAGGGCAATGTGCCAAAAGCTCTTTTTATGACCCTATATACCTGTGATGCCACTTATAGGGGATTATGCGTATGCATTCCTAGATCCTTCTGTTCTACTGCCCTAGCATTTATTGTGTATGTCATACCTTGGCTTGTCGATCCAAAGTGTAACATATTAGTTTGCATTAAATTCCATCTGCCATTTTTCCAGCAGGTCTAAATCCCTCTGCAAGCTTTGAAAGCCTTCCTAACTGTCCATGACACATCCAAACTTTGTGTCACCTGCAAACTTCCCGATTCAATTTACCACATGATCATCAATATACAGTAGATGACAAACATCAATAGGCACATCAGTGGTTACAGGCCTTCAGTCAGAGATGGAATCATCCACTACCACTCTCTTGCTTCTCCTGCAAAGCCAATATCTAATCCAATTTACTACCTCACCAGGGAAAACAAACCTAGCCTGTTTGATCTCTCCCCATAATTGAAATCTCTCTCCATAATTGAAATCTTCCTATCTAGTCAAAATCCTGGTGAACCTCCCCACATTCTCTCCAGTGTAGCCACTTCCTTCCTATAGTGGAGTGTCCATAACTCCCCTCAATCCTCCAAGTAAGGTCAAATAGGTGTTTCATAAATCTGTGACATAACATCCCAAATCTTATATTCACTGCCCCAACCTATGAAGGGAAGCATGCCACATATCATCTTCACCTCCATATCAGCCTGCGGTGTTACTTATTCACAACTTTGGATTGAGCCATTGAACAGAGAACAGTGTTGTGTCACCTAGAAGAACCATAGAACATCGCAGCGTAGAAAAATGCTTTGACCCTTCTAGTCTGTGCCAAATAATTCTGCAACAATTTAATTTTTTCTTGACCTCACATCCATTACTTCCATCTATGTGCCTATCTTAGAGTTATTTGAATGTCACAATTGTACCAACCTCCACTACTCCTGGCAATGCTTTCCAGCCTATCACAACTCTTTTATATATATATATCTCTCCTAAACTTTCCTCCAATCAATTTAAATTGATGTCCTTTGGTATTTGCTGTTGTCACCCAGGAAAAAGGTGCTGAATGTCCACCCTATCTATGCCTCTTATAATCATATAGATCTCTATGCAGTCATTTCTCATCCTTTGTTGCACCAAAGCGAAAAGCCCTAACTAACTCTGTCAATCTTGCTTCATATGACATGTTCTTCAACCTGGACAACGTCCTGGTCAATCTCCAAAACATTCAGATCCTTCCTATAATGAGGTGACCAGAACTGAGTGGAGTACTCCAAGTGTGGTTGAAAAGAGCTGAAGCTGATGGCTCTTGAACTCAATGCCCTAACTAATGAACCATGAGGGGTCTGTAGACTTGGACCCCAAGTTCTCTCCGTTACTCCACACTCTTTAAAAACTCTGCCATTAAGCGCAGATTTCACCTAAAGTATGCCCTTCTAGAGTACATCCCTTCATCATTATTCTGCTTGAGCGTCATCTGCCACTTTTCTGTCTATCTCTGCATCCGGTCTATATCCTGTTGTAACCTTCTACACAATCCACAACACCTCCAACCTTTGATTCATCTGCAAACACTGACTCACCCCTCCTCTTTATCCAAGTCGTATATAAAAATCACAAAGAGCCATGGTCCAAGAACAAATCCCTGCTGAATGCCACTAGTCACTGACCGCCAGGCAAAATGCATTGCATACTACTACTCTTTGCTTTCTGTGGGCAAGCCAGTTAAGAAGCCAAAGTTCCTTGGATCCCATGTCTCATGATTTCCTGAATGAGCCTACTATGGGTGGACCTTGTTAAACACCTTACTGGAATCGCCACATCCATTGTAGGCTCTTAATGCAATGTTTCACTCTCACAAAACCAGCTGACTATCCCTGAGAATGCTATGCTTCTCCAAATGCTCAGAAATCCTATTGCTAAGAATCCTCTTCAATACTTTGTGCATCACTGATATAAGATTCATTGGTCCATAATTCCCAGGATTCTCCGTATGACCTTTTTTGAACAAGGGATCTACATTTGCCATTCTCAAATCCTCCGATACCACTCCTGTGATCATGGAAAATGCAAAGAACATTAACCACTCAGCAATCTCTTCCCTCCCTTTCTGTAGTAACCTGAGGTTTATCCTGTCCAGTTCTGGGGACTTACCCATCCTATGGGTTTTTTAAGAAACTAGATACTTCCATTCTGCCGGTGTCCTGTCTAAAAACACCAACCATTCTCTCAGACAGTTCAAACTTATTTGTGAAGTCATTAGATTTGTGGTGCTCATGAGTTTAGGAATGGAAAGATAGGCCAGATAAATCTGTGGCTGAGGAGCAGGTGCAGGGATTTAGGTCTTGGATCATTGGGGTTTCTTCTGGGGAAGAGGTGACCTGGACAAAAGAGTTGGGGTTACATCTGAACTGGAGGGGATCAAAGTAGTGGCTGGGAAATTTGGTCATGTTTCAAATTCGATTGACAGGTGCTGGGGCTTAGAGCAGAGATGAGTCGGATGAGAAGTTGGGGGTCAATACTCTACTCAAAGAGCAAGTTTAGTGGATAGGATAGGCTGCAAAACAACATGCTGATTTAAATTGCATTTATATCAATACAAGGGCATAACAGGTAAGGCAAATCCAGGCAGTGAATTGGCTCATTTGACTGAGATATTGTAGACACAACAGAAATGTGGCTAAGAGAAGGACAAAACTGGGAGCTCATTGTTCCAGGATGCAGATACTAGAGGTGCGATGGAGGGGTAGATAGAAGAGGGGTGGGGGTGTCTATTTTTGATAAGGAAAGACATAATTGTGCTTAGTGAGGTATTCGAGGGAGTTTGTCAGGTGAAGCTATGTGGGTCAAACGTAGAAACAAGAAGGGAATGGTCACTTTGATAGGGTTGTGTTTATAGGCCCCTCAACAGTCAACAGAAATTGGAAGAGCAGTGTGCAGGGAAATTGCAGATAGTGGTAAGAATAATCAATAGTGTAACTGGGATATTGACCTGATTATTTACAGTACAAGGGGCTTGGACGGGGTGGATTGGTTGTGTTTTCAAGAGGGCTTCCTCAATCAATTAATTGAGGACCCTAACAGAGAAGACACAACACTGGACCTCTTAGGGAATGAGATAAGGCAAGTGACTGAATTGACAGTCCAGCACTTTGGGTCCAGTGACCATAACTCCATTAGTTTTAAAATAGCTCTGTAGAAAGATTAGACTGGCCTAGAAGTGAGAGTCCTTAATTGGGGCCAGGCTGATTTCAGAGCAATTGGGCAGGCCTTTGCAGACATTGCATGGGAGAGAATGTTAATGAGTGAGGGGATGGACAGAAAGTGGGATGTTTTTATAGGTATGTTAGCAAGAGTGCTTGCTTCTGTCAGAGTGAAGGACAGGGGTTGTAAATTTAAGGCACCCTGGTTGACGAAGGATATTGAGGTTCTGGTCAGGTAAAAGGCTTGCATCAGATGTACAAAGTATAGATCAAGTGAATCCCTTGAGGAGAACAGAAAGTGTAAGAGTATGCTTAGAAAGGAAATCAGAAGGGCAAAAAGAGAACATGAGATGGAGCTGGCAGGTACGATAAAGGAGAATCTCAAGGCGTTCAACAAGTATGTAAGGAGACTAGGTGGCTAAGGAGATAACTGGCCCCCTGAAATATCAGAAAGTCTGTTTTTGTGGGGAATCATTGGAGATTTGGCGGGTGGTGGGGGGGGGGTGGGAAATTTTGACTGAATACTTATGATAAGTCTTTACTTTGGAGATCATGGAATGTTAAGATATTGGAGGAAACAATTGGTGTGGTACTGAACCATATTAGAACTATCAAGAGTGATGTCTTAGCAACCTTGGAGTGCATGAAAGTGGACAAATTCCCAGGGCCTGAAGGTACATCCTCCCACCTTGTGGGAAGCTGGGGAAAAATTTGCAGACTCCCTTGCTAAATGCTTTCATTATTGTTGGCCTCTGGTGACGAGCCGGAAGTCTGCAAGGACTTGACGCAATGGTTGGAAAATTGCTTGAGGGGTTCTGAGGCACAGGACTTTTGGATTGATGGGGACTGATTGGAGGTAATAGGGAATTGATTTGAGCTTGGCAGATTGTGTCTCATGGATCTGATGAGTTTTTTGAAGTGGTGACAAATGGGATTGATTAGAGCTGGTCAGAGGACGTTGTATACATGGACTTCAGCAAATCTTTTGACAAGATGCCACATGTCAGGTCAGTCTGGGTGGTTAAATCACATAGGATCTAAGATAAGCTGCCCCATTGGATTCAAAACTGGCTGAAAAGATTTTGAACTGGGGCATGTTTAAGGAGAATGGTGTAAGGTTCAGGAGAGACCGGAGAGATGACATTTTCACTCAGAACTCAGAGCGGGTTGTACATCTGGAGTGAGCTGCCAGATGAAATTGTTGAAGCAGAACAATATCAAAATTCTCAAGACATTTGGACAGATTAGCTGAGGGGCCCAGTGCCAGCAAATGAGATTAGATGAGACTAGCATATTGGTCGGCATGGACTCGTTTGGCCGAAGGGCCTGTTCCATGGCTTGTGACTTTATGATCAGTTTTTCTCTTCTGTTGAAATTTTCAAATTGTTCATCTGGCCCTTTGCTCATGTTGTGGGTGGATCATGAGTAGGCTTGGTAAGCTGAATTCTACCAGTTATGGTTGATGTTTGTGGTTTCTAGTTCATGCCCAGGCTTGAGCAGAGTCATTTCTTCAAGCTTGCGTGTGGCCATACACTTCATACCTTCACAAACTCCACCCTCAGTCCATCTCAGGAGAGAGTTACCTTAACTTTAATCATTTATTTAAATTCATTGTAATATTGTTGAATAGTGGACATTTAGTGCAGTGAACGATCCCTGCGAATTGCAACGTACTGCAGAGATCATGCCAATGCTGCTGTCTGAGGTTGATCCTAAGCCCAGAGAGAGCATGGGCTTCTGTGACAGTCTGTTCTGTAGTAGGTTGGTTCAGGATGTATGTTGTTCTGTTCCTCACAGAGTGACAATGACCTGGATAAATCTGCCTCACCAAAGCGCATTGACTTCATTCCAGTCTCACCAGCTCCTTCACCAACCAGAGGCATCGGCAAGGTAGGAGAAATAATGGAGCGCTCTGTCTCTGATCATCAAAAAGGTGTGGGCATTTGTACAACTTTCTGTTGCCCAACTGATCTTATTGATAGACTCAAGGTGAAGAGATTGGGTATAGGGTTGTTGACCAGATGTCACTGGGAGATGCTGATCACATCTTGTGTATTGTTAAAGTAAAATCAATTCCCAGGCATGCTATAGTGAGTAGATTTCTGAAAAGAGTGAAATTGAGCTATTTTGGGCTGCATTGGCACGAGGGGGAGAAGTGTGGGAATTGGGTATTCACTGGGGTTGATGAGGAAGCTTCTACATGTGATGGGGGCAAGGAGATCTCTGAGTCATGGGAGAAGGCAACACAAGGATTTGAAGGAATGACGTGTTGAGTATTTCCAGCACTTTCTATTGGAGGATTGCTAGTATTTGCAATGTTTCAAGATTTTGCTTTTAGTTCCATGCCAAATTCATCAAATCTGGCTCATTTGTGTTAATGTTTGTCTTCTGTCATACAATACAGAAACAAACGCTCCGGCCCAGCCTGTCCATGCCAAGCAACATGCTTTAATACTACTTGGCCCACACCCCTCCAACCCCCTCCCATCCGTGTAGTTAATCAAATGTTTCTTGAATGATGATAACATATCTGACTTTGTGTGGTAGCTCATTCCCCTGTCAATCTCCCACGCGGTGAGGAAATCAGGCCTTGTTTTACTAGTCTTTGATGGCAAAACAACTTGCCTAATCAAGGCAACAAATTCATCAACCTCTTCCATAACAATTCCAACTTTATAAAATCTTACTTGTGGCTAGGCAACCAAAACTCCACAAGTACTCCAAGTGGTGCATCGCCAATCCCTTGTATAACTTTGACATTATGTTCCAACACTTGTACTCATTGATACAACTGATGAAGGCATATTTCAGATTTATTGTCAGAGTACATACAACCCTCAGATTCTTTTTCCTCTGGGCAAGGCAGGATTACCATTTATTGGTAGTGTTTAAAAAAAACTGCACACCACGTACACATGAACAAATAAAGAACTGTAAACAAATAATGAAATGTAAACAAAATGCAATACAGAGAGAATTTTTAAAAAAAAATCAATAAAGTGCAAAAGTAAGAATCCTTAAATGAGTCCCTGATTGAGTTTGTCGTTGAGGAGTCTGATGGTGAAGGGGTAGCAACTGTTCCTGAACCTGGAGGTGCGAGTCTTGTGGCACCTATAGCTCTTTCCTGATGGCAGCAGTGAGAACAGAGCATGTGATGGGTGGTGTGGATCCTTTATGATTGCTGCTGGTATCTGATGGCAGTGTTCCTTGTAGATATTCTCGATAGTGGGGAATGTTTTTCCTGTGATGTCTTGGGCTGTGTTTTACTTTTTGGAAATCTTTAGGCTCAAGGGTATTGCTATCCCCATACCAGACCATAATGTAGCTGGTTAGTACATATTCCACCACGTATCTGTCAAAATTTGCCAGGGATTCTTGTGTCATACCAAACCTCCGCAAACTCCTGAGGAAGTAGAGATGTTGATGTGCTTTCTTCACGATACCATTTATGTGTCGGGTCTAGGAAAGATCCTCTGAGATTGTGACCCACAAGAACTTAAAACTTGCTTGTCTTTCCACCTCTAATCGTCCCTAATGATCACTGGATCATACACCTCTAGTTTTCTCTTCCTAAAGTCAACAGTCAGCTCCTTGATTTTGATGACAAACACTCACTTCACTACTCTGGTCCAATATGTTCCAAACTTGCACTTCACCACTCTGTCTACCTGTGCACCTCTAGGTCTCTCCACTCCACAACACTTTTTAGATTCCTGCTGTTCACAGAGCAAGTCTAACACAGGTTTGATTCAGCCAAGTGAGACAGCTCACATTTCTCCATGTTGAACTGCATCTGCCATTCCTTGGCTCAGTTCCCCATCTGATCTTGATCGCATTGCAAACCCTGTGTAATTGAGACATGGAATTATGGGGCCTTTTGCCCCAACTTGCCCATGCTGACCAAAATGCCCCATCCACACTTCATTGTCCACTATAGCATATATTTTCATGTTATTATCAAACCTAACTTGACACAAACATCCTTGTCCACGTGATTTCTTTTATTACAAGAAACAAGGCTCCAAGTATGAACCTGAGGCACTCCACTGCCCATGATCCTCCAGTCTATAAAATTGCCCTCTACAACCACTCTCTAACTCTATCACTAAGCCAATTTTGGCCTCTTACCCTGCACTCCTTCCATACCAACCTACCATGTGAGTCCTTCTCAAATGGTTAACTAAAATCTATATAAACATCATCAACTGCCTTGCCGTCATCTACCCTCTTTGTCATCTCTTCAAAAAATTTTATTAATGCCATGAGAAACTTGCCCCTTTCACACTTGCATCCCACAAAATTGGCCGTTCATTGTCCTGGGATAGAAATGGAGGTTTGACTTTTCACACTTGACCACTCCTAACAGGGATGCTGAATGCTTTCACACTTGCAAGGAGCCATCCTCGGTTAGGACTGTTCTACCTTCTACTGGTGACGTCATGATGCATCGAGTGATGGAGACCTGCCCTAAATCCTGATTATTAACTTGTATTTGAACATAATTAATCATGCCTAATAAAACATAATTAAGCTTTATGTACAGCATAGTATGAGCTCTTCAGCCCATGTTATTGCTATGCCGACCTATATAAACCTTTATAAGGGGGAGCGTGGCAAGATGGCGTCTAGACGTGTAATCCCTGCCCTCTCTGGTCAGACTTTTAAGTGCCTGTTTTTAAACCTTTTAGTTTTAATTTTAAAACTTTAATTTTCAGTTTGATATTTTGGTGAGCCATTATGGCTGCTAATGCAAAAAAAACTAAGCCTCAGTTACAAAAGAAAATACAGTTTCAAAGTGCAGAAGAATTGGGGCCTAAACGACTTGGAACAGCCTCGGATCCATTTTCAGCGATCCCCAAGCTTCAACGATCGCCAGTAGGGACAAAAGTTAAGGTAACAGCTACTCACCAGTCTCAAGATGGCGCTGGTTCGACCCGTTTTGCAGAGGAAGGAGTGTGCTCCCGAGAAGTCGGGCACGAGCCTGGAGGCTTGTTACAACGAACACCCCCGTTGGAGGAGACGGGAGCGCGGAGGAAGAGGATTGTGACGGCAGACACGCAGTCTGCAGCAACTGTGGGCTTGGGTGGAACCGTTAATTACGGAGGATTTCGTAATTTTATGAAAATATGGTCTGCGGGGGGACGGCAGTGACGACCCCCTGAGGAAGTCGGGGGGTCGTCGTTGGATGTCCAAACTCGCAGTAAAACAACTAGAATGCTGCCTTTTGAAGAACAACAAGAAGAGGATTTGCCTTACTCTACCACTGCACAGGAAATGGAAGAGCTGGAAGAAAGTGAGTTCCAACTTATGGAATCGGATCCTGCATTTCAAACTGCACTTCAGCCTGTTCACATAATGTTTGAAGGTATTGCTTCTTATTTGGATGTTATTATTGGTCAATTGACCCAGCTGGTTCAAATGAATAGTGATATAATTTCAGACCTAACTGTGCTTAAGGCAGAAGTTAAAAAAAATCGGGAAAACTTAAAAAAAAAATTGAAGTTTCTTTTTCTGAATGTAAACAACAGGTACAATCCAATACAGAAACAATAGTAAAGGTGGAAAAATCAGTTAAAGATTTAGGAGCCCGGGAAAAAGAGTTAAGTAAAAAAATGGACTATTTGGAAAATCAAAGCAGAAGAAATAATGTGAAAATTGTGGGTTTGCCAGAAGGTATAGAAGGTCAAGATCCTGTCAAATTTTTTAAAAATTGGATTCCCCAGATGTTGGCGGAAGAGTCTTTTCCTGATGGATTGGTATTGGAAGGAGCACATAGAGCTTTAAGAAGACCATCCCTACCTGGTCAACCTCCAAGAGCTGTGTTAGTTCGTTGCTTGAATTGTTTGGACAGAGAGACAATTCTTCGACTTGCAGTTCAAAGACAAGCTCCAATGATGGTTCAGAATAAAAGAGTTTTCTTCTACCTTGATTTGAGTCAAAATATCATCAGATGCTAATGTTAATTTAATCCAGTTAAAGATGTTTTATGACGTAAAGGTTACAAATTTGCTTTTTGTTACCCTGCTGTGTTGAAAGTGTCTTATGGAAACTATCAGTCTCAATTCTTTGAGAGTGAGCATGAGGCAATAGTTTTTCCTAATTTGTTACCTGATGTCAGAGGACAAAGAAGTAGTCCACCATTATCTGATGGACTTGGAAATGGGCAAAATGGCAGAAGTGGAAAGAACGGGAATGGAAAGAGTTCACCTATTCTTGAAATGAGTTCAACATCTGGACTGGAATCTCAAGGCTAATTTTGTTTTTGGTAATGTGTTAATATTTTTGATTGGCTGGCTGGGGAGGACTAACTTCTTTGTTAGTCATCAGTCACTAGTGGGTAATCCACACCCAGTTTTTTTAGAGAGTTACTACCTTTTGGTAGTTTTTTTTGTTGTTTTTCTTTTCCCTTATTAACGAATATTATTTTTATTTGAAGGCTCTATATATTTTAATTTGAGGGTCCTATATAAAAAAAATTCTTTTTTTTTCTTTGTTATTATTAATTTTGTGATTTTTTGGTATTTAGCAAATGTATTAGATAAGTCGAATTTGAAATTTGCTACCTTTAATGTTCAGGGATTAAACAACCCGATCAAGCGTAAGCGAGTTTTGGCTTACAGTAAAAAGATGAAGATTGATATTGCTTTTTTAAAGGAGACACATTTGAATGAAAAAGTAAGTACGAAATTGAAGAGGGACTGGGTTGGACATGTTTTTTTTTCTTCATTTAACTCCAAAGCTAAGGGAGTAGCAATTTTGATACATAAAAAATTATCTTTTGAATTACAATCAATGGAAATGAATGCAGGATGTATTCATAAGTTGAATTGTAAGATCTTTAATGAATTTTGGACTTTACTTAACATTTATGCACCGAATGTGGATGATGAAGCATTTATTTCGGATGCATTTCTGCTTCTGGGACAAGCTAATGAAAATGTTCTGGTTGGAGGAGATTTTAACTGTGTTTTGGATCCTTTATTAGATAAATCTCCAAAAAAATGTTAAAAAATCTAAAATGGCAATTCAAGTTCGAGCTTTGATGAAAGATTTTAATTTAGTGGACATTTGGTGACGTCTTAACCCAACAGAGAAGGATTTCTCTTTTTATTCATTTAGACATGAATCTTTTTCCAGAATTGATATTTTTTTTAGTATCGGCACATTTACAGGGGAAAATACTGCAGGCAGAATATAAAAGTAGGGTAATTTCAGATCATTCTTTGTTGTATTTTACTTATGAGAGTTCTGAAAAAGTTCGTTCAGCTTCTCGTTGGAGATTCAATACGATGTTGTTAAAAAAAGAGGAATTTATTGAATTTTTTAAAAAAACAAATCAATCTCTTTTTGGAAGAAAATGTTAACTCTGTTCAGAGTTAATTTATATTGTGGGATGCTATGAAAGCTTACTTGAAAGGTCAAATAATTAGTTATACTTCTAAGGTTAAAAAGAATTATCTGACCGAGAGCCTTGAATAAGAGAAACAGATTGATGAATTAGAAAAGGAATTTCAGAGACATGTGACAGAAAATCAGAAGATAGAGTTGTCTAGATTGAAATTGAAATACAATACGTTGCAATCTTATCAATTTGAATGCTTGATTAATAGATCTAAACAACGGTATTATGAATGGGGTGAGAAAGTGCATAGGTACTTGCATGGCAGTTAAAGAAAGAACAGGTATCAAGGGTTATTAATGCAATTAGATGAAATTCAACTGTTATTTACAAACCTCGTGAGATTAATGATGAGTTTTGTTCATTTTATAAGAAATTATATACTTCTGAGGAAAAACAGAAGAGTGGATCGATTGACTCCTTTTTATTGGTGTTGAAATTACCAGTACTAGGAGAAGAAGACATATTGGAGCTGGAGGCTCCTTTTACTAATTTAGAAATTAAATTGGCTATGTTGGAAATGCCAAATGGAAAATCACCTGGTGATGATGGGTTTTCGGTTGAATTTTGTAAGGTATTTTATGATGATTTATCTACAGTGTTTGGAGATGTGATACGACAGATTAATGAACGTTATGATCAACCTGAATCATGCTTCAGTGCCTTAATTACTGTAATTCCTAAGAAGGATAGAGATCCATTGAAGGTTTCTTCATATAGACCAATTTCTTTGTTGAATGTATTCTATAAAATAATAGCTAAAGTATTAGCGAATCGATTGGCTAAATTTTTACCAAAGTTGATACATGTTGATCAAACAGGTTTCATAAAGAATAGTTATGCTTCAGATAATATTCTTCGAGTGATTAGTTGCCTGACCATCCGATGGTGATATCTCTTGATGCAGAAAAGGCTTTTGATAGAGTTGAGTGGAACTTTTTATTTAAAGTTTTAGAGAAATTTGTTTGGTCCTTCTTTCATTGGTTGGATTAAAGCTTTATACAATAAACCAATTGACAAATGGTCAGATCTCGGAACCTTTTAAATTAACTCGTTCAACTCAACAAGGTTGTCCTTTGTCTCCAGCTTTGTTTGCGTTAGTAATTGAACCTTTAGCACAGTTAATAGACAATACACAGATACTAGGTATGAGAGTTTTAGATGAGGAGTATAAAATTAATCTATTTGCTGACTATGTACTGGTGTATTTAACAAATCCAGCTCATTCACTTTTACACTTGAAGGAGTGTTTAACACAATATGGATCTTTGTCTGGATATAAAGTTAACTGGGGAAAAAAGTGAAATTTTACCGATAGGTGAAGGAGATTATTCAGTTTATAAGAATATTATTAATTTGAAGTGGACTGATCGAATGAAATATTTGGGTATAAATGTGGATGTTGATTATCAATCTTTATATAAATTAAATTATGTACCGTTAATGAAAAAGATCAAAGCTGATTTGATTAAGTGGAAGGATCTTCCTATAAATTTAATTGGAAGAATAAATACAATTAAAATGAATATCATTCCATGTATACAATATTTGTTTCAGTCAATTCCGTGTTTACTTGATAAGAATTTTTTTCGAGATTTAAATAAAATGGTTAGAGAATTTTTATGGAAGGGTAAATTTCCGAGAGTAGCTTTGAATAAGCTAACCTGGAAATATGCATTGGGGGATTAAGTTTACCACATTTTCAAAATTATTATGAGGCAGCTCAATTTAAATTTATTAATTCATTAATGGATTTGGAACAGCCCCCTAGTTTGGCTAAAATTGAGATGGCAAATATTTCTGAATTTGAAAAACATCAATTTTTGTTTCAGTGGAATTTAAATTTATTACAACAATATAATGTGCCTATACTAAAGTATTTAATGAAGTTATGGATGAAGAAAAATAGAACGATAGGTTCTTAGGGTAAATTATTGGTTTTAACACCATTATATAATAACCAACTTATTCCTTTTTCAATGTATAATCAATATTTATTACATTGGAAATCTAAAGGTATAAAAAAAACTTGGGGGCTTGTTTTAAAGAAGGTCAATTTTAATCCTTTAATCAAATGAGGGAAGATTTTGGTATTAATGAGAATTCTTTATTTGTTTATTATCAACTTCGATCCTTAGTAAAACAAATATTTGGTAGAGATATGATTTTACCTAAATTGACTAAATTTGAATCTTTTCTTGCACCAAAGAAGGGATATATTTCATTGATGTACCAAATAGTACAGGAAAGTATCGAAAAAAAGGGATGGGATAGATCTAAGATTAAATGGGAAAAGGATATTAACCTTACTTTTTCTGAGGATGACTGGTTAGATATTTGTCATGATAGTGTTACTAGATTGATAAATGTTCGTTATGCAATGGTTAATTACAATATTTTACATCAATTGTATTTAACACTTGAAAAGTTTTTAAAAAAAATGGTTTTAATGTGGTAATTCAGTTGGAACTTTTTTTCATGCTGTTTGGTTATGTGTACATATACAATCTTTTTGGAAAGCAATTCAATTGTTTTTGGAACATTTGTATAAGATTAAAATACTTCTGGACCCGACAATATTTTTGTTAGGTGAGTTGAAGCCTTTGAAAGATTTGGGATTAGACAAATTTCAGATTGCTTTTGTATATTTAGCTTTATCTTTAGCAAAATAATATAAAGCAAGTACATGGAAAAATGCTAATGTGATTGATATTAATAGATGGCATAATGAGATGAAAACTTGTTTGGTAATGGAAAAAATCACATGTGTTTTACATGATAATTATTATTTTTTTCTTAAGTGGTCTTTATATTCAGAATATTTACATTTAGATTTACCTTGATTAGATTTTAGAAAATATATTTCAGTTCTTTTTTTCCTTTGGCTCTCCTAAAGAGAGCTGGCTGAGAGGGGGAGGGGGAGGGGGGGTTCTTCTTTCTTTTTCTATTTTATATAAAAAATTTTATCGTTCATAATATGTACTTTTTTATTGTATGTAATAACCTTGTTGAATGAATAAATAAAGTTATTTAAAAAAAACCTTTATAAGGGACCATGGGAAAGTGCTAACTATAAATAGCAATGACTGTTCCACTGATTCTACCTGATATATGTCTCTTTTTTTCTCTGATCTGTGCCTCTATCTCTTGTTATCCAGGGTTTCTTTATCTTGTCATTCCTGCCCTTTACCTTCCTGGGAACATATTTGTTTTGGACATTCCTCCTCACACTTTTAAACATGTTACATTACAATTTGCATTTGTTATTTTTACTCTGTAATATCTGTAATATTTGCATCTAGTCACTATTGGCTCACTTACCTAATCATGTTGAAATTTGCCTTGCCCATTTAGAAATCTAATTTGAGGACCAGTGTTATTCTTTTCCACAACTATCTTGAAGCTAATAAATTTGTGGTCACTGGTCCTAGGATGTCCCCCCTCAGTTACCCTACCAGCTTCATTCCCCACTACAAGGTCCAATGTTTCCCCTTCCCTGGTCTACATATTACCACAGAAAGTTCCCTGAAATGCTTCATCCCATCTAATCTCCTGACACTTTGACATTTCCAGTCAAAAATGTTGGGAAAGTTGGAATCATCTGCAATAATAACTTTGCAGTTTTTACACACCTCAGAAATCCATCTACGCATTTGATCCTGCAGCTCCCGGTGACTGATGGGCTGTAGTTCACCCCCATTGAGGTGATTACTTCTTTTCAGTTCCTGATTTCCTCCCACCTTGCCTCACACGATAGTTCTCTAGCAATATCCCCTCTAAAGACGTTGGTACCTTCTTTGATTAATATTGCAACCCCTTTCCTCTCTTCCCATTGTGTCTACAGTACCCCAGAATATTGAGCACCCAGTCCTGGTCCTCCTCCAACTACGTCTTCATTATGGCTACAACATCCCACTGTTCTGTACCTGTCCACACCCTCAGCTTGTTAGCTTTCCCTGTCAGTCGTCGTGTTAAAATAAACACAAGAAACTTTCCACGTCTTGGCTCAATGCTTGTCCTTCTCCGACCTATTCTGCTTCAGTGCACTTCCTTTGCCTTCCTTGCTCTGCTGGACCTTTTCAGTCCTTCTCTCTACATCTTGAATCCCATCCTGCTGTCATTTTAGTTCAAAGCTTCTTGGGTGAATCTAGCAAATCTCCCTGCCAGAATATTGGTCCCCGTCTAGTTCAAGGGTAACCTGTCTCTCTTGTTCGTGTCAGAAGTAAAACCCAAAAGTCTGTAGACAACGTAGTTGAAGTAAAAACAAGATGCTGGAGAAACTCAGCACGTCAATCATATACTTTATATTGGAGAAATAAAGATACATCACTGATGTTTCAAGCTTGAGTCTTTCATTATGTCTCTGCTTCCTGCAGGCAGGATTCAGAATTGTCTTTCCTGCAGACAGCAGAGGATAGTAGTAGATGTGTCCCTGGAGGTCAGTGACTATTGGAGATCCGCAGGGATCTGTTCTGGGACCCTTACTCTTTGTGATTTTTATAAACAATCTGAATGAAGAAGTAAAGGGATAGGTTAGTAAGTTTGCAGCTGATGTGGATGTTGGAGGAATTGGGGATAGTGTAGAAGGTTGCTGTAGGTTTCAACAGAATATAAACAGGATGATTTGGTGGAAAAGTAGCAGATGGAGTTCATTTTGGATAAGTGTGAAATTTTGCATTTTTGAAAGTCAAATTTGAAGGCAGAGTACATGCTTAATGGCAGGATTCTTAAATGTGTGGCAGAGGGACCTGTAGTCCAAATCCTTAGATCTCCCAAAGATTGCCATTTGCAGGTTGATAAGGTAGTTAAGAAGGCTCATAGTATACTGGCCTTTATTAGTAATGGAATTGAGTTCATGAATCATGAGGTAATGTTGCTTCTCCGTAAAACTCAGACCACACTTGGGATGTTTTGTTCAGTTCTGGTCACTTAATTACATGAAGGATTTGGAAGTTTTGGAGAGGTGATTTGCCAGAATGTTGCCTGGTTTTAAGAATGTGTCTTCTGAGGCAAGGTTAACCGAGCTGAGGTTTTTCTTTGGAGTAAAGAAGAATGAGGTGTGACTTCATAGAGATCAACAAGACTGAGAGTCATAGATAGTGTGGACATCCAGCACCTTTTTCCCCAGGGCAAGAGTCACAAACACTAGGTTACATCTCTGCAATGTGAGGGGAAGAAAGTTTAGGGAAGATGTCAGGGTACATTTTTTTTTTACACAGAGATGTGGGTGCCTGCAATATATTGCCAGGGCTGGTGGTGGAGGTTGTTAAAAAGACTTTTAGACAGGCACATGAAAAATAGGGTAGGGAAGGTTTAGATTTTTAAGATGGTTTATATAGCACAACATCATGGGCAGAAGAGCTTTTACTGTGATATAATGTTCTATGATGCTGCCAGCAGTTTGATAAATTGAGTTCACATTGAAATCTCAAATTGTCCTTTTCTGAAGTTTTACATAGAACATGAAACATTGGAGCTCTTCAGCCCACTATGTAAACCTACAACATAACAATCTAATCCTTCACTACCTCACACCCATGACCCTGTATTTTTTGTGCATTCATGTGACTATCTAAGAGTCTTTTGAATACTGCTATTGTACCAGTCTCCTGGCCTGACCACCACTGGCTATTCATTTCAGGTAACCATTATTCTCTGAGAAAAAAAAATGCTCTGATATCTCCCTAAACTTTCCTTCACTCACCTTAAACAGATACCTTCTGGTATTTGTTATTGTTGCCCCAAGAAAAAAGGCTGTCCACCTTATCAAAGGCCTTCATAATCTTATACATCTTTAGTACATTACCTCATCCTTCCTTGATCCAAAGGGAAAAGCCCTAGCTCAGTCATTCTTGCTGAATATGAGATGTTCTCCAATCCAGGCAACACTCTTGTAAATCTTCTCTGCACCCTCTAAACCACCTACATCTTTCTTGTAATGAGGCAACCAGTACTGAATGCAATACTCGCAGTACTATGGTCTAACCAGAGTTTTATGGAGTTGCAATTTTACTTCACACATCTTGAAATCAAATACTTTGAAATCAGACACACCATATGTGTACTTAACCACTCTATAATTTTGCCCAGCAACCTTTTTAAAAATATTTTATTTGTAATTTTCCAGACTTGAACTCAGTTTTCAACATTGTCATCGTCAGTGATTACATATCTGCACCGACTTTGCCCAGCAACCGCCACTTACCATGAACTCTGTCTTCAAGTTTGAACTTCCAAAATCATCACTCCACACTTATCCAGATCGAACTCCATCTGCCACTTCTCCACCCAACTCTGCATCCTGTCTATAACCTGTTGTAACTTAGGAAAACCTTTTACATAATCCACAACACCTACAACCTTTGTATCATCTGAAAACTTCTTCATCCAAGTTATTTACAAAAATCACAAAGACTAGGGCTTCCAGAACAGATCCTTGTAGAGTGCCACTCGTCACCCCCAAACAGAGTATGTTCCACCTACCATTACCTTCTACTTTGTTTAAGCAAGCCAGTTCAGAAGTCGAGCAACCACGATCCTTTCTCATGACTGTCTGAATGAGACAACCATGGTGAACTTTATCAATTGCCTTGTGAAAATCCAAATACACTACTTCCACTGCCTTACCAGATTCAAATCTCTGATATGCTCAGCAAGCCTTCAGTGCCCGAGGCCCTTCAGGAGCATTTCGTTCTCTCAGCATCTTCTCAAATTCTGGTTCGGATACCTAGTTCCCATGAGACAGTTTCCAACAGCCTTCAGCTGTTGGTCTGCTGCAGTGGTAACCACCCTATAGGGTCATCTCCTCTGCTTCATCTCAATGGCAGGTGTTCTGTCCGTTTCTGGTGCCCTGTGCCAGTCCGTTGCTCTCCCGAAGTCTGCAACCCCTCACGGCTGCTGCTGAGCACAGCAGCCACCATCTTGGGCACAGACCCATGGTTGCAGGATTTTAAATAAAAACCATTAGCTGCTTTAACAGGCAGTTTAAAATCTGTCCAGAGCCGTCAACATTCATCCAGGTGGTTGAACCCTGAGGAAAAGGGTCCTCACCAGCAGCAGTACTGCCAAAGTCATCACCCTATTCTTTATACTTCTCTCTTTAGAGTACACAACTTTGAACCCATCCAAAGTGACTGCATTTGTGCTTCCTTCCTCATAGTGTCACTACACGTAGTATCGACATTTCACCAACGGTTCCATAATCTGTCCTAACACTCTGATTCCCATCCTCCTGCCTAGTCAGTTTAATCCCTCCCCAATAGCTCTCACAATCTGCCCACAAGGATATTTGTCCCTCTCCAGTTTTAGTGCAACCTGTCCTTTTGCACAAGTCATACCTTTCTCAGACGAGATCCCAATGATCCACATCTCTGAACTCCTGCACCAATTTTTCAGCTATTCATTCATCTGCCACATATTATTCTTGCTGTTTGTGGCACAAGGCAGAGGCAGGAATTCAGAGATTATCATCCTTGAGGTCCTGCTCTTTAACTTTCTTCCTAACATTCACTCTTCAGAACCTCATCTCTTTTCCTTTCTATGTTATTGGTACCAATATGTACCACGACATATGGTTGCTCATGCTCCTTCTCAAGAATTCTGTTGATGGACTAGTATAAAAGTCTAAACTGCTCAGTTAAAATGGGCTGACATGTTTTACATGGTTGCTACACTCTGTTTCTCTTCTAATTCTTATTGGAGATATTATTTTGTAGAAGCCAGCGTTCTCTGCTTTATTGGAACAGTCGAGTGCAGTGAGAAGCCCGGTGTTCACTGATTATAAATGTATTTGACATTACAGTTGTGTGAATCTGCGTGCCTGTCTGTCTGTGTGCATGCGCATGCCTGTGTTTGTTTTGGAAGTGCTCTTTGATCTGATTGATTCATTGTTTTTTTCCCCCCCCCCCCCCCCTCCATGTCCTACAGCAATGCTTTTCACCTTCTCTGCAGATTTTTGTCAGTAGTAACGGGCTCCCTCCAAGTCCCAACCCCAGCCCAACACGCAGGTTTACCACGTAAGTGTTATCCCAGAAGAAAGCTTGCAAATAATTATTTGTATTTTAGCAAATGTAATATTGGCTAAAAGTAATACATGTTTTTGATGTTTTCCCCAATGGTTTCTCGGATATAGATGTGCCAATTGTGCATTTTAGAACAATTTAATGATGGTTAAAGGTAGCATTCTGGATAAAGGGAGTGACTGATACTGTTTACAGTCAGGTTTCCTTTGGTTCATTAATGCACTACATTGGTGTGGGGAATGGGATGGAGCTTGAGAGCAAACCATTTGATGACATTAATGAGCTTGTAGAGCAGGAGTGTAAATGCCTCGATTTCACCAAAGGTCGGTATGAACTGTCATTTGGTAGGATGAATCTAATCTGGAAGAATAAATGGATAAATCCAGAAACTGTGAAAATTTGGGATGCAGGTTAATTTGGTCATTGCAAAAGCAAACTAAACCCTGTGCTTTGTTCCAGAGGGTGGTATTGAAAGGTTGAGCTATTCTATTGAATGTATTGAACCTTAGACCCTCAGTTGTTACACCAGCAGCATATGTAGCCTCTGGACTTTTACAAAGCAGATTTACAGTAAAGTGAAAGGCCAGCATTCTTTGTAGAAAGAGAAGGCTGAATGGGTGACCTCAGAGAAAGATTTGAGGTAATGCAGATCGTGAAGTTAGGGAAGGGAGGAATGATCGGAAAGATCTCTTCTTATAAATACAACCCTCCATTGCAGACATTCCTGGTGAATCTCTTCTGCACTTACTATTCATCATCCATGTCCATTTAGGCATTAAGGTGCACATTCCCTGGGCTGGATGGGATAAATCCCCTGTTTTTGAAAGAGGCAAGTGAAAAGATTGCTGGGTCATGAGAAAGGTCTTTATGCCCTCACTAGTGACAAGAGAGGTCACACAGGACTTAAGCTAATGTCGTACCTTTGTTCAAGAAATGTGTGAAAAAGAAAAAGTGTATATCATGGCTAATGTGATTTATGGTGTGAAAAAAAAATTTAAAAAAAAAAAGAAAGAGAAAAAAGGATAATTATTGCCAGTGAACCACACATCAGCATTAAGGAAATAATTGTAAAGAATACTTAGGAGTAGGACTTGTGTACATTTGGAAAGTCATGGTCATATCTGGCACAGTCAACATTGTGTGTGGCAGATCAGGTCTCACAAATTTGAATTAGTTTTTTGAAGAGGTGACAAAAATGGTTGATGAGGGTAGGGAGATGGATGTTGTCTACTTGGTCTGTAGTAAGTGTTTGACAAGTTCGTTTATGGTAGGCTGATTCAGTACAGATTCATGGGATCCATGGTGAGTTAATGATAATGAGTTTGTTATCAATAAATACATAAGAAGTATAATATTTACAGTAATCCTCAAATAAAAAGTGAAGTGAAGTGCAATTGTGCAACCAGTCCATGATTATTGATGTCCATGATATATGTATACACGCACACACAGAGCACAGTTAGAGATGCGCACGTGCACACTATATGTGCATATATGGGTCCATTTCCATCACTTATTGAAAATGGTCACGCAAGTAGGTAGTGATGGAAAGAAGACATATAGTTTCATTGGGAGAAGCACAGAATATAAAAATTGGGGGGGCCATGATTCAACCATATAAAATATTGGTTGGGCTGCACTTGGAATACTGTGTGCAATTCTGTTTGCTGCATTACTGGAAGATGATGGAGACTTTGATAAGGGTGCAAAAGTTTACTTGAATGTTGCCTGTATTGCAGGGTATTTGTTATGGAGGGAGATTGGATAAACTTGATTTGTTATCTCTGGAGTGTCAGGAGACCTGATAGAGATGTATAAAATCATGGGAGACATTTTTATGGTGGACTGCCAAAACCTTTTCCCCAAGGCAAAAACATTACACACCAGAGGTTGAGTGTTTAAAGTGAAGGGAAGAGGGAAGGATGTTTAAAGGAGATGAGTAAGGCATACTATTTAGAGTAAAACACAAGTCTTCTGGTGCTGTGATTGTAGAAAAAGCACAGAAATGCTGGATGAACTCAGCAGGTTTCACCGCATTCATATAAAAGGATATATTACTGACATTTCAGGCCTGAGCCCTTCCTCAAGGTTTGGGACAAATTATTTACACAGAGAGTTGTGCTTGCCTGGAATGGGCTGCCAGGAGTAGTGGTGGCAGCACATACAATAATGACATTTAAGAGACTTCTGGGGAGACTGGAGAATATGGTGGTGATGGAGGGATATCTATCCATTAAAAGCAAGCAGCAGGGCTTTGGTTTGATTTGGACATCACGTTCAACACAGACACATGGACTGAAGGCCCTCTTCCTGTGCTGAATTAGTTGATGTCCTATCCTTGAGAGAGAGAAATTGTTGGGCTTTGAGGAAGGATCAGGGGAATGGGATTGTTCAAGGAACCAGTGTCATTCCAAACAGCAAGTCGCCCCATGCCTCCAACAACCTAAGTTCAATCCAGACATCTAGTCTTGTCTATTTGGAGGTTTTGCATGTTCCTCTCATGACCAGATTACCTGGTTTCTTCCCATGTCCTAAAGTTGACTCAATGTATAGATTAATGGGCCACTGTAAATTGGTCCTACTGCATGAGAAAGTGGTAGATATGAGTGGAATTGATAGAAATATAGGGGAATAAAATCGGGTTAGGTGCAGGATGAGTGTGAACAGGTTCCTTGTGGTTAGTGAGACTCTGCCGGCTGAAAGATTTGTTTCCATGCTGTGAGTTCCTTGATTCAGACTCCAGACCAGCTTCTCTGCTAGATTCTAGTAACATTCTACTAGATTTGTGGAAGCAGAACAGGTTTTACATCAGAATGGAGTATTCTCTCCTCTCACCAATCCTCACCTCACCTCCCTGCTCCAAACCAGGGAGCCCTCATCACTCATCATATAGGCATTGAATCAGGCCTTTTGGCCCAACTTGTCCATGATGAATATGTGTCATGAAATTTGTTTTGAGGCTGCAGTATTGTGCAGAACAAGGTGCAAAAATTACTATAATCTACAATTTCATAAATGCAAGATTTTTTAAAATAGGGAAAAAAGGAGAAAATGTGAGGTAGTGTCCATAAATTAATTGTCCATTGCCTCCTTGAGCTATTCCTGTTTGCCTTCTTTTAGCCCATTTCTCAAAACTTTTCCGTTCCATGTACTCCACCCAAATGTCTTTTAAGTATCATAATTTTACCCTCTTTTGTACTTTCTCTGGCAGGTCATTCCCTGTACCCAACTCCCTCTGTGTAGAAAAAGTTGTGCAACAGGTCCCTTTCAAATCTTCTTGCCCCTCACTTTAAACCTAGGCCCTCTCATGATTTTGTATCCCTCTCCCTCTTGTACTCCTACACAGGTAAAAGATCCCTGCCTCTTCAGATATCTCAACAGTGAGTATGACTCAAGACTTCCAATCCCAGAAACATTTTTGTGAATCCTTTTGTCTCACTTTTCAGCTGAATAAAGTCTTTCCTTTAGCAGGGCCACCAGAACTGCACACAATGCTCCAAATGCGGCTTCTCCAACCTCTTGAACATGAAGTTACGTGAAGTCCCAACTCCTGTACTCAGTACCCTGATCGATGAAGGCAAACGTGTCAAACCCCTTCACCACTCTGTTTACCTGTGTTATCACTTTCAGGAAATGATCTACGTGTATCCTGGTCTATTTTCTATAACATTCCCTTATTTAACCTAGCAAATTCTTAGTGATCCTTCATACTTGTTCAATTTCCCCCATCTCTCCTAACCACCCCCGCCCCAAAATTTGGTTGATACCCTTCTTGTTTCATGTGAATATCCTGTAAATGCCCAATATCTTTTTTGCTATTTTTTTTAAATTTTCACAAACAATTTTGGTAACACAAAGATTTGATGATGTATTGTTGTATAGAACATTTTGAGTGGCTGGTTTGTGCAGATAAATGTTACCTGTTAACATGAGGACTGATGGAAGTTCATATGTGGTCCACTATGCTGGGCCAGTTCTGAAACCATGGTCTAAATGATTCCAAACTCTTACTCCAAAATATTCTTCTCTCCCTATTCTTACCCATAAGGTGATACCTTGAAGAAGGGCTTAGGCCTGAATCATTGGTTATATATCCTTACCTTCCATGGACACTGTGTGCTGCTGAGTCCCTCCAGCATTTCTGTGTTTAAAACATTCAGGAACTGTCTATCTCCCTGCAAACTAGAAACCAGTTATCTGCCTATTCCATGTTTTCTTTTAAAATGTAGAGATACAGCATAGTAACAGGCCTATTTGGCCCACGGTCCAATTACACCGACGTGACTAATTAACCTACTAACCCTGTACATCTTTGAAACGTGGGAGGAAGCTGGAGAAAACCCATGCAGACACTAGGAAAACATACAAACTCTTTACAGACAGCCATGGATTTGGACCCAAGTCGCTGGAGCTGTATTAGCTCAAATCGTGCTGCCAATTTGTTTCGATTATGTTCCAGATTTGTTTCCTGCCACTAAAGTACAAGAAAGCATTCATTGGGCACAACATTGAGTATAAGAGTGAGGAAGTCACGAGGCTATATAAAAGTTTTGTTGGGCCACACTTGGATTACTTTGTGCTAATCTATCCTCTTTGGTAGCAATAACAGGAAGGAAGATTATTATCTGAATGGTGATAAATTGGGGAAAGGGGAGGTGCATCGAGACCTGGATGTCGTGCATCCAGTTGGAATGTAGGTACAGCAGGGAGTGAAGAAAGCAAACCTTTTTCTTGTAAAAGCTTTTGAATATAGAAGCAAGGAGGTCTTACTGCAGATATCTTGGGCCTTGGTGATGCTACACATTGTGTACAGTTTTGGACTCATCATCTGAGGAAGGGGATTCTTGCTATTGAAGGGGTGCAGTGAAAGTTCACCAGACTGATTCCTGGGGTGGCAGGACTGACGTGTGAAGAAAGACTAGAGTTTTAGTAGAATGAGACAGATCTCAGTGAGACGTATAAAATTCTGACCACCCATTAGGGTTAGATACAAGAGGAATCTTGCAGATGTTGGGAAAGTCCAGAACAATGGGTTACAGTCTAATGATAAGTTGTTTATGTCTGGGATGAAGAGAAACTTTTTCATTAACTTATGAACTTGTAGAACCTGCTTCACAGAAAGTTGTTGAGACCAATTCATTAGATATATTCAAAAAGGGGTTCTATGTGTTCTTTGTGTCCAAAGGGATTGAGGAGAATGGAGAGAAAGTAGGAATCTGGTACAGAATTCACATAGTCAGCCATGATTTTATTGAATGGTGGTGCAGGTTGAGAAGGGCTGAATAGCCTTCGCCTGCATCTGTGTTCTTTGATTCTGAGTAGATGGTGAAGGTCTGAAAACTCATTAAGGTAGATAAATCCGAGGGGGAGTCACGTGATGGAGTAGTGGCCAGTCGGGGAACTCCAGCCCTCTCCAGAAAAGTTAAAAAAAGATAGAGAAAAAACAAAGGCACAAACTTAAAAACCAAAACAAAGTGAAAGTAAAAGTGTGAAGACAATGGCAGCGAAGAAAGAAAAACCAAAAACAACGGGAAGAAAAGAAGAAGGAAAGACGTCGGAAGAAGAAGGTGAAGGCCTTACCTGTCCGAAGAGGCCCGCCGCGGAGAGAGAAGCCCGCTCCCACAGGTCAGTGGAGGTCCCGGGCTCGGGGCTACAAAACTGGCTCGCAGAGCCGAGTAAAAGTGCGCAACCACGCATGAAAAAAAAACACACTGACGGGAGGGGGGAACAGCTGCGGAGTCAATCTCCACAGCTGAGAGAGACACCTGCAGCACAGCAGCAGGTGCAGAACACAGACAATAATGACAACAAGAAAGAAGAGGGTAAAAAGAAAACAAGGAAACAAGAGATGGCCAATCCAGAGGAAGAAGAAGAAGAACAGAAAGAAGTGGAAGAAGAAGAGAAAGGCAAGAAAATGGATGTATCTTTTTTTAAAGAATATATGGAATCATTGAAAGAATGGCAATTACAAGAATTTGATGAGATAAAAAGAAGAATTAAGAACGCAGAAGAAAGAATGAATAAAATGGAAGTGGCCATATCAGAATTGGCAAAAAGAGTGGAAAATATGGAAAAACGAGAAACATTTGTAGATATGGAAGTAAAAGACTTAAAAGAGAAATTAGAAGAATCTAATAAAAAAGCTAAAGAAGCACAGGAGCTGTTAGCTCAGAAGATAGATATGATAGAAAACTATAATAGAAGAAATAATATAAAGATAGTGGGCCTTAAGGAAGATGAAGAAGGCAAGAATATGAGAGAATTTATAAAAGATTGGATCCCCAGGGTCCTGGGAAGACCAGAATCACAGGAAGAAATGGAAATAGAGGGGGCACATAGAACTTTAGCCAGGAAACCACAACCGCAGCAAAAACCAAGATCCATTTTAGTAAAATTCTTAAGATATACAACAAGAGAAAATATATTGGAGAAAGCAATGAAGAAAGTAAGAGAGGACAAAAAGCTACTGGAATATAAAGGTCAAAAAAATTTTTTCTATCCAGACATAAGTTTTGAACTCCTGAAGAAGAGGAAGGAGTTCAATACAGCGAAAACGATCTTATGGAAAAAAGGATATAAATTTATGTTAAGGTACCCAGCAGTACTTAAAATAATTATTCCAGGGCAACGAAACAGACTATTCTCGGATCCAGAGGAAGCAAGGAAATTTGCAGAACAACTACAAAACAAGCAGAGATGAAGACATGTAATAAGAGTAAAAATGACCACGATCTATATGTATATGTGTAAAGGGGTATATGTGTGTATATATATATATATATATATATATATTATAGTGTGCATACATGAATGTATCCGTATTTAGAGGAAAATATATAAAGTATAGACAAGAATTAATAAGGGAGGGAAATGGAATAGAGGGAATAAGGAGGGAATTAAAAGAGTGACCTTTGTTACATATGAAAATTGAAATCTTTTCTGGGGGGGCTGGATGGGGAGGAGTTACGGTCACTGCAAAATCAGCTGACGTTTGCGAGTGAATTCGCAAATCCAAATGGAGAGGGGAGATGTGGTTGTCCGACAAGGGATAAAGGACAACTCAGGAGGGGGAGGGGAGATTGGGGTTAAAGAAGTTTTAAATAGGAGAATAGGGAAAATGTTTGATGTTTTAGAAATGTTGTCTTATAAAGTGTTCAAAACAAGAAAGCAGAAATGGATAAGAAGGAAAGGTAATGATGGAGAAACGGAAAGGGAAGATAAACAAAGTATAAAATGGCTACGCTGAACTATATGACTTTAAATATTAACGGAATACATAACCAAATTAAAAGTAAGAAATTGCTAAATTTACTGAAAAAAGAAAAAATTGATTTAGCATTTGTGCAAGAAACACATTTAACTGAATTGGAGCACAAGAAATTAAAGAGAGATTGGGTAGGACACGTAACAGCAGCGTCGTATAATTCAAAAGCAAGAGGGGTAGCTATATTAATTAGTAAAAATGTGCCAATTAAAATAGAAGAGGAAATAATAGATCCAGCAGGGAGATATGTAATGATAAAATGTCAGATATATTCGGAGTTTTGGAATCTACTCAATGTATATTCACCTAACGAAGAAGATAAAAAGTTTATGCAAGATATTTTTTTGAAGATAGCAGATACGCAAGGGAACATATTAATAGGAGGGGATTTCAACCTGAATTTGGATTCAAATATGGACAAAACTGGGAAAAAAATTAACAGAAAGAACAAAGTAACCAAATTTATAATTAAATCGATGGAAGAAATGAAACTTTTGGATATATGGAGGAAACAACACCCAAAGGAAAAGGAATATTCATATTACTCGGCTAGACATAAAACATACTCAAGAATAGACCTATTTTTGTTATCAGCTCGTATGCAAGATAGAGTAAGAAAAACAGAATATAAAGCTAGAATATTATCAGACCATTCACCCTTAATATTGACAATAAAGTTAGAGGACATCCCTCCAAGAATGTATAGATGGAGATTAAACTCCATGTTACTCAAAAGGCAGGATTTTAGAGAATTAATTGAAAGACAAAATGTATTTTGAAATAAACACGGAATCAGTGAAAGATAAGTTTATACTATGGGATGCAATGAAAGCGTTCATTAGAGGGCAAATAATAAGTTATGTAACCAAGATGAAGAAGGACTATAATCAGGAAACAGAGCAGTTGGAAAGGGAAATAGTAAATATAGAAAAAGAATTAGCAATGAAGGAAGATACAACCAAAAGAAGAGAATTGGCAGATAAAAAAATAAAATATGAAACACTACAAACATATAAGGTGGAGAAGAATATAATGAAGACAAAACAGAAATATTATGAACTAGTGGAAAAAACGCACAAAATTCTAGCATGGCAGCTTAAGACAGAACAAGCTAAGAAATTGGTATTGGCATCAAGGAAAAAAGACAAACAAATCACATATAATCCAAAGGAGATCAAGGAAAACTTTAGAGAATTCTATGAACAATTATACCAAACTGAAAACGAAGGGAAAGAAGGGAAAATAGATGAATTTCTAACTAAAATTGAACTACCAAAACTACAAATAGAGGAACAAAATAAATTAACAGAACCATTTGGAATAGTATAAATACAAGAGATAATAAAAAAATTACCAAATAATAAGACACCAGGAGAGGATGGATTCCCAATAGAATTCTATAAAACATTTAAAGATTTATTAATTCCTCCCCTCCTGGAAGTAATCAACCAGATTGATAAAACACAAAGCTTACCAGATTCATGTAAAACAGCAATAATTACAGTAATACTAAAGCAATTACTTTAGTACTTTAGCACGAAAACCAACAAGGTCGGGTCAGATACAGCAATGAGCTCTCTGAACCCTTCTCCATTAACAATGGCGTGAAGCAAGGCTGTGTTCTCGCACCAACCCTCTTTTCAATCTTCTTCAGCATGATGCTGAACCAAGCCATGAAAGACCCCAACAATGAAGACGCTGTTTACATCCAGTACCGCACGGATGGCAGTCTCTTCAATCTGAGGCGCCTGCAAGCTCACACCAAGACACAAGAGAAACTTGTCCGTGAACTACTCTTTGCAGATGATGCCGCTTTAGTTGCCCATTCAGAGCCAGCTCTTCAGCGCTTGACATCCTGCTTTGCGGAAACTGCCAAAATGTTTGGCCTGGAAGTCAGCCTGAAGAAAACTGAGGTCCTCCATCAGCCAGCTCCCCACCATGACTACCAGCCCCCCCACATCTCCATCGGGCACACAAAACTCAAAACGGTCAACCAGTTTACCTATCTCGGCTGCACCATTTCATCAGATGCAAGGATCGAAAATGAGATAGACAACAGACTCGCCAAGGCAAATAGCGCCTTTGGAAGACTACACAAAAGAGTCTGGAAAAACAACCAACTGAAAAACCTCACAAAGATAAGCGTATACAGAGCCGTTGTCATACCCACACTCCTGTTTGGCTCCGAATCATGGGTCCTCTACCGGCACCACCTACGGCTCCTAGAACGCTTCCACCAGCGTTGTCTCCGCTCCATCCTCAACATCCATTGGAGCGCTTACACCCCTAACGTCGAAGTACTCGAGATGGCAGAGGTCGACAGCATCGAGTCCACGCTGCTGAAGATCCAGCTGCGCTGGATGGGTCACGTCTCCAGAATGGAGGACCATCGCCTTCCCAAGATCGTGTTATATGGCGAGCTCTCCACTGGCCACCGTGACAGAGGTGCACCAAAGAAAAGGTACAAGGACTGCCTAAAGAAATCTCTTGGTGCCTGCCACATTGACCACCGCCAGTGGGCTGATAACGCCTCAAACCGTGCATCTTGGCGCCTCACAGTTTGGCGGGCAGCAACCTCCTTTGAAGAAGACCGCAGAGCCCACCTCACTGACAAAAGGCAAAGGAGGAAAAACCCAACACCCAACCCCAACCAACCAATTTTCCCTTGCAACCGCTGCAATCGTGTCTGCCTGTCCCGCATCGGACTTGTCAGCCACAAACGAGCCTGCAGCTGACGTGGACTTTTTACCCCCTCCATAAATCTTCGTCCGCGAAGCCAAGCCAAAGAAGACTAAAGCAAGGGAAAGATCCACTCGCACCAGCGTCATATAGACCAATATCTTTACTTAACACAGATTATAAGATAATAGCTAAACTATTAGCAAACAGATTAGCAGAGTATGTACCGAAAATGGTAAATCTAGACCAAACTGGATTTATTAAAAAAAAGACGCACAACAGACAATATTTTTAAATTTATTAACTTAATTCATGCAGTAGAAGGAAATAAAGCACCTGCAGTAGCAGTTGCTTTAGACGCAGAGAAGGCCTTCGACAGAGTAGAATGGAATTATTTGTTCAAAGTATTGCAAAAATTCAGTTTACCAGAGAAGTATATTAATTGGATTAAAGCATTATATAAGGGACCATTGGCGAAAGTGACAGTAAATGGATATGTATCAAAGCAATTTAACATAAGCAGGTCAACACGGCAGGGATGCCCACTATCACCTTTATTATTCGCGTTAGCTATAGAACCACTAGCAGAATTGATAAGAACAGAAAATAATATAAAAGGGATAAAAATAAAAGACAAGGAATATAAAATCAGTTTATTTGCGGATGATGTTATAGTATACTTAACAGAACCAGAACTATCAATAAAAGAATTATATAAGAAATTGAAGGAATATGGAGAAGTGTCGGGTTACAAGATTAACGTAAATAAAAGTGAAGCAATGCCAATGAATAATGCAGATTTCTCAAAATTTAAGAAGGAATCACCATTCAGATGGCAAGTGCAAGCAATAAGATACCTAGGTATACAAATAAATAAAAACCTCGGCCAACTATATAAACTCAATTATTATCCACTAATGAAAAAATTACAGGACGATTTAGAGAATTGGAAAGATTTACCACTAACACTAATAGGAAGGGTAAACTGTATTAAAATGAACATTTTTCCAAGGATATTATACCTATTTCAGGCATTGCCAATACACCTGACAGAGAAATTCTTCAAGGAGTTAAAGAAAATAATAAGGAAATTTTTATGGAAAGAGGGGAAACTGAGGATAGCACTAGATAAATTAACAGAATGGTATAAACAAGGAGGCTTACAACTGCCAAACTTTAAAAATTATTATAGAGCCGCACAATTAAGATACCTATCAGATTTTTATCAAACAAGGGAAAAGCCAGATTGGACTAGATTAGAATTAGATAAAATAGGGGAAAAGATACCCGAACACATATTATATAAATGGGATGAAAAATTGGTACAATATAGAAGTTCTCCAGTATTACATCATCTACTCAATATTTGGAAGAAGATTCATGTAGAAAGAAATAAAACAAACTATCAATTACCAAAACTAATATTGACGCAAAATCAACTAATCCCTTTTACAATAGATAACCTTTCCTTTAGAGAATGGGAGAAAAAAGGGGTCAAAAGAATAGAAAATTGATTTTCAGGAAATAGATTATTATCCTTTGAACAAATGAAAGATAAATACAATATAACTCAAAATACAGTGCTGGCATATTACCAATTGAGATCCTACTTGAAGGACAAATTAGGAAGCAGTCTGAGTTTACCAGAGGGAAGTAACTTTGAATATGTGATTACAGATACAATGATAATCAAAAGATTTATCACAAATATGTATATTAAACTGCAAGAAAAGGAGAATGAGGAAACAAATGGTAAAACTAAACAAAAATGGGAACAAGATTTAAATATAAAGATAAAAAAGGAAACATGGGAGAAGTTATGTTCTGGCACGATGAGAAATACAATAAATACGAGGTTACGTATGATACAATATAACTGGATACACAGGCTATACATTGCACCTCAAAAGTTAAATAAATGGGACCCAACAGTATCTGATAGATGTTTTCGATGTAAAAACGAAATGGGAACAACAATTCATGCAATCTGGACATGTGAGAAAGTAGAAAAATTTTGGGAAGATCTAAACCAAATATTAAATAAAATTACAGAAAACAATATACCAAAGAATCCAGAGATCTTCCTCCTAAGTAATATAAAAAACAAAGAATTTGGAATTGATTTGGAGGATGCACAAAAAAGATTTGTTAAGATAGCTCTAGCCGTAGCAAAAAAATGTATTATGTCAACCTGGAAATCGGAAGATACTTTGAAAATACAACAATGGTATATAGAAATGAATAAATGTATTCCATTAGAAAAAATAACATATAGTTTAAGAAATAATATTGAAATATTTGAACAAATATGGGAGCCTTACATGAAACACAATAGAGAAAAACTACCGGGAAATTCACTACCTAAGTTAATGAAAGGATAAGGAAATGAAAAGAATTGACTCAGTGGAATTTCTTGTTTATTTTTATTGAATGACAACATTGTTTGACTGGTTTGGTGTATCCTAGATTTTGTGCTTTGAGTGGACGGGAGGGGGGAGGTAGGGAGGGTGGGATGGGAGGAGGTGGGGGGGAGAAAATGGCACTGTATATATTTGAAAAGGAAAAAGTATGTATCATGGTGAATGTGGTTTATGGTGTGAAATAAAAATATTAAAAAAAAAGGTAGATAAATCCTGGGACATTGTATGGAAAATATTGCAGGTGCCCTGGCAGAAATATTCATATTGTAGTGAAGTATTCCATATTGAGCGACTATTGATGTCGGTGTACACGTTGTGGAATCGCTGTACACGTTGTCGAGTTGATGTATATGCTGAGAATTCGATGTACATGCTGTGGAGTCTAGTGCAAGACTGACACCTCAAGGCTTGCATGCTGGGCTTATTTCATCACTGCTTCTATAACATGGACAAGAAATGACATCATCAGTGATGTCGTCAGCCCAGATTAAAAACCTGTGTTGGATGCAAATTAATTTCCTGTGTTTTCCACAGCACATCTGCCATTTTGGGAGCTGATTTGCTTGCTGGTAAGTGGGTTGCCACATGGACCACATCCCCCCCCCCCACCCAGAACCGGCAATCCGCGGACTCCCAAAGACTATATATTTTTTTGTTTGGGTGGCCTTACTGTCCGCCGATGGCCAGGTTTGAGGCGGTAATTTGCAAAAGCTTCCTCTTTACCTCTGATGTCCAAAGTGTACGTTGAACCATTGTGTCTTAGTACCTTCAACGGACCCTCATACAGATGCTGGGATGGTGCTCAGTGTGCTCCTTTCTGTACAAAAATGTACTTGCAGTCCTGCAAGTTCTGGGGTATATATGACCTGACCTGACTATGTTGAGATGTCAGTATGGGCGCTGAAGAACCGAGCTTCTCGCGGAGCTTGCTTAGGACCATGCGGGTGTTTCCTCCCGTTCTTGTGAGTCTGATACAAATTCTCCTGGAACCATCAGGAGAACGTCATCAACCAGCTCTGCCGATGAGGCACCTATATCATCCTTAGGTGCTGTTTGTATGCCCAAGAATACCTACGGCAATTCATCAACCCAGTTAGGTCCCTGCAGACCTGCCATAAGGGCCAATTTCAAATGCCTGTGGAACCTTTCTACTAGTCCGTTGGATTGTGGGTAGTACGCAGTTGTGTGGTGCAACTTGGTTCCAAGTAGGGTGGCCATTGCTGACCACAGGGTTGATTTGAATTGGGCACCCCTGTCAGACAAGATGTGTGCTGGCAGACCGAAATATGCTATCCAGGTGGAAATGAGGGCCCTGGCTCGTGTCGATAGTCATGTCTGCCAGTGAAACTGCCTCTGGCCATCACATGGCATGATCCACTATAGTGAGAAGAAAATGAGAACCATGTGACACTGGCAGGGGGCCTACAATGTCTGAGTGTACATGGTCAAATCTCCAATATGTCAGCTCAAAAGATTGTAGTGGGCTTTTGTGTGTTGCTGGACTTTGGATGTTTGGCAATGAGTGCATGTCTTCACCCAATTGCTGACCTGTTTTCGAAGGCCATACCACACAAATCTGTTGGATATCATCTTGGCGGTCATTCTGATCGATGGATATGCCAACCCGTGTACCGCGTCAAAATACCTGCCACTTCCAGGCCAATGGAATGATTAGGCAAGGACAACCTGTAGATAGGAGTTTGAGCTCTCCCAGGCCTACCGGGATTTCTTCCAGCTGCAGGCTTGAGTCTGCTGTTCCGTAATGTGGAATTTCTTCATCTGCCTGTTGTGCTTTTGCAAGCGCAACATAGTCCACCCCTTGAGCTAAAGTCTGCACAGATAGTATGGTCGGGCGCGACAGTGCATCTGGCACTACGTTGGCCTTTCCGGAGATGTGTTCGATGGCCGTTGTGAACTTAGAAATATATGATAAATGTCTATGATGACAAGCCGACCATGGATCTGATATCTTAGTGAAGGCTTGTGGTCCGTAAAAGCCGTGAAATGCCTGCCGTCTAGAAAGTATCTGAAATATCTGATAGCTAGGTACAGTGCCAATGATTTTCGATCGAAAGCACTGTAGTTGAGTTATGGTGGTCTTAGGTGCTTGCTAAAGAAAGCCAATGGTTTCCAATGCCCATCGATGTACTATTCAAGCACCCCTCCAACCTCTGTACTGGACGCATCCACTGTCAGGGCTGTCAGTGCATCCGTTCTTGGGTGGACCAGCAATGCAGCATTAGTTTCCTTGGTGTTCTTGAATGCGGCCAATGATTCTTCATCCCAAATGACATCCCTTGCCTTGTCTTGACACCAGGGCGAAGAAGGGGTGCATGATGCAAGCTGCTGATGGTAGAAACTGGTGACAAAAGTTCACCATTCCAATAAACTCCTGGAGGCCTCAAACCGTGCTGGCTTTAGCAACTGCCTGGATCGCCTCGACTTTTGCCAGTAGTGGATTTGTTCCTTCTTTGATGATTCTATGTCCAAGAAAGTTGATGGTTGCTAACCCGAATTGACACTTGGCTGGGTTGATAGTCAGCTCAAACTCATTCAAATGAATGAAAAGCTTGCGCAGGTGGGACAGATGTTCCTGAGAATTGTGGATTTCCGCAGGATTCCCATTCACCTGTGGCCTTGGGTACCATGTGGTGTGGGGAGGCTCAGGAGCTTTTGGACTGTTGTACAATACCCATGTCCTCCATCCTTTCAAACTCCTCTTTGGCCAGATTAAGTTTATCTGGAGGGAGCCTGCGAGCTTGGGCATGCAGCAGTGTCTCTTCGGTTGGTATGTGGTGCTGCATGCCATGTTTCAGCATCGCTGAGATGAATTGCGGCATAATTATTGCAGGAAATTCCGCCAAAAACCTGGCAAATTCATTCTCCAAAAGAGTAACAGAGTCTAAATGCAGGGCTGGCAGCTTGCCCTCACCTAGGGCGAAGGTCAGAAAGTGTTCGATCAATCAGCAGACCATGTGCTCTGAGAAAATCAGCTCCCAGTAGCGGTGGTGCAACCATGGCCAATGTGAACATCTAAGTGAAGTTAGTATTGCCGAACTGAAGCGGGATCCATGCGTGCCAAATGTCTGGATAATACTGCGGTTTGCGGCTTTCAATGATGTCTCGGGTTTTCTGTTACGTGTGTCATACCTTGAAGGGGAAAGCATGCTGATATCAGCCTCTGTAAGCACCAAAAATGTTGGCTGGAATATAAAAGGCTGTCTCGATGGTCAGCTGCTGCAGCCATTGGTGACGGCTGGCCCCGGCGTTTCCCTGAAACACACAGGGAACTCAGCAGCAGCGTTGATGGTAGAAACGCCAATGGGTGCTATCTTCGTCCCATTGTCTCCTGGCTGACTGGCAGTCTGACTAGGGATTTGATGGTTCCTGCTGCTAGTTGGAGTCGCATGCTCCGGCTGCTGTGAGCAGGATCTGGTGACCTGTCCTAATGATGTCACGCTTCCTTGCGTAGCCTGCCATAAAATGTCAGCATGGGCCACGGCATTCTGTGGGTCACTGAAATCTTCATTGGCCAGCAGCATGTGTAAATCTTCTGGCAACAATTCCAAGAAAGCCTACTCAAAAATAAGGCAGGGTCTATGCCCTTATGCTAGTGCCAGTATTTCATTCATGAGCACAGAAGGGGTCCTGTCTCCCAAACCATCCAAGTGAAGTAAACTGGCTGCTCGCTTATGTCATGAGAAGCCAAAGATATGGATGAGCAGACTCTTGAGTGCCATATACTTGCCCTCCTCCAGAGGCTGCTGCCGAAAATCGGAAACTCAGCATGCCGTCTCTTGATCCAGAGTACTTACTACATAGTAGCACCGCGTGGAATCAGATGTTATCTGTCTCAACTGGAGGCGACACTACCTTCATGTGTTTGGAAAGGTGAGGATTGATTAGGGATAGTCTGCATGGATTTGTGCATGGGAAATCGTCTCAAATTTGAAGATTTTGAAGATCTGACCAAGAAAATTGATGAAGGCAGGCAGGATTTTAGACATTGTCTTCTTGGACCCATGTTAGGTTGGTACAGGATATTAAATCAGATGGGAATCAGGATGAGCTGGCCAATTCAATTAAGATAATGGCTTGATGGTAGGAGATAGAGGGTGGCAGTGGATGATTGTTTTTCAGATTGGAGGTGTGTGTCCAGTGTTATACCGTAGAGGTCGGCCCAAGATCCACTGCAGTTCACCTGTCTTAATAATTTGGATGAGAATGATGAAGTGAACAATGCAGAAGGTTATCTGAGGTGACAGATCTTTGTAGAGGAGAGGTTATAAAATTGTGAGGGGTATAGATAAGGTGAATATTCAGTCTTATTCCCAGGAGAGCGTTGTCTAAAACTAGAGGGCAGAGGTTTGCGAAGCGGGAAAGATTTAAAAGGGGCCTGAGTGGCACCTTTTTCACGCAGAGGTTGGTTGGTGGGTGTGTGGAACAGGCTGCCAAAGGAACTTGTAGAATAGAGTACAATTACAACATTCAGAAGACATCTAGACAGGTACATGGAAAGGTTTGGGGGGGACCTGAGTCAAAGGCAGGCAGTGGGACAAGCTCAGACAGACAATATGGGAGAGTTCAGCTGAAGAGCTTGATTCTGTTGTGTTAAACCCAATTACACTAAAATGCACATTATGTATTTAATATGAATAAATAATATTTCTTTCTGCATAGTTGAATTTATAAGCATTGTTTAATTCAAGGTTCTAAGAAATAAATTGATGCTCATGTCCAAATACTTTGCAGCTTTGTGCTACCCTGCGAAGTTCTTAAGGGAGCCATCTCCTGTCGGAGAGAATTCATTGCACACAGGAGAGCTCTTCCAAGCCTCTTTGTTATGCTTCCTTGGGAAGATCTTAATTTTTTTTCTTCTGAATTGTTAATGATGGAATTTTGAAATTAGATAAACTTTGGTTTTAATTTGTTGATCTCCATTGTGCACTCAGTAGGAGAAGTCAGAGCCCTATCAACTGCATCAGGCCCAGTGTGTTGGGGCCTCTGAAGCGAAAAGGTAAATAATGATAATACTTTCTTTCATATACATAACTACAACATACACATGCACCAAAATTCTGATCTTTAGCAACCAAATGGTTAGTTTTCGTAAACACAAACCAATAAATTAAATTAGCCTAATTAAGGAAAGATAATAAAACAAAGGTAAAAAGTTATTCACAGTAACAATTGGTGCAAGAAAAATTTTGCATTTCAATTGTGCAGGCTGCTTTTTGTGGTCCTGGAGAGGTTATGGTTAGGTTAGTAAAGGGATGTTCAGGAGCCTGATATCTATGAGAAAAAAATGAACAAAATGTTGGCTTTCCTGTTTAAAATATGACACTTTTGTGCTGTCAGGTGACCATGAAATATTGATACTCTGAAGCAGTTAAAGTTCAAGAGGCATGAGGTAATGATGCAGCTCTATAAAACTTTGGTTAGACCACACTTGGAGTATTGAGTTCAGTTCTGTTTGCCTCATTATAGGAAGGACGAGGAGGCTTTCGAGAGGGTTCAGAGAAAATGTATCTTTTCTGCTTATTTGAAGAAAGGTTGAATGAGTTGAAGCTTTTCACTTTGGAGTGTCAAAGTTTAAGAGGTGACTTAATAGAGGTATACACAATTGAGGGGCATAGATGTGGTGGATAGGCAGCACCTTTTTTCCTGGATGACAAAGCAATACCTGAGGACAGCAGTTTAAGATAAGTGGAGGAAAGTTAGGTGAGAAGTAAGAGATGAGTTTGTTTACACAGAGTGGTGGGTGGTGGAGGCTGGTACATTAGGAACATGTAAAAGATTTAGACAGGCAAATGGACCTTTTTGTCGTCTGCAAACCTGTTGACCCACCCTTCCACTTCTTCCAAGTCATTTATAAAGATCACAAAGAGCAGGGTCCCAGAACTGGTCACTGGCTACAGACAAAATACACTTCATCTACCATCACCCTCTGCTTTCTGCAGGCAAACCAATTCCAAATCCACGCAAGTTCCATGTATCCCATGCCAAATCTCTTTCTGAATGAGCCTGCCATGTGAGACCTTATCAAGCACCTCACGAAAGTCCATGTACAACGCATCCACTGCCTTGCTTTCATCAATTTCTTTTGTCACCTCATCGAAAAACTCAGTTAGGCTGGTGAGGCACAACCTACCCCTCGCATAGCCATGCAGTCTATCCCTAAGGAGACTATGCTTCTCTAAATGCTTGTAAATCCTGTACCTCAGAATCCTTTCCAATCATTTGCCCAACACTAACATAAGATTCACAGGTCAATTAGTCCTATGATTGTCCCTCATACTTTTTTAAACAAGGGGACCACATTTGCTATTCTCCAATCCTCTGATACCTCTCTTGTGGTTGGGGAAGATTGCCAATAGTCCAGCAATCTCCTCCCTTGCTTCCTGGAGTATATAAGTGTTCAGTCCAAAGGACTCGTCAATCCAAATATTTTGAAGAATTCAGCAGTTCCTTTTACTTAACCTTGACGTGCTCCAGCACACCAGCCTGTCCTGCACAGTTCTGCATCATTGCTTCTTGTTTAAATTATTTCCTACTACTTTTTTATTACTCAAGGGCCTTGCAATATCTGATCATGAAACTTACCTCAAATGTTCCTTCAGTGTGGGAATGGAATACTGCTGGAATCACTGATAAAGAATGTAATGTCAAGACACTTAGAAAACAGGCAGCATTATGGAGTTGGGATGAAAGGCCTGTACCATGCTATATTACTCTTTGACTCTAATATGCTTGAACAGGATTCACCTGAATTTATAACCAGGAAATCAAGTTTGGCTTGCCTGATGGCATTCCTTGTGAATGCATTTAGTTGAGTGGATGAAAGGGACCCTCTGGGTATAATGTATTTGGATTTTCAGAAGACTTTTGATCAAATCCCACAATGGAGTGAGTAGAATTTGAGCCTGGATTGAGGCAGAAAGGATCAGTGCTTAAGCTCCAACTATTCACAATCCATGTCAATAAATTTGTCTGAAAAGACTGAATGTAGCTTTTCGAATTTTATTGATGACACAAAAGTAAGAATCTGAATATTGATGAGAATGTAGTGAAGTTCTATGGGAATATGGACAACACATGGCACAATATAAAACAAATATTTTCCTCTCTGGAAGAACAAATAGAAAAGCAAAGTTTTTTTTTCATAAACTTGAAAGATTGACAAAACACTGATGATAAAATGATACCCTGTTCACAGTCACTGAAACCAAACACACAGCTCCTGTAGGCAATTAGGAAGGCAAATGGTATTCTGCCCTACATTGTTGAAGCATTTGAGAACAAGAATAAATGTCTTGGTACAGTTACACTGTCCTTGGTGAGACCTCCGCTGTGTACAAGTTTAGACTCCCTACCCAAGAAAGGGTATGCTTCCAATAAAGGGAAAGCAACATTGATCACAGATGGGTTCCTGGATGGCAGGTTTGTTGTATGACAGAAATGAATTGTAATTTCTTCACAAGGAGGGTGACGTATCTTTGAAATTCCTTAACCTTGAGGGTGTTAAAGCCCAGTTACTGATTGTACATTAAACAGAGGTCAATATATTTTTGGACTTGAAAGTAACAGGGCAAGAAAATGGTGCTAAAGTCGAACATCAATCATGATCTTCTAGTAGATTGGTGGTAATATAGTATTACACAGGCCTGGTCACAGACTTGAGGAGACCAATTTTATTTTATTTTTTAAATTTAAATTTAGAGATGCAGCATAGTAACTGGCCCAGGAGCCCACGTGATCATGTAGGAGGATACCAGAGAAACTCACATGGACACAGGGACTCGAACCTGCATCACTGCCGCTTTAATAGCTTTCTGTTAACCACTACACTAACTATGCCTCCCTGAATTAGCTGCAGCCTTGTCTTTCACTTCACCAAATGTACAGCTCACCCACAAGAAGTGAGGCTTAACAGTCAAAAGAAAGCAACCCATGATAGGTATCATGCACCCATCGTCTAACATGGAACAGTTCAGCTGTTGTGTTGACCTTCATAAACCAACTCCACATCAACCTACCCTCCCTCACAGCCCATAACTCTCCATTTATCTTGCATCCACGTGCTATTTCAGTCTTTTAAGAGTTCCTATTGTACCATCCTCCATCACCACCCCTGTCAATGCATTCCAGGGAGCCACTCCTCTATGTATTTTTTTAAAAAATTGACATCTCCCCTAAACCTTCTTCCATTCACCTTCAACAGATGTTATGCCATACTTGGAATGTTACAGTTTGTGCCATTCTGGTTGCCCATTACAAGAGGAAGTGGAGGATTTGGAAAGAGCACTGAAGGAATTTACTTGGATGTTGTTTGGTTTAGAGGGTACGAGTTATGAGGAGAGACTGAGGGGAAACCTGATAGAGGTGTGTGAAATCATGAGGGACATTGAATCAATCTTTTCCTTAGGCCGAAATTGTCACACTCGAGAGGATATATGTTCAAGGTGATGGGAGGAAGATATTTTACGCAGTGATAGATGCCTGGAATGGGCTACCAGGAGTAGTGGTGGAAACGGATACAGTAGTCGTATTTAAGAGGCTTTTAGATAAACTCATGAATGTCAAGGGGATAGAGGGATATCAGGCACTGGCAGCTGATTTTTAGTTTGATTTGGACATACTGTTCAGCACATATGTGGGCTAAAGGGCCTGTATCTGCAATACATTGTTCTAATTAACCCCCCCCCCCCCCCACAATCACCATCATGGACTCCAACCTTCAAGCCAACTCTGTATCCATTTGGCCAGCTCACTGAACTCCTCACACTAATAGCTGAGACTTGTATTCACGCAATGATATTTGTTTATTTGTATTCCTGTATATGAATACTAGTCCTGCATATGCATTGTTGTGTGTCTACATGTTTTGCACCAAGGATAGGAAAGCAGGTTGTACTTGGGCAATCAAATGACAATAAATTTGACTTGATTCTGGATCACATGGTCTGACCTTTCAAAGCAGCCTAGCATCTGGGCTACATAGACCTTCCCAAGGTCTATGTAGAGAATATCTACTGCCTTATCCTCATCAGTCTTCTGGGTCACCTCTTTTTTTAAAAAACTCAGTCAAATTTGTGAGTCACTATTTTGTAAGTGTAAGGTGTCACAAAACCATACTGATCATTACTAATCCTGGCCTTTCCAAATGCAAGTAAATTCTGTCCTGATCTGATGTTAATCTCACCACTTTATAGTTCCATACTATCATCGAACACTACCACACAGAAACAGGCCCTTTGACCTATTCAGTCTGTGCCAATGACCTGCACTCAGACCATACCCTTCCCATCCGTGTACATGTTCAAATTTTTCTTAAATGTCAAAATTGAGCCTTAATTTACCAATTCAGCTGGCAGCTCATTCCATACTCGCACCACTCTCTGTGAAGTTCTCCCTAATGTTCCTTTTGAATTTTTCCCCTTTCACCCTTAACCCATGTCCTCTAGTTTTTATCTCTCCTAACCACAGTGAATAAATTCTGCTTGCATTTACTCTTATCTATACCCATCATTATTTTATATTCCTGTATCCCCCTCCTTTTTCTACACTCCAGGGAATAAAGTCCTAATCTTTCCTTGTAACTTAATTCTTCAAGTTCAGGCAACATCCTTGTAAATCTTCTCTGAACTCTTTTCAATCTTATTGATATCTTCCTTGGTTAGGTGACCAAAATTGCACACAGTACTCTAAGTTTGGCTTCCCAATGTCTTCTATATTTTTACACTAACATCCCAATTCTTTTACTCAGTGCTTGGATTTATGAAGGTCAATATGCCAAAACCTCTCTTTACCACCTGATTGACTTGTGATGCCATTTTCTAGGAAATTATGAATCTGTGTTTCCAAATCCCCCTGTTCTACAGCATTCCTCAGTGTCCAGCCATTTACTGTGCATATCCTTCCTTGGTTTGTCCTTCCAAAGTGCAACACCTTACACTTATCCACATTAAATTCCATCTGCCATTTTTCCAGCTGGTCCAAATTCCTTTGCAAGCTTTGAAAGCGTTCCTCGCTGTGCCTGCACTTCCAATCTTTGTGTCATCTGCCAACTTGCTGATCCAATTTACCACATTATCAACCATATCATTGATATAGATGACAAACCACAATGGACCCAACACCAATCCTTGAGGCACACCACTAGTCTGGCCACCAGCCTGAGAAGCTGCCATCTCTGGCTTCTTCCATAAAGCCAATGTCTAATTCAATTTACTACCTCACCAGGAACATCGAATGGCTGAACCTTACTGAATAATCTCCCTCGTGGGACTTTGTCAAAGGCCATGTGGACAATATTCACAGCCTTTCCTTCATAACTTTTATGGTAACCTTGAAAAACTAAGATTTGTTAAACACGGCCTACAATGCACAAAGCCCTGCTGATGATCCCTAATCAGTCGCTAGCTACCTAATCTCTTAAAATAACTTCCAGTAACTGACATCAGGCTAAATGTCTTATGATTTCCTGGATTATTTTTAGAACTTTTTTTTATGTACAACAGAACAACATGAGCTACCCTACAATCCTCCGCCATCTCATCTATGGCTAAGATCGTTTTAAATTAATCTGCCAGGGCCCCTGCAATTTCTCACTAGCCTGCGTCAAGATCTAAGGGAATATCTTGTCAGGCCCTGAGGATTTATTCATCCTTGTTTGCCTCAAGACAGCAAGTTCCTCCTCCTTTTTCATCTGTATAGGTTCCATGACCTCACTGCTTGTTTGCCTCACTGTGTCAGTCTTCTGAATAATTACAGATGCAATAAAAGCTATTTAAGATCTCCCAAATCTTTTTTGGCTCCATGCATAGTTGACTACTCTGATTTCTGGATGGCATGGTAAAAATAGTAGTTAGCGCAGGACTACAACAGTGTCAGCTGCCCAAGTTTGAATCCAGAGCTATTTGTCAGGAGTTTGTATGTTTTCCCTGTATCTGCCTGGATTTATTCCATGTGCTCTGGTGCCTTCCCACTTTTCAAAAATATACAGTGGTTATAGTTGATTGGTGTACAGGGGATACAGGCTCATGGGCTGGTTAGTGTGCTGCATGTGTAAAATATTAAAAAGATTTTCAAGAGGACCAATTTTGTCATCTGCTATCCTTCTGTTCTGTAGCAACCCATAGGATTTTCCTTCACATTATCAACCAAAGCAATCTCTTGTCTTCTTTTAGCCCTCCTAATTTCCTTAAGGTTTTCCTTGTATTTTTTTCTATTCTGTTGGTACCTCATTTGCTCCTTGTTGCCTAAACCTGCCATATTGAGGATCTTTATCAGATCCTCAATATCCCTTAAAGAAAGGTTTCCCCATGCTTATTAACTTTGCCTTTAATCCTGGCAGGAACATACAAAATATGTACTCTCAAAATTTCACCTTTGATGGTCTCCCATTTACCAAGTACATCATTACCACTGAACAACCTGCTCCAATCTGTGCTTCTTTTTCATTTCCTCACAATTGGCCTTTTTTCAATTTACAATCTCAACTTGAGGACCAGACATACCTTTGTCCATAATTATGATCACAGTGTTCCGTTTTACACATACATTGTCCTTTCTTGTTACTAATAGGAGATCCAGTATTGCACTCTCTCTAGTTGGTACCTCTATATATTGATTTAGAAAACTTTTGACAAACCTATTTCCCTGGTGTATTCTTGCAGCTTTTTTTTTTAAATCGTTGGCCACCCTCCAGCCTATGGGCACCTAACTTTGATGCAGAAATCTCTGCCGGAGGCTGGTTTCTTCCTCGAACTAGAATTTCCAGTTTCAGTTGAAGCTGCAATTTCTTCCAACCTTAACCTAATGTCCTGGGATACACTTGACCATGACCGAGGAATTTATTTACCTTTATTTTTAAGACCTTTTCCACCTCCTTCTATAATGTGGCTTCTCTTTTAGACATCATTGTTTAATTCCTGAGTTCCCTAGCCTCCATGTATCTTTTCACAGTCAATGCCGGTGAAAAAATTATCAGTTTGTGATCTGCACTTCAGTCTTCATGTGGCTGTTCCAGAGAGTTCTGGTCATTGGTGACTGCATATTAATGACGGGGGAGTTCAGAAATGGGTGTTTCCACCAATTATGATGGTAGGTGACTTGCATAGGAGATTATTATTTCCCGGCTCTTGTGTACCAGGTGTTGCTGCACATGGGAAGACCTTTCACCTCTCCAGTTTACCACAGTAAATATTTTAATTATGAAGCCAATTAGATCTGGCCACAGCAATAAGAAAAATTAACCCAAGTCCAGGTTTTGTGGACAAAGTCATCTTCATGTTGGGCGTTGTGCCATCAATTTGTGAGGTGCGCCTGTGACTGTAGATGCATGCTCCTTCAGATCTTTATTAATTTCCAATCCTGCTGAGCAATGCAAGTCTTTTTTGAAAAAGGATGGAATCCAAAACAGTTTACATCTTGTGATGGTCTTTTGTAGTCATTTTTGAAGTGGAGGAAAGGCCACTGCAATTTTATGCAAAAATCATGTGACAAGCAATGTGATAATGCCTAATTGATCTGCTTTTCATCTAATTTTGGGTGAATGGTATAAAGGATTAATTGCACTTATGATAGTACCCTGGACTGTTGAAGCACATCTTAACATAGAACATTACAGCTGCAGGTCCCACAGCCCACAATGTTGTGTCGACTTCTGTAAACCTCCTTCACAACAATCTAATCCTTCTGTCCCTCATATCCATAATCCTCTATTTTGCTTACATCCACGTGCCCATATAAGAGTCTTCAAAATATCCCAACTGTAACAGCCTGCACCACCACCCCGAGCAATGCATTCCAGGCACCTACCACGTACTTTTTTTTAAAAACTCATACGTGTGTGTGAGAGATATATAAATGAATAAATATATATATTAAAATATATGAGATATATATATATATTTATATATCACTCACACACACACACACACACACACACACACACACACACACACACACACACACACACACACACACACACACACACACACCTCCTTTCTCTAAGCTCTTCATAATCATGTAGACCTCTGTTGTCACCTCTCATTTTTCATTACTCCAAAGAAAATAAAACCTTACCTCACTCAATCTTACTTCATAAGATGTTCTCCAATCCAGGCAACATCCTGGTAAATCTCTGCACCCTCTAAAATTTCTACATCCTTCCCGAAATGAGTGATCAGAACTGAACACAATACTCAGTGTGGTCCAACCAGTTTTTTTAAAAGTTGTATAGCACAAGGCTATTACAAGGCCAGTGACCAGGGTTTGAATCCGACGCAGTCTGCAGGAAATTTACATGCTCTCCGTGACCACATGGGTTTCTTCTGGGTACTCCAGTTTCCTCCCAAGTTCCAAAGTCGAATGAGGTTAGTAGGTTAGTTAGTCACAAAGAGTGTATTTGGGTGGTGTGGTCTCATGGTTTCAAAGGGCCTGTTACTGAACTGTATCTTTAAATTAAATTGACATTACAGCTCTTGACTTCAATATCCAACTAATGAAGACCAGCACACCATTATGCCTTGTAATCTACAGCAACCTTCTCTGGATTATCCACAACACCTCCAATTTTTAGCCCCTTTCACACTCGCATCCCAGTAAATCAGCCGTTCAGTGTGTTCCGGGATAGGAATGGGGGTTTGGCCTTTTACACTAGACCACTCCTAACTGGGACACTGAACGCTTTCAGACTTGCAAGGGTTTATCCCCGGCGTTTAGTCTGTTCTACCTTTAATCGGAAGTGCCTGCAATGCAATTGCCCGTTTCACACTTGACTGATCTCAACTGACATGATCTGAAGATGATGATGACGTCATCTGATGCCGGCGCTGAGCAAATTTTGCTTTCACACTTGCCACTTTAAAGGCCAATTGGCGTTCGATTCCTGGGATCACTGGCAAGTGTGAAAGGGGATTTTGTATAATCTGCAAATTTACTGACTCATCCCTCCACTTCATCCAAGTCATTCATAAAAATCACAAAGGTCAGGGGTCCCAGAACAGATCCCTGCAGAATGCTACTGGTCATTAACTTCCAGGCAGAATACTGATGTAAGACTCACTGGTCTATAATCCCCAGGATTCTCTTTGCCTTTCTTAAATAAAGAGACTATATTTGCTTTTCTCCAATCCTCCAGTACCTCCCCTGTGGCCAGGGAAGGTGAAAAACTATTGTTAAATGCGCCACCAATCTCTTCCCTGCTTCCTGTTGTAACCTGTGCCCATATCTCACCTGGTTCCAGGACTTATTTATCTGAACGTTTCTACAAAGATTCAGCACTTTCTTTTTCTTAACCTTGACATACTCCAGCACAATTGCCTGCTGTATTAGCCTGAGAACAGATGGAACTTCAATGCACTGTCACTTTTGAAAGTACACTACTCTCTCTCTCTCCAGTGCTAGCCTGGAATTTTGTGCTGCAGGACCCTTGAAGTTCAGGATTAGGTTCCCCAAGTTGGAGGCTGGAATGTTTGAGAGGGAAGCATTGTCTGCAGTTTGATGATTAATCTCTTTCCGTGACTCAGGTGAAATGGAAGCTGAAAGCCAACCAAAGCGACTGTTCCAAGGAACTGCAAGCATGCTGCCATCTGATCCATCCCATTCGCCAGAACGCGGCCCCTGGTGAGGTTGCCTTTCTTCCACAGGATATTTCATTAATTGTTTCTCAACTTGTATTAAAGAGAGGTTTTCCTTTGTTGAAGCAAGAGTTAGGCCGTACTCTGTTGACCTCTCAGTGCCTTCAGATCCTACAGGATAGTGCTGCTGGTGTTTGTGTAAACACTGAAATGCTGGAGGACCTCAGCAGGTGCCACAGTGTCCATAGGAGATAAAGATCTATAACCCGCATTTCGGGCGAGCCCTTCTTCAAGGTATGAGTAAAAAGCAGACGGGCACCTGAATGAAAAGGCTGGAGAAGGAGGGACAGGTGGAAGAGCACAGGGAAACAGACCAAAGGTGATGATAGGATGACAGGAGAGGAAAGGTGGGAATTGATCAGGGGAGCATGTGGCCCTGAATACAGAGCTGGAGGAAAGGAGACTGGGAAAAGGAAGGAGAGAGACAGCGAGAGAAAAGGGGAAATGGGGATCGGGGAAGAGGAGAGATGGGGGCGGGGGGGGGGGGTCCAACAGAAACCAGAGAAGTTGATGTTAATGCGATCTGGTTGGAGGATGCTCAGATGGAATAGTGCTGTTCCTTCATTTTGCAGGTAGTCTCAGTCTGGCAGTGCGAGAGACCATGAACAGACATGTCAGCAAGGAAGTGGGATGGGGAATTGAAATAAGTGGCCACTTGCAGCGGACAGAGTGAAGCCGCTGAATGAAGCGATCTTCCAGTCTACGTCCACTCTCTCTTGATGTAGAGGAGACCCCAGCAGTAGCATCAGGTGCAGTAGAAGGTCTGTTTAGAACCCCGAATGTTGGTGAGGAAAGGCACATGGGTGTAAGTGTTATATTTCTTGCGATCGCAGGTACGTGCCAAAGGGGCAATTGGTGGGAGGGGAGGAGTGGGTGAGGGAATCATGGAAGGAGTGGTCCTGTGAAAGGTGGGGAGAGGAAAAGATATGTCTGGTGGTGGGATCATGTACTCGATGGTGGAAATGGCAGAAGATGATTTGTTGGATGCGGAAGGTCATGGGGTGATAGGTGAGGACATGGGAATGCTGACTTTGTTGAATGTTGGGTGGAGGGGTCCAGGGCAGATGCACAGGTATTGGAGTATCTGTGGGTGAGGGCCAGGTTCATAGTGGTAGAGGAGATGTCAAATTTGAAGAATGAGAGCATAGAACAATGACAGCACAGAAACCGGCCACTTCAGTCCCTCTAGTCAGTGCTGAACCACTTTTTCTTGCCTCGTCTCACTGACCTGCACTCAGTCCATAGCCCTCCATACATCTCTCATCTGATCAGCCATGATCTGTAAAATGACAGTGCTGGCTCGACGGGCCGAAGGGCCTACTCCAGCTCCTATTGTCTATTGTCTAAATTGTCCTTAACTGTTAAAATTGATTCCGCATCTACCACTTCAGCTGGATTTGTTTCACATTCCTACCACTCTAGTTCCCCTCATGTTCCCCCTAAACTTTTCCCCTTTCACCCTTAACCATTGTCCTCTTGTTTGAATCTCACCTACCCTCAGTGGAAAAAGCCTATCTACATTTACTCTGTCTATCCCCCTTATAATTTTAAATACTTCTATCAAATCTCCCCTCATTTCTTCTCTGCTCCAGGGAATAAAGTCCTAAACTGTTTAACCTTTCCTTGTAACTCAGTCTCTGAAGTCAGAGCAACATCCTAGTAAATCTCTGCACTCTCCATCTTATTGATATCCTTCCTGTAGTTAGGCAACCAAAACTGCACACAATACTTCAGAATTGGCCTCACCGATGTCTTATACAACTTTAACATAACATCCCAACACCTGTACTCAATACTTTGATTTATGAAGGCCAATATGCCAAAAGCTTTCTTTACAACCCTATCCATATGTGACACCACTTACAGGGAATTATGCATCTGTATTCCCATATCCCTCTGTTCTACCTCACTCCTCAGTGCCCTACCATTTATCGTGTCTGTCCTTTCTTGGTTTCTCCTTCCAAAATGCAACACCTCACACTTGTCTGTGTTAAAATGCATCTGCCATTTTTCAGCCCACTTTACCAGCTGGTCTAAAACCCTTGGCAAGCTTTGAAAAACCTCTTCGTTGTCCACAACCCCTCCAATCTTATTGTCATCTACAAACTTACTAATCCAATTTATCACATTATCATCCAGATCATTGATGAAGATGATATACAACAATGGTCCCAGTACTGATCCCTGAGGCACACCACTAGTTATAGGCCTACAGAGTGGGTAGCAATCATCCATCACTATTCTCAGGCTTCTCCCGTCCAGCCAATGTCAAATCCAGTTCACTACTTCACCGTGAGTACCTAGTGTTTGAACCTTTCTGACTATCCTCCCTCGTGGGACCTTAAGTCCATGTAGACAACATCTACAGCCTTTCCTTTGTCATCATTCCTGGTAACCTCGAAAAACTCCATAAGATTCTTTAATAATCACGATCTACCAGACATAAAGCCATATTGACTATCCCCAATTGGTCCATGGCTATCCAAATAATTGTATATCCGATCTCTTACAACACCTTCCAATAATTTTCCTACTATTGACGTCAGGCTTGCCGGCCTGTAATTTGCTGGTTTATTTTTGAAGCCTTTTTTTAAACAATGGAACATGTGAGCTCCCTTCCGATCCTCCAGCACCTCACCTGTGGCTAAGGACATTTTCAATATTTCATCAGAGCCCCTGCGATTTCTACACTAGGCTCCCTCAAGGTTCAAGCAAATAACTTGTCAGGCCCTGGGGATTTATCTACTCTTACTCACTTTAAGACAGCAAGCACTTTCTCCTCTTTAATCTGTGTTGGTTCCATGACCTCACTGCTTGTTTTCTTTACTTCCCTCAACTCTATGTCTGTTTTCTTTATGAATTCTGAGGGGGAAAAAAAAAAGATCTCCCCCATCTTTTTTGCCACCATAGTCGAGGGGACAAATTTTGTCCTTTACTATTCTTTTGTTCTTTATGTACCTGTAGAAACCCTTAGGATTTTCCTTCACATTGTCTGCCAAAGCAACCTCATATCTTATTTTAGTTTTTCTGATTTCTTTCTTGAGATTTTTATTGCCTTTTCTATACTCCTCAAGTACGTTATTTGCTCTATGCTGCCTCTACCTGTTATGCACCTCTCTTCTTCCAAATCAGATCCCCAATATCCTTTGCTGCAGTAGCATGGATCTCCCAGAAGTTCTAACCTTGCCTTTAATCCTTACAGGAATATACAAACTCTGTACTCTCAAAATTGCACCTTTAAAAGTCCTCCACTTACCTCGCACATCCTTGCCCAAAAACAACATCCCAATCCACACATTCTGGATCCTTTCTCATTTCCTCAAATTTAACCTTTCTCCATTTTAGAATCTCAACCCAAGACCCAGACCTATCCTTCTCCATAATTAACTTGAAACTAATGGCATTATGATCACCGGACCCAAAATGTTCCCTTACACATACCTCTATCACCTGTCCTGTCTCGTTCCCTAATAGGAGATCCAGTATTGCACCCTCTCTAGTTGCTACCTCTATATTTCGGTTTAGAAAACTTTCCTGAACACATCTCTGATGATCTGGCATGGATGACCTTGTCCTGGGAGCAGATGTGATGGAAATTGAGGAATTGAGAAAAAGGAATGGAATCCTTAAAGGGAACCAAAGAGGATCACAAAGTAGCTGTGGAAGTTGGTGGATTTGTATAAAATGTTCACTGGAAGTTTGTCTCCTGAAATGGAGAAGGAAAGATCAAGAAACGGGAAAGTTACTAGGGATAGACCAAGTGAATTTGAGGTCATCATGGAAATTGGCAGCAGTGGATAAAGTTGACGAGCTCATTATAGGTGCATGAGCAGCACCAAGGTAGTCGTCAATGAAGCAGAGGAAGAGTTGAGGGGGTTTGCTTGTGAAGGGCTCCACATAGCCAACAAAGAGGTAAGCATGGCTGGGGCCCACAACTGCCTTGCACAGGGGGTGCTCTCTCCATGACTCCTTTGTTCACTCCTCCCTTCCCACCAATTGTCTCCTTGCTACCTACCCCTGTGGCTGCAAGAAATGCTAGTTTTGCCCACACCTCCTCCCTCACCACCATTCAGGGCTCTAAACAGTCCTTACAAGTGAAGCAATAACTCACTTGTGAGTCTGCAGGGGTCATCTATTGCATCTGGTGCACCAGTTATGTTTCCTCTACATTGGAGAGACTTTTTTTTTAATTTTAGGGGGCCCCCGACCGACCGCCCGCCCTCCCGACCCTGCGAGTAGGGGCTCGTCCCTTCCACCTGCCGCCACATTGGAGAGACTTGATGCAGGCTCGGAGATTACTTCATTCAGCACCTTTGCCCTGTCTGCCACAGTCGCATGGATCTCCCAGAGGCCAGCCATTTCAATTCCCTGCCACATTTTCTTGCCGACATATCTGTCTATGATCTCATGCACCACCAGGCTGAGACCACCCACAAATTGGAGGAATAACACTTTGTATTCCATCAGGGCACCCTCCTAATAGATTGCATTAACATTGCCTTCTGCAGTTTCCATTAGGATCCCCCCCCCCCCAGCTTCCATCTTTCCCCTTCCCCATCCCTATTTCTCCTTTCCTCTCATTGTCTCTTTCCTTTGCCTCCTTCCCTCCCTGCCCTTTCCTCCCTCCTCCTCCCCCACCTTTTCATTCAGGCGCCTGCCTGCCTGCTTTAGGGTCATACCTTGAAGAAGGGCTCAGGCCCGAAACGTCAGGGATATATCTTCACCTCCCATGGGCACTGTGTGACTTGCTGAGCTCCTCCAGCATTTCTGGGTTTTTACCACAATCACAGTGTTTGCAGACTTTGCTATTTCTCTCGCTGCTGGTGTTTGGGAATCTTGATTCTACTTGTTTTGTTAAACACCAAGTACCATTTTACGTAAACCGGCTACTGCATGCATTGGATTACTGCGCACTCAAATGTACTTCCACAAATAGATGCAGCAGGCACACGTAAACAATAGTATCTACACGTGTGCGCACACTATAATGAGTACATACTTCCAAATACATACTGATCAGGAAATGTGCACTTGATTGCCAAGGCCAGCACTTGCAGCCTGTTCCTTACTGCCAATTTCTTGAATCATTGCCATCTGTCCAAGGATTTAGACCCAGCAACTCCAGAGGAGTGCCAATATTTGCATGTCTATCAGAGGTACAGTAAAGGAAGAATCTGCAGTCTTGGTTGGAGTGCTCACAGATTTGGGAGAGCTGTTGGAGTGGTTGGAGGAACTGTTTGTTTGGGAAAGAGTGGCACCCACACATTTGTTTGCCTGGATGGTGTGAAACTGTAGATGACTCATGCTGATGACTTCAATTACGCTCGTGATCTGAACTGAAACTGGTGTTAACCTTATACTCCTGAGGAGTTCCTATTTATCTAATCTCATCTTCCCCAGTCATCTTTAGACAATGTGTCCAAGAAGGATTTCTAACACAGTGTATGAACAAGCCAACTCGAGGAGTGGCCACACTGGATCTAGTATTGAGTAATGAACCTGGCCAGTGGAAGTGACCACAGCTCCCTGACCTTTAGCATAGCTATGGACAAGGATAGGAGCAGGCAAAATGATGGTATTTAATTGGGGAAGGGCCATTCATGATGGGATTAGGCAAGATTCTGAATTGGCTTGCCTGTAGAAAGCAGAATGCCTGGAGGTCAGTGACTTGAGGGGTTCTGCAGGGATCTGTTCTGCCACCTCTACTCTTTGTGATTTTTATAAATGACCTGGACAAAGAAGTAGAGGGATGGGATATTAAAAATGTGGATGATATAAGGGTTGGAGTTGCTGTGGATAGTGTCGTAAGTTACAACAGGATGTAGAGTTGGGTGGAAAAGTGGCAGATGGAGTTCAATCTGGGTAAGTATGGAGTGATGCACTTTGGTAAGTTGACTTGAAGGCAGAGCACAGGGTTAATGGTAGGATTAACAGTGTGGGAGGAGAGAGGGGTCTTGGGATCCAAATCCATGGTCTCTTAAGGTTTCTGTGCAGGTTGATAGGATAATTAAGAAGGTGTATGGGATGCTGGGCTTTGTTAGTTGGAGGCTTGAGTTCAAGAGTCATGAGGTAACATTGCAGCTCTATACAACTCAGGTTTGACCACACCTGTTCAGTTCTGGTGACATTACAGAAAGGATATGGAAGCTATGGAGAGGGTGCAGAGAAGATTTATAAGGGTGATGCCTGGATTGGAAAATAAGACTTATGAGGCAAGGTTAGCAGAGTTCAGCTTTTTCTTTGGAGCAAAGTATGATGAGAGGAGTCTTAATTACACGATGATGAGAGGCATCAATAGGGTGAGAATAGCAAATACCAGAGGACGTCTGTACAAAGTGAAGGGAGGAAAGTTCAGGAGGAGATGTCAGGGGTAAGTTTTTTTTAACACAGAGAGTAGTGGGTCCTTGGAATGCATTGCCAGGTGTGGTGGTGGAGGCTGGAATAATCAGGACATTTAAAAGACTCTTGGATAGACACGGGGATAAAGCAGGTTAGGGAATGTTTAGTTTGTTGAGTAGTTTAAAAAAAAAATCGGTCAGCATAACATCGTAGGCCAAAAGGCCTGTGCTATAATGGTCTTAAAGCTTTCTCATTTCAAGGAACAGCATTTTGACTCATCTCTTTGGTTCCTGATGTGAGGTCAGGATTAATCATGCAACTCTAAACAGCACATAGCTACTGCTGTTCAAGAAGGCAACTATCTACCACTTTCTTGAGGGTACTTAGAGGAGCATCATTGCATACCATCTTGCTGCATTTTCCAGGAACATGACATTGCTCCACAGTGGCCCACTCTGAGATCCACACAGAGGAACAGCCCACAAGTCTATTCGTCCTCATTGCCCCTGTGACCTGTGGGGATATTTAATTTGCTGCTCCTCCCACTGACTGAGTTCCCATTGAGATTTTTTTTATGTTCCCTTCCTGAGTTCTGGACATTTCTATCTCATTCACAGGCACTAAAATGAATGTGGGTTTCTGCTTGTGGAAAGTGGCTGAGAAAATAACTGCATAATCTGTCACTTATTAATTATTTTGCTTTGTTTTAACTGATTTCTAATTCTAGATTTGACATGAATAAGCATCCTCACCATATCCACTCAATGTCAAGACCCCTCCCAATCTTCCAAATGTAAGTGGGTGGAGGCCTGAACTGCGAATCTTCCTCACCTGGCAATCCGCCCACTGGTCAACTTTCTTCCTTAAATAAGAACTCTGATCCGATACACACTGCATCACATGTGGCCTCACCATTGCCCAATGAATCCGTGGTGCAGCTGCCTTTTGTTGACGGTTTTCCTCCCGATAAAGTGTAACAACTCCCCAAGTGTGAGCCAGCACTGGCCCAGCAAGGCTGCACCATTTCCATCAGAGTTGACTCCAGGTTATTGAAAGAAATAACCCAATAAATCTGCTTAAAGTTTGTTGCATTTGGATCGTTTTTTAAAAATTTACAGTTTTAATTATTTTTCAGTCCAGTCCAGAGTGGCGATGTATTCCTCAGTCTCTCGACAGACTGTCTGGATGGCAACATTAGCAATGGTAACTCAGGCCAAGATTCCCTGGCAAAATGCAACGCGGTGAGAGTGTCTCCAGTGGCCACGTCTGATCCCTGCTTGTCTTTCACGACAGATCCTGAATGTCCACCAAAGTGACCATGTTTCCTGACAGAATGTTTATATCAGAGAATTTTGGAAGACAGCATATCTGTAGTAATATGGTGTAAAATGTGCAGTGCCATTAATATACGTCATTGTGTTGCAGGATCTCCCTGTAAAGAACTGATTGTAGGAATTTTGAGAAATATTGTCTCCATTTTTATTTCTTCTGCTGAAATTGCTCATTTACGTTTTGCTTCAGAACTTCAAATCGGAGACTGTAAGGGTCTCCATGGAATCCAGCCAGGATAGTATATTCTGACTTAGCATTCACAATGTTAATTGTTAGTGCAGCGCCAGGTTGTTCTCTTTATTTGCTTGCAAGCAACTTTTGTTATGAGTAGCACTAAATGTAAAGGGCTTTGACTTGAATTTATTTTTAAGCCATTGTTGATTAGATTTCTGGACTTTTCTTAAATAAGCACAGTCGTTAAGGACAGGAATCTTCACGACAGTGGGCGAGATGGGAGTGTGAATTGAAGGCATCAGAATTCCATTCGTTCTTTTGTACAGACCTGGTTACTTCAATTGTGTTTCTGTATTGAATGTTCCAAAAGCACCTTTTGCGCAGAGTCTTCAGACTCCTTCAGAGTGTTCCTATCCTGTTAACAAAGATGAGCATTGTGTAACATACCAGAGGTGGGACATCATCTGACTAATTTAATGTTCTGCTTCACAGCTATCCCAGCCACTGGTAATCCATCTTTCTTGGAATATGTATAATTAACAAATCCTTTAAACAGTTTACAGGCTTCTGGTAAAATAAATTATTAGTTTATTGAGCGACAATGTGGGTTCACCATAAATAGCATCTTAAAAAAGCTGATCTTTTTCTGTTGTATTTATATGTGTGTTTACTTTGCTGAGTGTGGAATTATCAGCTGATTTTTTTTTTGTTGCCTTGTTTCAAGGCACTGAACAGTAGCTCATGCAATTCATGGAATTAGTTTTGCATTTTTCAAGACAAGGGGGAAAATGCAAAAACCTGGAAATCCCAAACATTTGGTTCTGAAATGCTGCACTGATTAGAAATACTGCGTGGGTATCATGTCTCTCACCTGCAGCAACAGTGGGGATATTTAACTTGCTGCTCCTGCCACTGACCGAGTTCCCACTGAGATTTTTTTTTTCATGTTCCCTTCCTGAGTTCTGGACATTCTATTTCATTCACAGGTACTAAAATGATAAGTGGGTTTCTGCTTGTGGAAAGTGGCTGAGAAAATAACTGCATAATGCAAACGTTCTGTACAAACACAAGCATTGCAGCACATAAATCCTCTGTTTACTTGTGAATATTACAAGTCATTAGAGAAATGAAACAAGAAGCCTGGTGTGCAGAGAATATTCACTGCTCAGTGGATAAAAATGACAGGGGGCTTCTTTCCACATAACGTTTGGGCCCATCGACTTGACATTTCCTGCTTCTTTGGTTTCAGTGGGAGGAGTAGGTCCTCACCCTCGAGGCATTTCTGTTCAACCTGTCACTCCACTATTACTTGTAAATTTTATCTTCACAACTAGTCCTTGCCAGTGATTTCTAAGCTCAAGCCCTCTGCAACTTTCAGCAATGACCATCATCAATCTCCTGTCACCTATGCTGCAGTTGGTGCGACAGGAGAGCCACCATCAGGGCCTGAGGGACAATTTGGTAAAAGGCATCGTTTTGGAGCAAATGTGCTCTGCTGGACTACAGCTGAGCAGAGTGATGGTGAGTGTGTTTCAGGTCATACTTGAAGTAGAAGCATCCTGACATGAGCCAGGGCAAAGTAAAGGCGACTTGGTCACTGCGTCCAACTCCTCTTCCTCAGTCAGGTGGTTTGCCCTGGTGAAGAGGAATACTTCGTGAGCACTCAGTTGTCAATCTCTAATCTTTTTTTTTTTTTTTTTTTTAAATTTTTTATTTTTCACACCATAAATCACAATAGCCATGATATACACTTTTTCTTTTCCACACATTTACAGTGGTCAATCTCTAATCTTGATGCTGCTCCATGGAGGTGTACATAATCCAGATTGGAGTCCATTTCCTTGATGACAAGTAACCAGCCTGCAACCTGTACTGGGTGCTATATGCAGATCACAGTCTCAGACCAGGAGAGGAGATGCAGATTTGCACAATGAATTGCTTGTGTCGGCAAAGCTGCTGTCCGTAATCCAGGAGATGAATGTGATGTGGTAACAACCTGTATATATGAAAACTGCAGTCTGACGAAGGTTGAGTGAATGTGATTAATGTTTTCTTTCAGTGCACGTTTATTGTCACATGTATCACAAGGTTGTTTTGAAAGAAGTCCAGCGAAACATTTCATCCATAGTACAAGAAGTGCAGAAACAATACTGAAGTGCAGTTACAGAGATCAGCTCGTTTAGAGCAAAGATGGCAGTTTTACTATTTGGGATTGCTTCAGGAATCTGTCAACAGTAGGAAAGAAACTCCTTGAATTTGGTGGTTTGCAAGGGGATTTTGGTGTGATAAAATGTTGGTTTAGATCAAGGATTTAATGTTTTCAGTGAGAAAGCTCCATATCAACAATAGAACGAAGTGAAAGCCAAGATTGCTTGTATGATGTCGTGAATTAATTTCACACAGTGAAAATCGGTGATATGGAGGATTATTTGGTTCACAAGTGTGGTATGACAATGCATGTCAGATCGTGATGGGCTTCAGGTCCTGATCTGTATGATTTGTTGATTTGCAGACCAGAGAGCTGGAACATTAGAGAGCCTTTCTGTGAAACACTGAGCCAATGGCTCACTCATTTCAACAGGGAGAAGTTTACAGGTTGGTTTTACTGATGCTTTCTGCAGAACACCTCATTGACAGTGAGCTAGTGCCAAACCATTTTGTGCTGGTCATAATTAAATTTTGTTTGTCGTATCTTCAAAGATCTCTGGATTTTCTCTCTTGTTTTCAACAAGTTTTCAAAAGGGTTTGTGACCTTTAACCTGATGATTTGTGGGGTAACACTGCCATCCTGTGGCTGATGTGAGGTTTGTGAATGTTTTGGTATCGAGAATTACAATGTGAGGATCTCAATACATATAAAATATTTTATTTCATGTGAACAAAATGCATGAGATAGAGCAGAAAATCATGGGTGATCGTATTTTTCTGACATGTACATGGCTATCAATTATAAATAAATTTTACTTTTTTAACAACAATGGTTTTAACATTTTCAAATGAAGGTTAGTGCGTTTGCTGTCATATGAGATGAGATTAGAAAACAAGATTATATTTGAAAGGTATAACTTGAAATGGATCCTTTTCCTTATGGCTGTTGAGAGCAATTGTAAAAATGGTGTCAAAGATTGGAGGGTTTCAAATGTAAAGGAACAGGATGATCCTAGCAATCAGGACGCTGAGTTCACATTGGTGCTGAGGGAAGATTTCAAAATGATCAGAAAATTACCAGCCCCTTGGGGCCATGGATTTGTTTTTGACAGAGTTGTTGAATGATGTGGCTGGAATCCACAAATAGTTACAGCACAGGAGACCATTTGGCCCACTGAGTCTCTACTAACTCTAAAGAAGAGCACCTACTCCCCAACCTTGAAAATCTGTCAGATATTTATTGTTCTTTTTCTCCGGGGGGAATGTCAAATACTAGAGGGCATGGGTTTAAGGAAAGAAGACGAGCATTGGAGTCACACAGCGTGGCAACAGCCCCGTCAACCCAACTTGCCCAGGCTGGCGAAACTGTCCCACCCACACTAGTCCCACCTCTTTGCATTTGGCCCAAATCCCTTGAAATCTATCCTATCCATGCATCCATCTGATGTTTCTTCAACAGTAATTTGCAATAATAGCTGGCCTTATCCACTTTCTGTTCCATCCCAGCACCCTCTGTAAAAACAGTTGTACAGAATGTATAAGGCGCATTTTTTTTTCCTCACAGAGTGTTCAATGCCTGGAACGGGCTGCCATGAGGGACGGTGAGAGCAGGCACTGTGGAAATGCAGAGGAGGCATTTAGATTTAAATATGAACAGGCAGGGAGTGGAAGGACGTTGATGTCGTGGAGGCAGATGGCAGTGGAATCTTGATCAACAGTCATAGACTGAAGAACCTGTTCAATGTTCGCTTTTAACATTAACCTTTTAAATTAAATCATACAGCATGGTAACAGGCCCTTCTGGCCTTCGAGCCCATGCTGCCCAAAAACCCCAATTAAGTTACAACCTCCATATGTTTTGAAGGGTGGCAGAAAAGGGGAGAATGTACTGACCATCCAGAATTGCTGCCACTGTAATTGATGTGCACTAATTGCTCCATTAATTTACTCCATTACACTGCTAGATTCATCTAGTCCTTGGTTCTTTTGACAATTGCCCTTATTCTGTGGTCTCTGCTCCTTCCACTTAATCTGTTATGTAACACATGTATTCAGTCAGATTCTCTCACAATCTCCTTTGTTCTCTGGAAAAAAATTCTGATTTCAATCTTCACACAAGGTTTTTGAAAAAGTTCCACACAGCAAGCTGCGCTGGACAGTTCAGTTGCATGGGATCCAAGGTGAGATAACAGAATGGGTAGAAAATTGGCTTCATGGAAGAAGACAATGGGTGATGGTGGAAGGTTGTTTTTTTGACAGAACTGTGACTAGTGGTGTGCCACAGGGTTCGGTGCTGGGCCCATTGCTCTTTGTCATCTCTGTCGATGATTTAGATGAAAACGTACATGGCATGATCAGCAAATTTGTGGATGCCACTAAAGTGAAGATGGTTATCGAAGATTGCAGCAGGATCATGATCGGTTGGGCAGGGGCATGCCTGATGGAATTTAATACAAAGAAGGGTGAGGTGTTGCACTTTGCGGGGGTCCCTAATCATTTATTTGTTTGAAAGCAACCGTGGGGAGAAATGATCGATCAAAGCTTTGATTCGGGATATGATACTGACTGGCCCTTTCCCAACCCGCTGAGCTCCTCCAGCAGCTCATCGTTTGCTCAAGATTCCAGCGTTTACATTTCTTGTGTTCTTCATTATTTTTTTAACAACTGATTGTCTTTGGAATCAAGCTGCGAGCTCTCTTCCATAACTCCTGATGATGTTTGTGTTTGCTTTTCTGTCTCAGAACATGGAGCAATCCAGCACAGGAACAAGCCCTTCTGCCAAACGTAATATTCAAATCAAACAAAAACTCTGCAGCTTGAATCGGATAGATATCCCTCCATCTCCATCATTTTCTGGTTTCTATCCAGAAGCCTCTAAATTTTTTAAAAAATTTTAGACATACAGCACAGTAGCAGGCCATTTGGCTCACAAGTCCAATTTACACCCAATTAACCTGTACCCCTGGTACATTTTGTACGATCGGAGAAAAACCACTGATCGCTGGTGCTGTGAAGGCATTGCGCTAATTGCTATGCCAACTGTACTACTGTATCAGCTTCAACCACGACACCTGACAGCCTGTTGTAGGCAACCACCATTCTATGTAAAGTATTTGCTCTACAAATCTCCCTTAAACTTCCACCCGTCACCTTAAACACAAAGCATCTAGTGTGTGTTGTTTTTTGCCCTATGGTAAAGATTCCCATCAAAGCCTCTCATTTGAGAGGAGTCACGTGATGGAGTAGTGGCCGGACGGTGAACTCCAGCCCTCTCCAGAAAAGTCGGGAAAAACAAGAGAAAATACAAAGGCACAGAAATACAAGTTAAAGAAAAGTGAGTATAAAGGTGGAAAGAAGATGGAGACAAAAGGAGAAAAATCAAAATCAACGGAAAGAAGAGAGGAAGAGAAGACAACGGAGGAAAAAGGTGAAGGCCTTACCTGTCCGAAGAGGCCCGCTGTGGAGAGAGGGCCCCACTACCTCAGGTCGGTAGAAAAAGAACTACAACAATGGCTCACAGAGCCGAGTAAAAGTGCGCAACCGCGCATGCAAAAAAACACACCGACGGGAGGGGGGACCAGCTGGGGAGTCGATCTCCACAGCCGGCAATGACAGCTGCAGAACACCTGCAGCAAGAAGAGACCACAGAAGACAATGGAAACAAGAAAGAAGAGGAGGAAAGGGCAGCAAAGAAACAACAGATGGTCAACCCAGAGGAAGAAGAAGAGGAAGAGTACAGTGAAATAGATAAAGGGAAAGGCAAGGTAAAGGATATACTTGCTCTTGTTAGAGGATACATGGAGTCATTTAAAGAATGGCAAACACAGGAATTCAATGATTTAAGAAGAAGAATAAACAACACAGAAGAGAAAATAAATAAAATGGATATGACCTTAACAGAAATGGGGAAAAAAATGGACAAGATGGAAGAACGGGCAATAGCAGCAGAAATGGAGGTAGAAGACTTAAAAAAGAAATTGGAGGAATCTAATAAAAAAACTAAAGAGACACAAGAATTACTAGCCCAAAAAATAGATATAATGGAAAATTATAACAGAAGAAATAACATAAAGATAGTGGGCCTTAAGGAAGATGAAGAAGGCAAGAATATGAGGGAGTTTATAAAAGAATGGATCCCTAAGGCCCTAGGATGTCCAGAACTACAGCAAGAAATGGAAATAGAAAGGGCACATAGAGCATTGGCCCCTAAACCACAACCACAACAAAAACCAAGATCTATTGTAGTAAAATTCCTAAGATATACTACAAGAGAAAAGGTACTGGAGAAGACAATGGAAAAAGTAAGAGAGGGCAACAAACCACTGGAGTATAAAGGGCAAAAAATCTTCATTTATCCAGATATAAGCTTTGAACTCCTAAAGAAGAGAAAAGAGTTCAATACAGCAAAAGCGATTTTATGGAAGAAAGGATATAAATTTACACTGAAGCATCCTGCGGTATTGAAAATATTTATTCCAGGACAACAAAACAGACTATTCTCGGATCCAGAAGAAGCACGAAAATTTGCAGAACAATTACAAAAATAGACTGAGGGATGAAGACGGGTAATGAGAGCAAAAATTATCACGATTGATATGTATGTGGGTAAAGACAAAAATAGACTGAGGGATGAAGAAGGGTAAGGAGGGTAAAAATGACCACGATTGATATGTATGCGGGTAAAGAGGTATAAGAGTGAATAGAGACAATGGGCATATGTGAAAGTATCTGTAATTAGAGGAAAACATAGAGAGTATAGACAAGAATTAATAAGAGAAGGTAATGGAATAGAGAGAATAAGGAGGGAATTAAAAGAGTGACCTTTGTGACATATAAAAAGCGAAATCTTTTCTGGGGGGGGCTGGGTGGGGGAAAAGAGCGGTCACTGCAAAATCAGTTGACGCTTGCGAGTGGATTCGCAAATCCAAATGGAGAGGGGAGATGTGGTTGTCCGACAAGGGATAAAGGGCAACTCAGGAGGGGAAGGGGAGATTGGGGATAAAGAAGATAGAAATAGGAGAATAAGGAAAATGTTGGATGTTGTAGGAATGTTGTCTGGTAAAGAGTTGAAAATAAGAAAACAGAAATGGAAAAGGAGGAAAGGTAATGATGGAAAAATGGAAAGAGAAGATAAACAAAATATAAAATGGCTACGCTGAACTATATGACTCTAAATATTAATGGAATACATAACCAAATTAAAAGGAAGAAACTACTAAATTTACTGAAAAAGGAAAAAATAGATATAGCATTTGTCCAAGAAACACACTTAACTGAATTGGAGCACAAGAAATTAAAGGGAGATTGGGTAGGACATGTAACAGCAGCATCGTATAATTCAAAAGCAAGAGGAGTGGCTATATTAATTAGCAAAAATGTGCCATTTAAAATAGAAGAGGAAATAATAGATCCAGCAGGGAGATATGTTATGATAAAATGTCAGATATATTCAGAGCTTTGGAATCTACTTAATATATATTCACCTAACGAAGAAGATCAAAAGTTTATGCAAGATATCTTTTTGAAGGTAGCTAATACGCAAGGGAACATACTAATAGGAGGGGATTTCAATCTGAATTTGGATCCAAATATGGATAAAACGGGGAAAAAAATTAACAGGAAGAACAAAGTAACCAAATTTATAATTAAATCAATGCAAGAAATGAAACTTGTGGACATATGGAGGAAACAAAACCCAAAAGAAAAGGAATACTCATACTACTCGACTAGACATAAAACATACTCAAGGATAGACCTATTCCTGTTATCAGCCCACATTCAAAACTAAGAAAATGGTATTGGCAACAAGGAAAAAAGACAAACAAATTACATATAATCCAAAAGAAATTAAGGAAAACTTCAGAGAATTCTATGAACAATTATACCGAACCGAAAACGAAGGGAAAGAAGGGAAAATAGATGAATTTTTGACTAAAATTGAACTACCAAAACTACAAATAGAGGAACAAAATAAATTAACAGAACCATTTGGAACAGTAGAAATACAAGAGATAATAAAAAATTTACCAAATAATAAGACACCAGGAGAGGATGGACTCCCAATAGAATTCTACAAAACATTTAAAGACCTAATAATACCGCCCCTCCTGGATGTAATCAACCAGATTGATGAGACACAAAACTTACCAGATTCATGTAAAACAGCAATAATTACAGTGATACTAAAACAAGGGAAAGATCCACTCTCACCAGTGTCATATAGACCAATATCTCTGCTAAACACAGATTATAAGATAATAGCTAAACTATTAGCGAACAGATTAGCAGAACAGGTACCGAAAATGGTAAATTTAGACCAAACTGGATTTATCAAAAAAAGACGCACAACAGACAATATTTGTAAATTTATTAACTTAATTCATGCAGTAGAAGGAAATAAAGCACCGGCAGTAGCAGTTGCTTTAGACGCAGAGAAGGCCTTCGACAGAGTAGAATGGAATTACTTGTTCAAAGTATTGCAAAAATTCAGTTTACCGGAGAAGTATATTAATTGGATTAAAGCATTATATAAGGGACCGTTAGCGAAAGTGACAGTAAATGGACATGTATCAAAGCAATTTAACTTAAGCAGGTCAACGCGGCAGGGATGCCCACTATCACCATTATTGTTTGCGCTAGCTATAGAACCACTAGCAGAATCGATAAGAAGAGATAATAATATAAAAGGAATAAAAATAAAAGACAGGGAATATAAAATCAGTCTGTTTGCGGATGATGTGATAGTGTACTTAACAGAACCAGAACTATCAATAAAAGAACTATATAAGAAATTGAAGGAATATGGAGAAGTGTCGGGATACAAGATAAACGTAAATAAAAGTGAAGCAATGCCTATGAATAACGCGGATTTCTCAAAATTTAAGGAGGAATCCCCATTCAGATGGCAAACGCAGGCAATAAGATACCTAGGTGTGCAAATAAACAAAAATCTAGGCCAATTATATAAACTCAATTACAATCCACTAATGAAAAAATTACAGGACGATTTAGAGCATTGGAAAGAGCTACCACTAACACTGATAGGAAGGATAAACTGTATTAAAATGAACATTTTTCCAAGGATACTATACTTATTTCAGGCATTGCCAATACAACTGACAGAAAAATTCTTCAAAGAGTTAAAGAAAATAATAAGGAGATTTTTATGGAGAGGGGGGAAACCGAGGATAGCACTAGATAAATTAACAGAATGGTATAAACAAGGAGGCTTACAATTGCCAAACTTCAAAAATTATTATAGAGCCGCACAATTAAGGTACCTATCAGATTTTTATCAAACAAGGGAAAAACCAGACTGGACGAGACTAGAATTAGATAAAATAGGGGAAAAGATACCTGAACACATATTATATAAATGGGACGAAAAATTGGTACAACATAGAACTTCTCCAGTATTACACCATCTCCTCAATATATGGAAGAAGATTCATGTAGAAAGAAATAAAATAAATTACCAAATACCAAAACTAATATTGACGCAAAATAAGCTACTCCCTTTTACAATAGACAACCTTGCCTTTAGAAAATGGGAAAAAAAAGGGATTAAAAGAATAGAAAATTGTTTTTCAGGAAGTAGATTCTTATCCTTTGAACAAATGAGAGATAAGTACAATATAACTGGAGATACAGCGCTGGCATATTACCAACTGAGATCCTACTTGAAAGATAAATTAGGAAACAACTTGAGTTTACCAGAGGGAAGTAACCTTGAATATGTGATTACAGATACAATGTTAATCAAAAGATTTATAAAAAATATGTATATTAAACTGCAAGAAAAGGAGAATGAGGAAACAAATGGTAAAACTAAACAAAAATGGGAACAAGATTTAAATATAAAGATAAAAAAGGAAACATGGGAGAAGTTATGCTCTGGAACGATGAGAAATACAATAAATACGAGGCTGCGTATGATACAATATAATTGGTTACACAGACTAAACATTACACCGCAAAAGTTAAATAAATGGGACCCAACAGTATCTGATAGATGTTTTCGATGTAAAAAAGAAAGGGGAACAACAATTCATGCAATCTGGACATGTGAGAGAGTAGAAAAATTTTGGGATGATCTCAATCAGATATTAAATAAAATAACAGAAAACAATATACCAAAGAATCCAGAGATCTTTCTCCTAAGTAACATAAAAAATAAAGAATTTGGAATTGACTTGGAAGATGCACAAAAAAGATTTGTCAAGATAGCCGTAGCAAAAAAATGTATTATGTCAACCTGGAAATTGGAAGATAATTTGAAAATACAACAATGGTATATAGAAATGAATAAATGTATTCCATTAGAAAAAATAACATATAGTTTAAGAAATAATATTGAAATATTCGAACAAGTATGGGAGCCTTACATTAAATACAATAGCGAAAACCTACCGGGAACAAACATTACCTAAGTTGATGGAAGGAGAAGAAAAGAAAAGAATGGACTCAGTAGAATTTCTGGTGTATTTCTGTTGAATGACAACATTGTCTAACTGAATTAATGCAACCTAGATTGTATACCTAAAATGGATGAGAGGGGGGGGTGGGGGGGTGGCTTGGGAGGAGGGAGGGGGGAGGGAGAAAAAGTCACTGTAAATGTGTGGAAAAGAAAAAGTGTATATCATGGCTATTGTGATTTATGGTGTGAAAAATAAAAAATTTAAAAAAAAAAAAAAAAAGCCTCTCATTTGATTTTATATACCTTTACTGGGCCTCTGATGCTTAAGACCAGTGCTTTTCAAACTTTTTCTTTCCACTCACACACCACCTTAAGTAATTCCTACGCCATCGGTGCTCTGTGATTAGTAAGGGATTACTTAAGGTGGTGTGTGAGGGGGAAGGGAAGGTTGAGAATCATTGCTCTAGACCCAATTGTTATTGAAATATTTTGCTTGAGAAAAATTGTCATTAGCCCATTTCCTTTGGAGTTATGAAACCGTGCACATAACGAGTCAATCAGGTACAATTGAAACAGTGGTTTTAATCATACCTAATTGAGTGGAAAGAAAAAGTTTGAAAATCTCTGCTTCAGAGAAAGGAACTCAAGCTTGTCCAAACTCTCCCCATAACTCATACCCTTTAAACCAAATTTAAATTCCATGCACCAGTGCCACACCAACATGGCCTCGTGTCCTCAGCTCCCTCTGGGACTCCCTCGTCTGCTCACCATTTCCACGAATCACCCCCTTGGTACCTAATCCTGTTTCTGCAAGAAATGGCGTACCTGTGCCTACACCTCCTTTACCATAATTCGGGGCCCCAAACAATCCTTCCAAGTGAAGTGACACTTGTGAATCTATAGAGGTGTTTTACTGCATCTGTGGTTCCGTCAGTGAGACTACATTGGTGAAACCAGAGGCAGACTGGGGGACCATTTTGTTGAGCAACTTTACAATGTTCACTGCAACAGCAAGGACCTCCCAGTAGCCAACCATTTGGATTCCACATACCATTCTCATGCTGACATTTCTGTTCATGGTCTCTTGCATTGCCAAATGGAGGCCATCTGTAAATAGAGGGAACAATAGTATTTCATCTTGGAAACTCCAACTAGATGGCATTAATACTGACTTCAATTTCTGTTCTTCTCCTCTGTTCTCTCTTTCCCTATCCCTCTGCCCCCTTTCCTCCAGCTCTCCTTCCTTCTCTGATCAGAGAGTTACCCTCTCTCCCCACATCTTCTCAGCTTTTTTCCTTCTACCCTCCCACCTGTATCCTTTACAATCTTTCACCTGGTGAACGATGCTCCTCCCCATGCCAATTTCTTCCTCCCTCCCTCTCCTCCTCCTCCCCTCAATTTTTTTTCTTGCACCTGATGAAGTAACCAACCCAAAATGCTGGTTACCCTTTACTTCCTATAGATGCTGCATGGCCTCCTGAGTTTCTCCAACACATTTGTATGGGACAAATTGTCTGTAACCCAGGGAGGCTGTATTGGAGGCAGTTCTGGTTGGGAGCATGTGATGAAGCCTGAGAGAATGCAGAAAGGATTTGCAGGAGTGTCGCCAAGCCTGAGGGAGTTTGAGGAGAGGCTGCTTAGCCTGGGACTTTTTTTCCCCTTTTTATAGAGTGAAGGATGACCATATTGAACTTTGTAATCATGAGAGGGATCGATTGGCTAGATGTCAGATTTGAATAGTCTAAAACTAGGGCCGTAGATTGGAAGTGAGAGGAAAGGTTAGTTGGTATGCAGAACAAACTGCAAGAGAAAGTTGTAGAGGCAATTTCATTTCATACCTTTGCAAGACAGGCAGATACAGGGATAGGGAAGGTTTAGGAGGGTATGAAACAAGAGCAGGCAAATTGGATTAACGCCCATACGGTATATATGCAACTTGGTCTGGATGAATTACATCAAGGAGTTGACTAGAAGAAAGGCTGTTTGCTGGGAAAGAGACATCTGGAGTGGGAGTCTTTTAATCACGAGGCAGGAGAGTTCAGGTCAGCACGCTCCTGCTCAATTGGCAGGATCAGGGAACTCTGGTCGATGAGGAAAATTGAAGTTCTGGTCAAGGAAAAGAAGGATACGTATCTGGATATGGTCAGCTGGGATCAGGTGAATCCCTTTGGAGTACAGGGGATGTCGGAAAACACTTGATGGAAATCAGAAGGGCAAAAAGAGGATGTAAGTTAGCTCAGCTTCAGAAGGGAAAAGAGAATCTGAAGTGAATCTACAAGTGTATGGAGGACAAAGGAAAAACTTGAGAATGGGGGATCCTGAAAGATCAATGAAGTTGTCTTTGTGTGTAGTCACAGGAGATGGTGATGTCCTAAATGAGTATTTCTCATCGACATTTACTGTGGAGCAAGGCACGGAGGCTCCAATCTCATGGAATACATTAAAGACAGAGTTAATTTTTTTGTATAGTAGGGAATTAAGGGATAGAAATAGAAGTGCTCAGGCCCTTTGGCTCACAATGTTGTGGTGACCCATTTAAATCTACTCCATGTGCATCAACCTTTACCTTCCTCACAGCCCATAACTCTCCAATCCCCTTGCATCCTTATGCCTAACAAATAAACTTTTGGATGTCTCTATTGTACCAGCCTCCACCACCATCCCCAGCAATAAATTCCAGGCACCCTTCACTCTCTGTGTATGTAAAAAAAAACCTTACCTCTGACATCTGCATGAAAATGTTCTCCACTCACTGTGAACAGATGTCCTCTGGAATTGTCTGTTGCTGCCCCAGGAACAGGGCAGGTAGGTGGACCCGAGTCCACAGCCAGATCAACCATGATCTTGTTGAATGGAGGAGCCAGACTGATGGCCAAATGGCCTTTCCTGCTCTATTTCTTATGTTCTGGTGGGTAATTAATGTTGCCTCTTTTTGCATTTGGAACGGTAATATCATCAGTGTGGCTTTGTGTGTGGAAAACAGTGTCTCACAAACTTGGAGCGTTTTTGAAGATGTTACCTAGATTGATGTAGGCAGGGTGGTGGACACTGTGTACATGGATTTCACCAAGGTCTTTGACAGTCCCTTTTGGTAAGCTAGTCCAGGCAGTCGAAGTCTATGGGATCCAGAGCGAGCTCGCCAATTGGAATCATAATTGGTTTGATAGTAGTTGACAAGAAGGTGATGATGAAGGTATATGCACCAAAATGCTGGCAGAATGAAGCAGGTCTTGCAGGGCCCATCGGAGGAAAAGATTATAACCGACATCTGGGGCCTGAGACTTTCATCAGGGTAGACAACAGAGAGTGCAAATGGGGAGCAGTGAGAGAGTCTGTCGCAGAACTCCCTTCAAAGAGAGGAGGAGAACCTCTTTTAGGGTAGACACCCCTCAAAGAGACTTCATAGTGGAACAACTGAATGAAATCCAAATGTCTGCAGAAGCTGTTATTGTAGTAAAAGCATTGAAATGCTGGAGGAACTCAGCAGGTCTCGCAGTGACCATAGGAGGTAACCAACTTTTCAGGCCTGAGCCCTTTCTGAAAGGATGATGAAGGAATGTTTTCCAGATTGGAGGCCTGTAACCAGCGGGGTTCTACAGGGATCATTGCTGGGACCACTGTTGGTCATCTTTTAGATTAACAATTTGGATGGCCATGTCAGTGGCATATTTGTTAACATCGTGGATGGCACTAAAATTAATGGCCTAGTAGAAAATGAGGAAGGTAACTTAAAATTAAAACAGGATTTTGGTCAACTGAGTCAGTGGGCTGAGAAATATCAGGCGAGAGTTTAATTCCATTATCTCTGAAGTCGTATTTTCAAGTCAAATTCCAGGCTTGCACAGTAAATAGTCAGGAGAGTGTTGTAAAACAGAATCCGAGGGGTACCAGTGCACAGTTCCCTAAAAGTGGTGACGCAGGAGTGAGGCAGCTTTTGGAATGCTTGCCTTCAGTAGTCAAGTAGTACAGGAGCTGGGATGTCATTTCCAGCTGGTCAAGACAATAGTCAGGCTACATTTAGTGTGTGTGTGCGTGTTTCTCGTCACCTTGCTATAGGAAGGATGTAATTGAACTGAAAGTGGAGCAAAAAAAATCATGTCACTGGGACTGGAAGGCTTGAGATATAGGAGAGGCTGAATAATTTGGGACTTTTCTCTCTGGCATGGAGGTTGAGGGATGAACTTGTAGGTGTATACAAAATTGAGGAGCAGAGACAAGATGAATGGTTAGTCTATGCCCCAGGATAGAGGATCTAATACTTGTAAGAATGTGAGGAAAGGATTTTAAAATAGACATGAGGGGCAAACTCTTGCACAGACTGTGGTGGACGGATAGAATGAGCTCCCAGAGGAAGAGGTGGAGGCATTTCAAAAAAAACATTTGAATAGGTGCATGGATAAGAAAGGTTTGGAAGGATGTGGTCCAAATGGAGGCAAATGGGACTAGCTCAGTAGGCAGTTTGCCACAAAGGATGAGTTGACCCATGTAGCGGATGTAACTGGATGTACACAACTTCCCATATGCAAAACACGTGTATCTTTTGTAAACAAAGGCTTATGTATGTAGGTACCGAACTTTCTATCTCTCGTGGCTCCAAAATACAGCAAAACCAGAGCTAGTGGTAGCAAGAGGCAAAGGAGAAGTATCAATCTGGAAGTGAAAAAGGTTATTAAACACAAAGGTGGACAAACAGTGAATGCCATTGCTCGTGATTTTGACATGTTGCACTCGACAATTACGACACTCCTCAAAAACAAAGAAAAAATGATCCAAACTGCTAAAGGATCAACTCCACTGAAAGCTTCAAGGCCTAATGAAAATGTGAGAGAGACCTCTAGCAGATCTGGAGAAATTGCTAATGTCGTGGATTGAGGACCAAACACAAAAACAAGTTCCTCTCAGCACGGTGACGATCTCTGCTAAGGCACTAAGCTTGTTTCAGATGCTCAAAGGAAAGACCTGATAGAGTTTAGTGCTCGCTCTGGGTGGTTCACGTGCTTCAAACAATGTTTTTCACTGCACAACATGAAAGTGAGTGGTGAGACTGCATGTGTTGATGCCAAGGCAGCAGAAGAATTTGTTGAAACCTTAGATAAACTAATTATAGAGGGAGGTTATTTGCCCCAGCAAATTTTTAATATGGACGAAACCTCCTTATTCTGGAAGTGAATGCCTGAAAGTACCTTCATCCATAAGGAGGCCAAGTCAATACCAGGCTTTAAAAGGTTTTTAAAGACAGAGTGACAGTGTTGTTAGGAGGCAATGTTGCTGGCTACAAATTAATGCCATTTCTTATTTGGCATAGTGAAAACCCCAAGAACATTAACAAACACACCATATCGATTTATTACAGGAGCAATAAAGAATCCTGGATGACACCAATGCTGTTTCAGGATGCCCTTCTCGATTGCTATGCCAGTGAAATGAAGAAGTGCTGCTTGGTAGAAGGCATACCTTTCCTGATTTTGCTAATTGTAGACAATGCTCCAGGACATCCCCCTTTCATTGGTGACCATCAAAGTGGGGTTCCTCCCACCAAACACCACCTCTTTAAACCAGCCAATAGACCAAGGGGTTATTGCAGCATTCAAGGCCTACTACTTGAGGAGGACCTTTGCTCCGGCTGGTGCTGCAACTGATGACCTGGCAAGACAATGATGCAGTTCTGAAAGGGTCACAACATTTTCCACTGCATAAAGAACCTCTTTATGCTGAGGCCTGGGATGATGTGAGCAAAGAGTGCATGATAGCATATGAAAAAAAATACTGGAGCAGTTAAGGGATTTGATAAAGATGATGAGATTGCAAGGATTAATAGAACTGTCATCGACATGGTGAACAACAACCTGAACCAAGACGCGGATGATGAGGACATTGAAGAACTCTTAGAGGTGGTTCCTGAGGAACTAACAAATGAAGAGTTGCTGGAGCTAGTGCAAGAGCGAATAGTTGAATAAAGGAACCTGCAGAAGGAGAAGAACAGGCGTAGATGAGGTTCACTGTTAAAGGGTGAGGCAAATTCTTTGCAGATCTTAATAGTTTGCTGAAGAGATGGACCCAAACACTGAACACCTCTCACTGATAGAGAGGAATGCTCATGCAGTGTTTGCTGTATGTAAAGAAATTTATGAAGAAAAGAAAAAGCAAACGAGGCAAACAACACTGGCCATTTTCCTGAAGAAACCAACACCTCCCCCAAGAAGAGCCTCAGCCAGGTCCTTCAGGTAGTACAAAGTGATAGTTCATCAATGGAGGTTATTCAACCTGAAACTCTTCCAGTGGAACGCCGTGAAGAAGTTGAGAACATTGATGAGGAAGATGCTGATCGTCTTTGTAAAATTGTGTGTGATATAGAAAGTGTTTACATGCAAGTTTAAAAAGTGAAATAATTGAAGTTTAATTTGGCGCATGTTCAGTATCCCATATAGTTTTTCTAAGTATATAGTTACGTGGTGTTCGCACAGCGTCCACATCACATAATACCCAGTTTCACAGAGTGTATAGTGAATGTCAAGCAGCACATTCCTGTACAGCAAATAATTTCTATTCAGTTCTCCCACCTCTGAATGTATGCATGCTGGATATCTTCAACAACCAATCTGCTTGTGTTGCCACTTTCAGCAAAATGTGGACATGAATCCCATGGTTCCTTGGTTCATCAATGCCCAACCATGTCCTGTGTTTGTCCAACCCCTATTTAATTTTCCAAAATGCATCTCCTCGCATTTGACAGAATTAAATTCCATCTACCAACATTTTGCCCAATTTTTCATCCAATCTAAACCTTGCTGCAGCCTTAGACACCTGTTCTTGTTATCCACTATTTGAATTATCTACCAACCTATTGATAACATTTTCTACATAATCTACATCATAGGTATCCTAACACTGACCCCTGTGGTACATCAATCCTTACACATTTCCGATCACCATTAACGCCTGCCTCCTACCATCCAACCAATCTTGGATCCAAATAAACACCATACCTTGGATCCCAGGTGCTGAAACCTCCTTGATCAACTTATCAGGCAGAACCTAGCCAAATACCCCGTGATATATAGACCACTATCTGCTACATTCCCTCCTCATCCAACCTTCAATATCCTTTCTCATCCAAGGTGCCCTCATCTTTACATCTTTGTTTTCACCCCTTTTTAAATTATTCTGGACCATGCAAAATCTCTATTAGAAATTGCCCAGTTGTCAGCTGTTCTTTGAAGTTTTTGCAATTGAATGTCCCAGTTTAGGCCCTTAATTTGAGCATTAACTTTATCCTTTGACATAACTTTCTTGAATCATAGAGAACTATGATCACTTTTCCCATGTGTTCCCCACACCAACACTTCCCCCAAGATGAGAGACTTTATGCAGGGAGGGGTGAATTTTTGGAATTCTTAAACCCAAAGTGTTGTGGGCAGTCACAAAGTTCTTTGATTTCTGGAATACAGGATAATGGAAGACCAGGAAGATGGTGCAAAGTAGGAGGTCAGCAATCATCTTGATGAAGGGGAAAGCAGGCTGGGTGGTGGGGAGTGGGAGGGGCAATGACTTTTACATATTCAGTTTTCATGTCTTTATCCTCAGATTTATTTGACTTGTTTACCCCAAATACCAATGTTTATTCTTTATTTTCTCCCTGGAACTGAATATGCTATATCTGAATGAATTAGATAACTATATATAATAGTAAGTTCAAACAAACATCCCATTAGTTTTCAATTTTAAGGTCTTGCATTAATATTGTGGTTTCTGTTCTTCCAAAGTTTCTCCCTCCATTTGCAGAAATCCTCTCAAGCTACTTTATTGATCTTGGATCTGAAGAGGATGATGTCATGTTCTGCGCAAGTCAGTTTGGCAAACTTGCATAAATTTACAGGAGAGAATAAACCAAACTGCTGGAGGACCTCAGCAGGTCGAGCAGCAGTGGAGGAGTGGTCCTCATATTGGGTTAAAACCCTTCAAGGCTCGAACAAGTGATCTTGATGAAGGGGTTTCACCCAAAATGTTAACAGTTCCTTCATCCTCCACATGCGCTGCCCGAGCCTTCAGTAGCTTCTTGTGCTCTAGATTTCAGCATCTGCAGTCTTGTGACAGATTATGTTTGCATGTGAATAGATATGTTTTTGGGAGATAAATTGGGGTAGGTTTTTTTTTAGTGTAGGTCACGTGCAAACACTTCAAAAGAGATCTCATTTAAAATACTGGAGCTCTGCTCAAGCCAGACAGGGTAGTTCCTGGGGGCCTTAGCACTCTTTGGGGAGTGCCCAAGAGACTTCACTAATGGATTGTTGTTTTGAAAAGCAAGATGAAAGAGATTAGAGGAGTAATTCAGAGCTGCCAGCTGTCTGGAATGCTGCTTGTTGTTCTAAGAGGGTCATGTGGTTTTTGCAACCAGAGAGAGTTGAAGAGTTTTTTTTCCTCTGATAAGAAGAGAGAGGGAGAGTTTTGCAGTGCTACATACAGCAGCAGCAGCTGGGACTGGAAAAGGACAAGCTGGAAAGCTTGCGAAAAACTCATTTGGAAGATGGGTTGTGAGTGCTTAGTTCAGCCTGGTCAAAGCCATTGTGGTTCAAGCAAGAGGAGAGGACTGGCTTTATAATGTTTCACTTGAAATAAGTGAAACAAAAAGGAATTCTGTGGTGACCTGAAAGAGGTTATCATCCGGAAAACCATAATGGGCCATGTTTCTTTGGCAAGACACTGACGTGGCTGATTAAAAGGGATCAGTTTGTGTCCAGGATCAAATCTCTCTCTGAAAACTGACAAGAACCTTCCTGAGTGGTAACCATTTACCTTTTAAGCACCAAAGCCCGGTGAACTTCATAAATGTTAAATTCTGTGCACAGTATAAGAATTGCCTGCAACCAGTAAACTTGGAGGAATGAGAAGTGAGATTATATGATCTTGTTTTCATGTTTAAAGATAACTAAAAGCAACTTTTGTTTAAGTAACCATTTGTCTTGGTGAAAATCTATTGCTGCTGGGTTTTGGGGTCCTCTGGGCCTGTAACACTCATAAATTTGTATTCCTCTTTTGGAGTTATTTTTGTGTGTAAAACTGAAGTCATGGTGCAGATACCATACCAGCCCATATTCATCAGGCGCTCTGACATCCTGTGTAAGCATTTGTTGCTGGCTCCAATATTTGATTTGGAAATAAGCCAGTTAACGTAAGAAACAAGGAGCCTGTGGTAAATCATCAGTGATTGAAAAATTCTCTGCAGCTGTTGTTTCACAAGGATGAGATATTCCAATGTTCTTGTTTCAGATTCTTTCCACACACTATTTGCTCTGTATAAAAGGTTGGTTGTTGAAAAGGTAAAAGGTGTCTCGTTATTTGTTTCTTTCTTCAATATTTATTTGGGTCATTACATAAAGTAAGATGTCAGAGGTTCAGGCTGAAGCCTAATTAGATTGAGAGATTGCCTGCCAGTTGTAGGACCAGATGGAGACAAAATGTCAGTCTCTCTCAATGGACAAGGTAAAAAATGATCATCTGTTCTCAAAAATAACTTTATTAATATGTTAAATAAATTGTATAAATCATGATGTAAACATTTACAAGGTGTCATTATTCTGTCTTTTAAAAATAATTTCACACAATCTGCAGAATTAGGCTTGCAGTATGAGTCACTGTGGTGGGGGATTGCATTGGAACGTAGGCTTGCCCTGTAGTTTAAGCAGGCCCTGCAACTCATCTAGTCTCTGCCCCACTATTTATTTCACCTCATCACGTCGACCTGTAATCACACCATAACTCTCCATACACCTCCCATCTACTTATTGATCTTCTCTTCAATGTGGAAATCAAACCCACATCCACTACCTCCACTGGCAGCTCGTTCCACACTCTCACCATCCTCTGAGTGAAGAAGTTTCCCTTAATGTTCCCAATAAAATTTTCACCTTGAACCCATGTCAGTGGTAAAAGCCTATATTCATTTGCCCCATCTATACCCATAATAATTTTGTATATTTCCATTAAATCTTCCCTCATTCTCTCATGCTCCAGGAAATGAAGTTCTAAACATATTCAACCATTCCATGTAACTTGTACCCAGAAACACCCTGGTAAAATTTCTCTGCACTTTTTCCATCTTGTGTCTTTCCTGTAGACAAGTGACCAAAACTGCAGAAACTCCTGTATTAATCTTAGATAATTTTTTAAACAATAGATATCTTTCAGCACCTCACCTGTAACTCAAGATGTTACAAATATCTCTGCTTGGCTCCTACAATATCTGCACTAGCCTCTTTCAAATTCTGAGGGAATCTCTTGTCAGGCCCTGAATATTTATCTGCCTTTATTTGCCTCAAGATAGCACCTCCTCTCTAATCTGTTTGTTTCATGACTTCAGTGCTATTTTGCTTGACTTCTATAATCTCTGTGTCATCTCCTGAACAAATACCAGTGTAAAACTCATTTAAGATCTCCCCATCTGTTTTGGCTCCAGACATAGATGACCACTGATCTTCAGGAGGACCAGTTTTGTCCCTTGCAATCCTTTTGCTCTTAATATCTATAGAGGCCCTTCTTTGCTTTTGTTGCCAGAGAAACTTCACTCCTTCTTTTAAACCCCCTGATTTCCTTAGTTTTTTTTTTGCATTTCTTGTACTCAAGTAGCTCATTCGTTCCTTGTTGCCAATACCTGCTGTTCACCTCATTCTTCTTAACCAGGGCTACAATCTTTTGAAAACCAATGTTCCTGAATCTTGCTTTTAATTCTGTCAGGAACATATCACTTTTGTACTCTCAAAATTTCATCTTTGTGGACCTCCCATTTCCCAAGTACACCCTTGTCAGAAAACAACCAGTCCCAATGCACACCTCCCAGATCTTTTCTGATGCCATTAAAACTGGCCTTTCTCTAATTTAGAATCTCAACCTCAGGACCAGACCTGCCCTTTTCCATAATTACCTTGAAACTAGATCCAAACCATATCCCTTCACACATTTATGTCACTTGCTCTTTTCATTTCCCAATAGGAAATAGTGTTGCACATTTTCTTGTTGGGCTATTTATTTTATCAAGGAAACTTTCCTGAATATATTTGACAAACACTAACATTTTTACAACATGGGAGTCCCAGCCAATATGTGGAAAGTTAAAACAGTTGATTATCATAACCTTGCAACTGTCTAGTCTCAACAAATTTGCTTATTTCCTGCTGATTATTGGATCGTCTATCATATACAGTACAGTATTCCTATTAACACGGACATCCCCTTCCGCAGTCCCAATAGTCTATCCTGTATGAGCATTGCTGTGATATTTTCCTGTCTAGCAGCGCCACCTTCACCCTTACATCCCTCCCTCTCTATCGTGTAGAACAATGGAACCCCTCAACAGTGAGCTGGCAGTCCTGCCCTCTTGAAAGCAAGTCTTATCAATGGTCACAATGTTATAATTCCAAGTACTGATCCACTCTCTGATCTCATTCCCTTTCTGTTTCCAATAATGCTCCTGCATTGAAATAGATCCAAATCAGAACATCATTCCCAGCATATTCAACCTTTCTATTTTTAGTTGCCTGACGCCTGAACATCTTTTAACACAACCACCTCCCTAACCCTGGAGCAACATTAGCTTCCTTCCTGCACGGCTATTATTCTTCCGCCAGTTCAGGTACAAACTGCCCCTCTGGTACAGGCTCCACCTTTCCTGGAAGAGAAGTCAATGATCCAGAAATCTGGAGCTCCCCCACCCACCCCCAATCTTCTTAACCATGTGTGAATTTGCATTTTCCTCCTATATCTGGTCTCATGAGCATGCGGCAATCTTGAGATCACAACCCTGGAGGATCAATCCCTGAACTCATTTTGTAGGACCTCATCAGGCTTCCTACCCATGACATTGGTCCCAACACTGATTGTATTCGTAACAGTTAAAGTATACTTGCACTCAGTAATTCAAATGTTTCTGCAATGGTAGTGCAGAAGTCCTTAAAATTGTTTTTAAAAGGTGCTGATTTTTCTGAAGAATTCCCACAGTTCAGCCTGGGTTCAACTTTTCTGATGACAAAGGAAAATATTTGACAAAGACGGCAGTTTGTGCTGTACGTCATCTGTGCAGGTTCCTGGAGGATGGATAAACACTTGTAAGACCTCTGTTCCAATGTGTGGCTTGAATTGGCAGATAGAAAAGGTGTATTATAAACTCCTAATTTTATCTATTAACACCTTTCTTGCTTTAGTAAATACAATTCCATTATTGTTGTTGTCTCCCTGCCTTGTCTCAGTTATTTGCGATATTATGCAAGAGGTGCTACGCGAGGAGAGGCAATGGCTTTTTGGTTAGGTTGCTGGATATTCGTGAATTAGGCTTCAACCTAACAGCCGGAACTGATACATTGTTAAAACATCCAATCTGCCTTTTTAAATGCTGTCATCAGTGAATCTCACTGGGGAGTGGAGTGCAACAGATGTGCCATGCCTCATGTACCAATTGTTAGGCTTCGTAGCTGAAGCCACTTCATTGCAACAGGTATCTGGACCTCAACAGGGGTAGGTTCCAGAGCAGACCTGAGCCTCCTTTCAGTCCATCTACTAGTGAGAGTAACAGTCTGTGGGTCCTGGACTGGGTCTCAGGGTAAATGCACATCTCAAGGTGAACCAGCTGTTCAGGAACATCAGTAAAATGTCCAACCTGTTCTCCTCACTTTCAATGAGTGAGGTTCGGCTGTCCTGTCAACTAGTAATTCCTTTATCGAATGGATCCGGGCTTCACAGCCAATGAAATCACAAACTATTTGCACGCAATGTGAAAACCATATAATCTTTACAGGAAACTTGCTGACAGGTAACTATTGAATAGGACACGAGTGAGAACATTGGTCTATGGAATATGGCACAGATATCTTTCTATCTTTTATAAAATATCTTTAGCTACATCAATGGCCCTTCTGCCAACATGGGGTCCTGGTACAGTGATTGTCAGGTGATTTTGAAAAGAATGAATGGGATAAGGTTTGAACTCATGAGCTGCTGCCTGAGGAGCGAGCAACCACTGAGCTAACAACAATTTAAACTACTGTATTTGATAACCATCTTAATTAAAATTTGTCTATCAACATTGAAATTAAAAAAGGCAGAAAATACAGTGGTGTGAGAACCTGTGGTGAACAGTTAATATTTCACAATTGTACATGCTGTTGTAACAATGGAAACAAACTAGTACCAATGAAGCACGAGATCTTTGGAATCTGTTCAGCACAATGTTTCACTGCTGTGGTCAAACCTGGGAGCACTGCACCTGCTTCTATTAGGAATACTCATTGGTTTTTGCTTGAGGACTGAAATATACCCTCACTCAGTTATTACATGATACACAGCAGATTTGCAAAGTAAAAAGTTACAAATGATGGTCTGTTTAATAAAAGTTCTATGCGCATGTGAAAGTGTTTATCCAACATTTAAAACAAACAAAGCTTATTTACGGTGTTTTGGGACAAAGATGCTGCAGTTTTACAGGCTTGCCTCAAAATCTGTAAATATTAAAATATACAAGAGACTTGTAAATCCATGCAGTCAGATGGGTGATCTCATGGCCTGCCTTCAGATTCTGCCAACGGAGACGCAGCCTTTGGGACCAACCCGTTACTTGCATGGACGGATGCTTCAGTTGTCGCTCTTCCTCCGTCAGTTCACCAGGACCTCGTTCATGTTCGCAGGATTACCATGGTCACAAGCCCTGAAATGAATTAAAAAAAAATCTTAACTGGTCCAATTGGCCAGTTCACCCTGGAACTCTTGCAATCTGACCATCCAGACTAAGCCTACCCTTGCTGAGTTCCACACGGACAATGTCTACAACCTGGCCTCATATATCTTCTTGGTCATATCGTCAAAAAACTAAAATCATATTCATGAAACACGATTTCCCACACAAAGCCACGCTGACTATCCATAATCAATCCCTTTTTGGCCTTCAAAAATCAAAGCATTGAATATAGGATTTGGGATGTAATAAGAGTTGTATGTATAAGACCTTGGTGAGTCCAAATTTATGTACTGTGTGTAGTTTTGATCACTTAACTCTAGGAAGAATATCGAGTAAATTGAAAGAGCGTAGAGAAGATTTACAAGGATGGTGCCAGGACTTAAACTGAGCTATAGGGAAAGGTTGGACAGGTTAGGACTTTATTCCCTGGAGCGTAAGAGAATAAGGGGAGACTTGATCAAGGTGTACAAAATGATGATGGGTATAAATGTGAATGCAAGCAGGCTTTCCCACTGAGGTTAAGTGAGATAAAATCTCAATGGTATGGATTAAGGGTGAAAGTGAAAATTTAAAGGGAGCATTAGAGGGAACTTCACACAGAGAGTGGTGGGTGAGTAGAACGACCTGGCACCTGAATTGGTGAATGTAGGTTCAATTTTGACAGTTGAGAAAAATTTGGACAGATATGTGGATGGGTGGGGCATGGAGGGCTATGGACAAGATTCAGGTCAGAGACTGGGCAGAAAATAGTTTGGTACAGACGAGAAGAATTGAAGCACCTGTTTCTGTGCTGCAGTGTTCTATGGTTCTATGGTCCTTGTCTTTCCAAATACAGGTGAATCCTGTCTCTCAGAATCCCTGTTAGTAACTTTCTCAGCACTGACGTTGAGTTGTTTTACAGCCCTTCTTAAATAAAGGCACCACCTTGGCCACCCATTACCTCTCCAATAGATGATGTCCCTGGCACATGGTTTCTGCAGGAATTTGCTTTTGTTTGAAGGGTAAGTATTTTACAGTATTCATGATAATAATGTGCTTACCCAAAACATAAGCAGCAACTAACTTCTGATTGATACTCAAATGGAGGTAGACTGGCACGAGGGATTCTGCTTCTCCAATTGTTGGTAACATTAATGCTGCAATGCAGATGATTCCCAGGAACACAGTAAGTAAACTGGGTCCCGAAGAGACAGCTCTGGATTCTGAAAATAAACAAGACATTAATGAGTCACCAAAAGGCAGGCAATGAAAGCAGGTGTATGATGAAATAGATATGGAACTTTTTGGAGCTAAGAAGGGATAAACTGAGAGGAATAAATTGCTTAGACGTTCATGTTTAGGCTCTCTTTCTTCTAGAAAATAGCATTCCAGATATCGCGAAGAACTAGGGGACTAAAAGGAATGAGAATCTTTACTGTTCTGAGGTGCTTGGTTTCAATGAGCAGGGCACTGAGTAAAAAATAAGGAAGTCCTGTTGCAGCTATTAAAAGCTTTGGTAAGGCTGCACTTAGAATACTGTGTGCAATTCTTGTCATTCCACACAGGAAGGATGTGGAGGCTTTGGAAAGGGTACAGAAGAAGTTCACCAAGTGTAGGAGGATGAAAGGCGAACTGATAGAGGTATATAAAGTCATGACAGGCATTGAAAGGGTAGACAGTTGGAATATTTTCCTCATTCCACACAAGAGGACGTGTTTAAGGTGAGGTGAAAGGAGTTTACAGGAAATATGTGATGCAAATATTTTAACAGTGTTGGGTGCCTGGAACAGGCTGTCAGGAGTTTTTAATTTTAAATTTAATTTAGAGAATGTATGGTAACAGGCTCTTCTGGCCCACGAGCCTATACCACCTATTAATAATACCATATGCATTTGGAGGGTGGGAGGAAACCAGAGTACCCGGAACAAACCCACACAGACACTGGATTCGAAGCTGGGTCAGTGGCATTGTAATAACATTGTGCTAACCGCTTTGTTAACTGTGCTGCTCACAACTAACCGAATTGTGGAGGAAGCAGATAAAATGGTAGCATTGAAGACTTCTGGGGAGAAATGTGAATATGAAGGGGAAGGAGGGTTATCCATCATGTGGAAGCAGTAGGGTTTCAGTTTGATGTGGATGTCATATTTGGCGCAAACACGTGGCTGTAGGGCCTGTTCCTGTGCTGTACTGTTCAATTTTCTATGACCTGATAAGGAACATCCTGGTGGCATCAGAAATGGCAGACACATTGACAATGTGTTCCAAAATTCTCCAGATTCTGGAAAAGGTCGCAGCAGATTGGAACACAAACACTCTTATTCCAGGGAAGGGAGAAAAATGCTCTTGTTTTGTCTTCTGTAGTGGAGGGATTTAACATTAGGGTTCTTAATTGACATTCCAATAGGTAGCACTCAGATGCTGCTGAATATCTTGAGAATTTTATTTTAGCTCTGCTCAACCAAGCAAGTAGAGCACAATCCATGGTCCATGCGGCTCATAGAGTGTAAAGACACGGGCATGTCAGGAGACCTTTTGAGGCTTTTTCAGGTGCATTCTCCGCTAAGAATGCGCCTGCAGAAGTGTCCCTTTAAATTGCGGTTCAGGTGGCAGCATTGAAAGTGCAGCACTGGCAACCTGAAAGGACAGCTGCGCCGGGAAGAGCATCTGAGCGCATTCCGGCTTCTGTCCCTTGGGCTGTCAATTCAGGATGGCTGGCTGTCAGCTGGGACTATCAGCGCAGGAATGTCCCACACGGGACGTCCCCACATTGATCCCACTGCCCCACTCACGAATTCAATCCCCACACCGTGGATCGCTCGGCGCGGGCTGTCCCCACACTGATCCCACTGCCCTACTCTCTCCCCACTCACGGGGCCTGAATCGGCCAGCGGGTGAGTATGGGGGCTGGAGCACCGGCGGGGGAGAAGGAGGCTGGAGCACTGGCGGGGGAGAAGGAGGCTGGAGCGGCCGGGGGGGAGAAGGAGGCTGGAGCGGCCGGCGGATGAGTACGGGGACTGGAGCAGCCAGTGGGGGAGGAGGCTGGAGCGGCCGGCGGGTGAGTACGGGGGCTGGAGCAGCCAGTGGAGGAGGAGGCTGGAGCGGCCGGCGGGGAAGTACAGGGGCTGGAGCGGACAGTGGGGGAGAAGGAGGCGCTCGAGTCGGGTACTGGCATTGTTTCGGCCAGTCCCCTTCTCCCCTGCCGGCCACTCCAGCCCCCTTCTCCCCACTCCCAAAATCAGTCATGACTGTGGGGACAGCCAGCACCAGCTGCCCGACAGCGTGGGGACTGATTCCATGAGTGGGGAGAGAGCGGGGCAGCGGGATCAGTGTGGGACGTCCGCGTGCTTACAGCCCGTGCCGGCCACCTGACAGCGTGGGGACTGGGAGAGGAGCTGTCAGGCAGATGTGGGGATTATCCCTCTCAGAGGAGGGTTACCAAACTCGCCTTGCAGGCGCCTCCTGCACATTCAAGTGGCCTTCCCACAGCCGCATTTTGCCAAAATATGCGGCTTTACAAGAGGGCCAAATGGCCAACTGAAAGTGCCTTGAGGAACAAAATCAGACATTCAGCCCATCGAGTGTGCTCCACTGACCATATCATGGCTGATACATTTTTCATTTCAGCCCCATTCTTTGACCTTCTCCCCATAACCTTTGACACCCCTTTACTAATCAAGACATGGAGGGATGGGTATGTTTGTGGATGATACCAAAGTTGGAGGTGTTGTGGATAGTGTAGAAGTTTGTCAAAGGTTACAACAGGATATAGACAGGATGCAGAATTGGACAGAGAAGTGGCAGAAGTGAAATTCAATCTGGATGAGAATGAATTGATGCACTTTCAACAGTCGAATTTGAACGCCGAGTATGTGGATAAGGCCAGGATTCGTAACAGTGCGGAGGAAAGTTCACAGATCCCTCAAAGTTTCTGCATAATCTAATAGGATGGATAAGAAGGCGTATGGTGTGCTTGCCTTTATGAGTTGGGAGGCATGAGTTCAAGAGTGATGAGGTAATGTTGCTGCTCTATAAAACTCTGGTTGGACCACACATGGAATATTGTGTTCAGTTCTGCTCACTTCATTATAGGGAAGATGTAGATAATTTAGAGAGAGGGCAGAGGAGATTTACCAGGATGTTGCCTGGATTGGAGAGCATGTCTTATAAAGCAAAGAAGTCAGAGCCAGGGCCTTTCTCTTTGGAGCAATGAAGAATGATTTAATAGTAGTATTCAAGATTATAAAGGGCTCATATAGGGATAGACAGTAAACATCATTTTAACCAGAGCAACAATTGCAAAATACTAGAGGACATCTGTTCAATGTGAATTGTGGCAAAGTTTTGGGGAGACATCAGAGTTAAGTATTTTATAAAGAGAGGCATGCGTGCTTGGAATGCGTTTCCGGGGTGGAGTGTGTAGTGGAGGCTGGTACAATTGGGACTTTTGAAAGACCCTTAGATGGCCACATGGATACAAGGAAAATAAAGGGTTATGAGTGTGAGGTAGGGAAAGATTAGATTGCTGTGGAGTAGCTTGTTGTGGGCCAAAGGGCCTGTATGGTGCTGTAACATTTTCTGTTATTTCAATTTAAATTTAGTCATACAGCATGAACAGGCCATTTCAGACCATGAGTCTGTGCTGCCCAATTTACAGCCAATTAACCTACACCCTGGAGCTTGTAACCCATCATGAAACTCAGCTTCCAATGTTGTTCTCCTAAGCCACATTTGGCAACAAATTCCACATTTCTCCTCTTATAAGAGTACCATCTTAAACTCTGAGGCTCTGGGTGGAGCAGCATCAGCCGAAGCAAAATAGTCAACATGTCAGAAGGAATTGCAGAGGGGAGATAGTGTAATGAGGATACGGTGGGAGGGGAATTGGTGTTCCAGGGAGGAGTGAAGATGAGGGAAAGATTGAAAGGGAGTGAGAGGCAAAAGAAATAAAATAGATGACATGGAGTAAGATAGGTCATAGAGGGTGGGTAGGAGACAGGTATAAAGGAGGAGATAATGGCCGTTGTAATGGTAGAAGTGGAGGATAAATTATACCAGATGGAATCAATGGGGGAGCAGGGGCATCCTGTAGGTGTAATTTTGGTGAAGGAGGACAAAAATGGGTGTGGTTGGTGAAATGTAGGGAAGGGGTCAAAAACAATTGTGGGAGAAGAAAGAAGTAGCTCAGAAGATGAGAGAGGAACACGTTACCTGAATTTGGAAAATTTAATGTTCATACCATTGGGTGCAGAGTTTTCAGGCAGAATTTCATGGAATCATAGATAATAGGTGCAGCCTATCAAGCCTGCACCACCACTCAATACAATCATGGCTGATCATATGACCCTAGTACTCTATTCCTGCTCTCTCTCCATACTCCTTTATCCCTTTAGCAAGAAGGACCACATCCAACTTCCTTTTGACTATATATTTAGTGAACTGGCCTCAACAACTTTTTGAGGTAGGGAGTTACATAAGTTCACAACTCTACTCATCCTATGACTACTTAAACCGTGACCACCCTAACAGAAAGAAACTGTCCTTGAACCTGGAGCTTAGTGTTTTCAAGCTCATGTATCTTCTGCCTGAGACAGGGGGGGAGCGGTGGAAGAAGGTGTCACCAGGGTGGAATGTGTTAGGAGGTTTCCCAAGTCAGTGGGAGGTATAGACTGAGTACATGGAGGGGAGATTTATATTTTTGTGATGGCCTAGGCTGCATTTACAACTCTGCAGCTTTTTTGTGGTCTTTGCTTGAACAAGGTAGATACTTGTTAATCTCCCAACAGGAGCTATGAGAGTAGAATGGGGACTGAGAGTAGGAGTGTTTAAAAAGCACTGGGAAAGGTAGGTGTTTGTTAATTTCTTCCATTTGCTAATTAGCTGTAGCCAATAAAAAGAAGGGGAGTTTAAGTGCAGTGACCACTGTAAGTGTGGGATGTTGAGGCTTTGGCTTAGGAGGCTTCAGTGAGCAGAGAGGAGGTAAGATAGCCCTAAAGAGGAACAAAAGGATTCAGGAAGATGGCACAGGTAAAGGCAGGGTTTTTTTTTTAACATTTCTTAGACAGCAAAAATGGTAGCCAGGGAAAGACAACAGTGCCTGTGGTGACTTTATCTGTGTGAAGTACATTCAGCTGCAGCTCCTCACAGACCGTGATAGGGAACTGGAGCTGGAGCTGGAGGCTGAGGGGGTGATAGACAGGAGTTACAGGGATGCAATCACACCTAGGTGGCAGGAGGAAGGGAGCTGGATAACAGTCAGGAAAACAAAAGGGAACAGTAAAAGAAATTACAGTTGCTTGAGAGAGAAACTGGACAAGTTGATTGGAAAAACACACTAATGGGGAAGACATCAGATCAGCAAAGACGGGAGTTTATGTGTGAAATGAGAAAAGTGCAGGATAAGCACATACAAAAAAAAAGAAAATCGTGAATGGAAAAATGAGACAATTGAGGCTGACGAGGGAAGAGGGAAGTTAAAGCCAAAGTAAAAGCAAAAGAGAAGGCAGATAAGGAAGCAAAAATAAGAGGACTGGGAGACTTTTAAAAACTTGGAAAAGATAACTAAGAAGGTGATTAGGAAGGAAAAGAATTATGAAATTAGATTAGTAAATAATCAAAAAGGAGAAGAGGATACCAAAAGCTTTTTTAAATATATAAGGAGTAAAAGAGTGACCAAAGTTAACATAGGACCAATAGAAAATGATGCTGGAGAAATTGCAAGGAGAATGCAGAGGAATTGAATGAATATTTTGGATCAGTCTTCACTGTGGAAGACATAGGAGCATACTAACGTCTCTCTCAGAAGAGAAGTAAATGTGGTCAAAATCACGAGAGAGAAGGTACTTGGGAATCTAAATGGTCTAAGGGTAGAAAAGCCTCCCGGACGGGATAGAATGCACCCTTGGGTTCTGAAGGAGGTAGCTGTAGTGTAGCTATAAATCAATAAAAATGTACCAATCAAAATAGAGGAGGAAATAAGGTGTAAACAGAGTATGAGATGGCCATGTCGAACTATAAATATTAACGGAATAGATAACCAAATCAAAAGGAAGAGGCTATTAAATTTACAGAATAAAGAAAAAAATAGATATAACATTCGTGCAGGAAACGCATCTAACTGAAGTAGAACATAATAAATTAAGGAGAGATTGGGTAGGGCACGTAACGGCAGCATCATATAACTCAAAAGCCAGAGTTGTAGGTATATTAATCAATAAAAATGTACCAATCAAAATAGAGGAGGAAATAATAGATCCAGCAGGGAGATATGTAATGATAAAGTGTCAGATATATTCAGAGCTCTGGAATATGGTCAATATATATGCACCTAATGAAGAGGATCAAAAATCTATGCAAGATATTTTTTTGAAGATTGTAGATTCGCAGGGGAATATATTGATAGGAGGGGACTTTAACCTTAATTTGGATTCAAAGATGGATGAAACTGGACAAAAGACTAGCAGAAAGAACAAAGTAGCCAAATTTATGGTTAAATCAATGCAGGAAATGCAACTTTTGGATATACGGAGGAGACAAAACCCAAAGGTGACGGAATATTCATATTATTCGAGTAGACATAAAACAGACTCAAGGATTGACCTGTTCCTGTTGTCGGCCCGTATCCAAGGGAGAGTTAGGAAAACGGAATATTAAGCTAGATTGTTATCTGATCACTTGCCCCTGAAATTAGCAATAGAACTGGAGGACATCCCACCAAGAACATATAGATGGAGATTAAACTCCATGCTACTTAAAAGACATGATTTTGGAGAATTTATTGAATGCCAAATTAAAATGTACTTTGAAATAAATACGGAATCAGTGAAAGACAAATTTATATTATGGGATGCAATGAAAGCCTTCATCAGAGGGCAGATAATAAGTTATGTAACTAAGATGAAAAAGGAGTACAATCGGGAAATAGAACAGCTGGAAAGGGAAATAGTAAGTACAGAAAGAGAACTAGCAACAAGGGAAGATACAACAAAAAGAAGAGAATTGGCGGACAAAAAAATAAAATACGAAACATTACAAACGTATAAAGTGGAGAAGAACATAATGAAAATAAAGCAGAAGTATTACGAGCTAGGAGAAAAAAAACACACAAAATACTAGCCTGGCAACTTAAAACAGAACAAACTAAAAGAACTGTATTGGCATCAGGGAAAAAGGACAAACAAATTACATATAACCCAACAGAGATCAATGAAAACTTTAAGGAATTTTTCGAGCAATTATACCGAACTGAGAACGAAGGGAAAGAAGACAAAATAGATGAGTTTCTAGCTAAATTTGAACTACCGAAATTGCAAGAAGAGGAGCAAAACAAATTGATAAAACCTTTTGAAATAGAGGAAATACAGGATATATCAAAAAAGCTACCAAACAATAAAATGCCTGGAGAGGACGGACTCCCAATAGAATTCTATAAAACATTTAAAGAGCTACTAATTCCTTCTCTCCTGGAAGTAATGAACCAGATAGAAGAACCATAAAACTTGCCAGATTCATGTAAAACAGCAATAATTACAGTAACACCAAAGACAGGGAAAGATCCACTAACACCAGCATCGTATAGACCAATATCTCTACTTAACTCAGATTATAATATAATAGCAAAACTATTAGCAAACAGATTGGCTGAGTGTGTACCAAAATTAGTAAAACTAGATCAAACTGGATTTATTAAGAAGACGAACAACGGACAATGTCTGAAAGTTTTCATTAACTTTATCCATGCAGTACAAGGAAATAAGATGCCAACAGTGGCTGTTGCTTTAGACACAGAGAAAGCCTTTGACACGGTAGAACGGAATTACTTATTCAAAGTATTACAGAGGTTCAACCTACCAGAGAAATATATTAATTGGATTAAAGCATTATATAAGGGACCATTGGTGAAGGTGACAGTCAATGGATATATATGGAACCAATTTAAATTAAGTAGGTCAACTAGGCAGGGATGTCCACTATCTCCCTCACTGTTCGCATTAGCAAAAGAACCATTGGCAGAACTAATAAGAACAGAAAAAAAAAGGGATAAAAATAAAGGAGAAAGAATATAAAATCAGTTTATTTGCAGATGACATCATAGTATACTTACAGAACCAGAATTATCAATAAAAGAACTACATAAGAAATTGAAGAAGTATGGAGAAATATCGGGGTACAAGATCAACACAAATAAAAGTGAAGTGATGCCAATGAATAATGCGAATTACACAAAGTTTAAAAAAGAATAACCATATAAATGGCAAACACAAGCAATCCGATACCTAGGTATTATTAGATAATAATTTAGGCCACCTATATAAATTAAATTATCAGCCATTAATGAAGAAATTACAGGATGACTTAGAACATAGCAAAGAATTGCCACTAACACTGATAGGGAGGGTAAATTGCATTAAAATGAATATCTTCCCAAGGATACAATACCTATTTCAATCATTACCAATTCCCTTAACAGAGAAATTCTTCAATGAACTAAAGAGAATAATAAGGAAATTCTTATGGAAAGAGGGGAAACCGAGGATAGCGCTAGATAAATTAACACAATGGTACAAACAAGGTGGTTTGCAGCTACCAAACTTTAAAAATTATTATAGAGCAGCAAAATTAAGATATCTATCAGATTTTTATCAAACAAGGGAAAAAACCAGATTTGTCCAAGATAGAGCTAGATAAAATAGGGGAGAAGGTACCAGAACATATACTTTATAAGTGGGATGAAAAACTGGTGCAATATAGAAGTTCACCAGTACTGCACCATTTACTCAACATATGGAAGACGATTCACTTAGAAAGGAAAAAAACAAATGACCAACTACCAAAATTATTACTGACGTAAAATCAACTAATCCCTTTCATAATAGATAACCTTTCCTTTAGAGAATGGGAGAGAAAAGGAATTAAAAGAATAGAAAATTGTTTTTTGGGAAATAATTTATTCTCATTTGAACAAATGAAGTACAAATATGGAATAATTCACAGTACAATGTTTGCATACTACCAACTGAAAACCTACTTAAAGGACAAATTGGGAAGTAGACTGAGATTACCAGAAGGAAGCAGCTTTGAATATGTGATTACAGAAACAACGATAATAAAAAGATTTATAATAAACATGTACATCAAGCTGCAAGAGAAAGAAAATGATGAAATAAGCTATAAACCCAAACAAAAGTGGGAAAAAGATTTAAACAAAGATAAAAAATGAAATATGGGAAAAGTTATGCTCAGGAACTATGAGAAATATAATAAATATGAGGTTACGCAAGATACAATATAATTGGTTACACAGGCTATATACCATGCCCCAAAAGTTAAATAAATGGGATCCAACATTATCAGATAGAAGTTTTCGCTGTAAGAAGGAAACGGGAACAGTACATGCAATTTGGGCATGTGAGAAAGTGGAAAAGTTTTGGGAAGATCTAAATCAGGTATTAAATAAAATCATAAAAAGCAACAAACCAAAAAATCCAGAGATCTTTCTTCTAAGTAATATAAGAAGTAAAGAACTAGGCCTCAAACTGGACGAAGCACAAAAAAGATTTATTATGATAGCCTTAGCTATAGGAAAAAAAATATGTAATGTCAACTTGGAAATCAGAAAAGAGCCTGAGAGTACAGCAATGGTACATGGAAATGAATAAATGTATTCCATTGGAAAAAAATAAAGTCACATTATTTGAACAAATTTGGGAACCGTACATGGAACACAACAGAGAGGGCTTGCCTCAGACCTCCACCCCCCAAAATGATAGAATGAGAAGAAGATGAAATGAACTGACGCAGTGTGTAAAAGTAGATGACACAATTTTCTTGTTTATTTTCATTGTGTGATGACATTGCTCAATGGTTTTATTGTATTGTATATGTGGAATGTTTAATGGGTTTGGAGGGGGATGGGAAGGAGGGAAGGAAGGGAAGGGGGAAAAAAGGGAAGAAAATGACACTGTGTATATTCAAGAGGGAAATGTTTGTGTGTATTTTGATTAATATGGTTCATAGTGTAAAAAAATTTTAAAAAGGAGGTAGCTGTAGAGATTGTGAAGGCATTGGTAATGATCTTCCGGGAATCGATGGATTCCAGTAGACTGGAAGATCACAAATGTCACTCAGCTGTTTTAAGAAGGGAGCAAGGGAGCAGAAAGGAAATTATAGACCTATTAGCCTGATGTTGGTGGTTGGAAGGCTGTTGGAGTCTATTGTCAAGGATGAGGTTCAGAATACCTGGAGGTGCATGAATAGATAGGTCCAAGTCAACATGGTCTGACAAATCTATTGCCATTTTTTTTTTAAGAGATCACAAATAGGAGAGACAGGGGAGATGCAGTGTATTTGGACTTTCAAAAGGCCTTCGACAAGGTGTCACATGAGGGTACTAAACAAGATGAGAGCCCACAGAATTACAGGAAGGATTCTAGCATGGCTAGACCATTGGTTGGTCAGCAGAAAACAGAGTGTAGGAATAATGGGATGCTATTTTGGTTGGCTACCAGTTACCAGTAGTGTTCTGCAGGGTTCGGTGTTGGGGCGGCTTCTTTTTGCATTGTATACAAATGATTTGGATTATATAATAGATGGCTTTGTGTCTCACTTTTCAGATGATACCAAAATAGGTGGTAGCGGAGGTGGTGCTGAGGATCCAAAATGGCTGCAGAGAGACTTGGATAAATTAGGAAAATGGGGAAATAAGTGGCAAATGATGTACAATGTGGGAAAGTGTTTGGTCATGCACTTTTGTAGAAGAAATAGACAGGCAGACTATTCTTTTGATGGGGTGAACATTCAAAATTCCGAGGTGCAAAGGGGCTTGAGAGTCCTCATGCAGGATACCCGAAAGGTTGATGCAATGTTGGCATTCATTTCTTGAGGGATAATATTCAAGAGCAGGGATGTAATGTTGAGACTCTACAAAGCACCGATGAGTCCTATCACCTTGTACAGTTTTAGGTGACGTATTTGAAAAAAGAGAGTTTAGAGAAGATTTACTAGAATTATATCATGAATGAAAGGGTTAATATAATGAGGAACGATTGTCAGCTCTTGGACTGCACTTGTTGGGAGTACAGAAGGATGAGGGGGGACCTCAGAGGCATTTTGAATGCTGAAAGCCCTGGACTGAGTAGAATTGGTAAGGATGTTTCCAATGGTAGGGGATTCTCGGACAAGAGGGCATAACATCAGGATAAAAGGGTGTCAATTTAAAACGGAGATGTGGAAAAAATTCTTAAGTCAGAGTGCCATGAGCCTGTGGAACTTATTGTGAAGTCATTGGGTGTATTTAAGACGGAGATTTACATGTATTTGATTAGTCCCGCATCGGACTTGTCAGTCACAAACGAGCCTGCAGCTGACGTGGACATTTACCCCCTCCATAAATCTTCGTCCGCGAAGCCAAGCCAAAGAAGAAGTCAGGTCATCAAAAGTTACAGGGAGAAAGCCAGGGAGTGGGCTAAGTAGGAGGATGGATCAGCTCATGATAAGAATGGCGGAGTAGAATTGATGGGCCTATCGACCTACTTCTGCTCCTATATCATGTGTGATTTTGTACATCTTGTGTGAAGAGGCAGTCAGTGCAGAAAGTAATTAGAACTAAAATAAGTTGCTTTAGCAGGCAATCCAATAGGCTTCTACAGATATATTAAGTGCATATGGCAAACCGCGCCACTCCATTATCAAACCAGCATCCATAGTTGCAGGCCCCCACAGGATCTCGAGTTCCCGGTGGCTGGGGGACACAAAGGATTCTGGGTGGTGTGTGACTTCCAGGGTCAGGTGATGGTGATAGCGTGCCTACTATTTATTTAAACTGCTGCGAAGGTCCCATTAAAAAAAATTCTGTGGTTCAGGTCGCAGATGACTTCTGTTGTGCTTTGTTCACTGCACCACTCGCTACAAGCAAAGGGATAATAAGGACAAAATTGGTCCTTTAGAAGATCAGAGTGGTCGGCTATGTATGGAGCCAGAAGAGATGGGGAAGATCTTAAATGGGTTTATCTGGATCTGTATTTACTCAACAAACTGGTGGAGTCTATGGAAGTGAGGAGAGATAAAAACGAGAGGACATGGGTTAAGGTTGAAAAGGGAAAAGTTTAAAGGGAACGTTCAGGGAACTTATTCACACAGAAAGTAGTGGGGGTGTGGAACGAGCGGTCAGCTAAATTGGTAAATGCAGGTTCAATTTTGATATTTAAGAACAATTTGGACAGGTACATGGATGGGAGGGATATGGTCCAGGAAGATACAGATCAGTGGGACTTGACAGTAATAGTCAGCATTAACTAGAAGGAACAAAAGGCCTTTTTCTATGCTATACTGTTCTATGAATGAAAAGGTTAATACACTTCCTGTACCAAGATGTGGTGTGTCTGGACAGGATACTTTCTAGGTGCTGTCAAGACGAGACCTTTCATTCCAGCGCAATTGAAATGTCCTCCATTTTCAGAGAACTCAGTTTCCAATCTGCTGTGGTCAACAGAGCCATTTTCTCTGTTTCTTGGAGTTCCACTCTCACCCACAGATGTGAGAGTGGAAGATGTTCCACCCACAGATGTTCCACTCACACCTTAAACAGATCAAAGATTGAAATACCCTTGCTCTCATCTCTCACCCCACTGGCTCTGTACTCAACACATCATACTGTCATGCCCACAGCTGCAACTTGACCTGATCACCAGACATGTCTACCCCTCCCTACCCCTTTTCATTTTCCACAGGGATTGAGCTCTCTGTCACTCCCTTGTCTGCTCATCTCTCCCTACCCACTTCTTCATGAGCCTTAGTACTTACCCTTGCTGTTGCAGAAGGTGCAACACTTGCGCTTACACCTCCTCCCTCACATCCATTCAGGAACCTAAAAACTCTTCCAGGTTAGACACAGATTCATGTGCATCTCCTCTAACCTCATCTACTGCATTTGTGATCTTGATCCGGCTTGCTCTACATTGAGGAAACTAAATACTAAACATCAATGTTCTGTCCTCAATGGCCATCCTGAGCATCCAGTTGCATACCATTTCAACTCCCATTCCCACTCTGATCTGTTTGTCCTGAGCAGTTTCCATTGCCAGAATAAGGTTCACTGTAAACTGGAGGAATAACACCTCATGTTCCACCTGGGCCATCTGCAGGCCAATGACATGAACAACAAAGTTTCCATTTCAGGTAACGAATCCCCTCTCCTCCATGGAACTATTTTTGTTCTCCCTCTGCCACCTCCCAACCCCTTCAAAAAATGTAATGCCTTTTTCCACCCCACCTCCACTCATTCCCTTTGGGTTCCATCCTCGATTACTGTTGACATTCATAGTTCGCTTGAGTTGCCATCTTGGACTTCCACCCTTCTGCCAACCTCCTTTTTCATCATAACTGTCTTATTTTTTCACAATCTTTATCTTCCCCTTAAGCATACTGCCTTTCTGTCCCTTGGCAGCAGAGTAGAGGTAAAACAACAGTAACATTCTTACCCTGCTGGAATGAAGTCTGTTCAAAAAATACTGCCTCAGCCAAATGCTCCTTAATGTGTTTGTCTTCCTCCTCCTTTCGCTCCTGCTCTTTTGTAGATGGAAGGAGAATGGAAATCACTTCCTTTTTACCCAGTGCTTTCCGCTGGCTTTGCTCAGAAACTTGAAGTCGGAATTTGTCTATGACACCATAGTGACAAGGCCGCACATCTCTATGGCGAATAACACTGGAGAGGGAATAACACACTTCAGTAAAAGCATTGTTGAAAGTTCGAACTGCGAAATGAGAGCACCCCAAAAAAAAACAACCAATAAAAAAAAGGATAAGTTGACCAAAAAAATAAACACTACCACCATAACAGCTCAAATATTCCATTGTCTGCACATTTACTGTTTTACTCTGGTAATTTTTGAATTGTAGCAGACTGAGCGACCATGTGGTTAGACGGGCTGAATCATCACACCAGCCAGTCGACTCAATATGGAGTGGACCCTTCACTACCAAGGAGAAGCCTGCGGTTGACGCCACGTGTGGTCTAAGGGAACTCCCCGCTTCCGGTTGGCGTACCGCCGGCCAAGGATTGACGTTGTGACGTGCTTACATCACTTCCGGAAGCAGGCACACATGTCATCGGAAGTGGGAGTCCCCTTTGCACAACGTGGTGAATTCAAACAATAAAATCACTTTACTGGTTCACGCTCGCACCGTGTGGACATCTCTTTATTCTGTAGCTCTGCTGTTGCAGATGCAACAGTAGTGACCCCGATGGTATCGAACAAAACAGGATGTAAGATACCGCTACTATTATAGTCACAACGGCTGCGACCAACGCAGTGACCGTGCATTTGCTGCCCTTTTGGGCAAACCAGCCCAGGAGCTGGCTGCAACTGGCTGAGTCCAAGTTCCACATCACGGGAATAGTCCACACCTGGTAGCCAACGAGGCAAACAGGCTTTTCTGCACCCCACAGCAGAGCTCCATCCATGTGTAGCCCATCTACACAGTCGGCGCCGCCGACTCAACCAGCCTGCCGGGAAACCTAACAGTGGCCGTGGCACAACCGCAATGCGACAGGTGCACAGAGAAGCAAAGCAAATACAGTTTTTACCACCAAAGATGGGGCAAAAATTCCCTGCAATGCCGCTCCCCCCGTCATCCTACCCAACCACCAACAACAGGAAACGGGCAAGCCGGCCGTCGATAATGGCCTTGGCGGTTGGCGCTCTTAAAGGCCTACTCTACCTCAGAGACAAACTGACGAAGAGGGACTTCCTAGTTTGCACGGGTACAGAAATCAGCCTCGTCTCACTGACATTTCGAGGTCAGACACAACCCCAAGGGCCTCTCCCTGCAAGTGGCCAATGGATCCTCCATCCCGAGCTACAGAACCCACCTGGTCACAATCCACGCCGCAGACACTGTTTTCCAGTGTAAGTGCACAATCACGGCCGTGGGACAGGCCCAACCTGGAGCAGACTTCCTACGGCCACACGAATTTCTGGTGGACATAAGATGCCGGTTGGTGAACGCTACTGTGTTTCAGTCTTTCCCACTCACCCTGCAGCAGTGCCCTTCTCTGCCGTTAGGGATTCATGCCCTGGACCAAGATGAGTATGCCCACCTATTAACCAAGTACCCGGCCTTGCTAGCACCCAACTTTCATGAGTCCAATCCACCACATGGCGTGGAGCACCACATCGAGACTGCCGGGTCCCCAGTGCAGGCCCAGCACCTCCCACAAGACAAGCTCAGCAAACCAAGGCCAAAACTTCCCCAAGCTGAGCATGACCAAAGGCTTTCAGGAGATCCTGGAGATGGTAAACTTCTATCATTGCTTCCTACTGGGACGGCCTCTCTCATGCAGCCTCTGTTCAATCTCAAGTTCGGCGACAAGATGTTCCAGTGGATACCGGATACCACAGGAGCATTCAATACCACTAAGGTGGCACTGGCAAGGGCCACAGTGCAGGCGCATCCAGACTCAACAGACACGTCAGACAGAGCAGTGGGCGTTGTACGCGCAGTGCTGGAGTGATGGGTCGATGAGCACTGGTGCCCCTTGCCTTCTTCAGTAAACACCTCCAGATGCCAATGTGGTGGCTGACAGGCTGTCTAGACCCATGATTTCCACAACCTCAGGAGGGCTCTACGTCACCCAGCTGGCCAAGGACGAGACAGAGGATGCAGATGTCCAGGCCTACCGGACTGCCATCACCAGCCTGAAGGTCAGCGATTTCTGCCCCTCACCAGGAGGCCCGTCCCTCCTGTGCGACGTCTCCTCAGGGTTTCCCAGACCCATCCTACCCGCGACTTGGCAATGGCAGGTTTTCAACCAGATCCATGGCCTGTCCCACCCCTCCATAAGGTCCACGGTCTGCCTGTTGACCAACAAGTTCGTGTGGCAGGGCATCCGCCGAGACGCGACCCTGAGGACCAGAACTTGCTTGCAGTGCCAACATGCCAAGGTACACAGACACATGAAAGCCCCACTTCAGACCTTTGAGCTGGTACAGCGCTGTTTCAAGCACATATACATTGTTGGCCCCCTCCCCATGAGCCAGGGCATGCGGTACCTGTTCACGACAATTGACCATTGTACTTACTGGCCGGAGGACATACGCATACCCACGTGCAACAGAGATGTGTGCCAGAGCCTTCTTATCCACCTGGGTTGCGCATTTTGGAGTCTGACCCACATCACCTCGGACCGATGGGCACAGTTAACCTCCTTGAGTACACAACACCACGGCCTATCATCCTCAAGCAAATGGCCTGGTTGAGCGTTTCCACCGCCACCTGAAGGCAGCCTTGAAAGCCTGACTGCAAGGCCTGAATTGGGTGGATGAGCTCCCATGGGTGCTCTTAGGCATCTGCACAGCACTGAAGGAGGACCTGCCAGCCTTATCCCCAGAGGTGTATGGTTTCCCACTCACCAAGCCCACAGCCCAGTGCCTTAGACGTCCTCCAGAGGTTGAGGGTGCAAGCAGGTGAATGCCCACCACCCCCCCCAACCACTGTCTTGACATGGATCGCCGCCCAGCCATGTCCCCATGGACATGCAGTCCACCCACTAGGTCTTCGTGTGGAGAGGACAACAAGGAACAGTGTACATATGAAGGCCCATTCAAAGTGCTGCAGAGAGACTGTGTCATGTTTAGACTGAACATTGGCGGCTAACAGGACAGATTCACAATCGACCGCCACAAGGGAGCAGACCTGGACTCTGACCTTCCAGCCCCGGACCCCCAGGTCAGACACAGAGGCCAACAATCCAGAGACTGTGTTAACCTGCAAAGGGGACAGCTGCCATTCTTGGGGGGATGGGGGGTGGCAGTGGTGTAGTGGACCAAGTGACTGTGCAGTTAGACAGACCAAATCGCCACACCAGTCAGCCAACCAAGATGGCACGGGTCCCCCTTCACTACCGAGAAACCCGCGGTTGACACCACATGTGGACTAAGGGAACTCCCTGCTTCCGGGTGGCGTATTGCCGCCCAAGGAGTGACGCCGCGATGCTGATGTCACTTTCGGAAGTCAGCACACACATCATGGGAAGTGGGCATCCCCTTTGCGCAACACAGTGAATTCAAACAATAATTTTACTGGTTCACCCTCTCACCGTGTGGACGTCTCGTTATTCTGTAGCTCTGCCATGGCAGACACTACAGAATCTTATCTCAGATGTTAAAAAAACAAATGGAGAAAATTACAGAGGGAATGCACATAGTCAACTAAGATGGTGATTGGGAAGGAAAAGATCAATTATGAAAAGAGGTTAGCATACAAAGAGTAACCAAAGTAGACATAGGACCAATAGAAAATGACACTGGTGAAATTGCAATGGGAGACTAGGAAATAACAATGGAACTGAATGAATGTTTTGGATCAGTCTTCACTGTGGAAGATATTAGTAGCAGACTGAATTCTCATGACTCTCTCGGAAGAGAATTGAATGTGGTCAAGATCATAGAGAGAAGGTACTTGGGAATCTAAATAGCCTTAGGGTAGATAAGTCTCCCAAACTGGATGGAATGCATCCATGGGTTCTGAAGGAGGTAGTTGTAGATTGTGGAGACATTGGTAATGATCTTCCAGGAATCAATAGATTCTGGTGGACTTAAGATCATGAATGTCACTCTGCTATTTAAGAAGGGAGCAAAGCAGCAGAAAGGAAATTATAGACCAATTAGCCTGATGTCAGTGGTTGGGAAGTTGTTGGAGTCAATTGTCAAGGATAAGGTTACAGAATACCTGGAGGTGCATGAAAAGATAGGCCCAAGTTTCTCCTTAAAGGAAAATCATGTCTGACAAACCTTTTGCAATTTTTTGAAGAGGTCACAAGTAGCATATTGGGGCCACTTCTTTTTATGATGTATATAAATGACATGGATAATGGAATAGATAGCTTTGTAGCTAAATTTGCAGATACCAAAATAGATGGTAGGGGAGGTAGAGCTGAGGATACCAAAAGGCAGCAGAGAGACTTGTATAGATGAGGAGAACAGGCAAAGAGGTGGCAGGTGAAATACAATGTTGAAAAGTGTACGGTCATGCACTTTGGTAGAAGAAATATATGAGCAGACTATTATTTAGATGGGAGAAAATTCAAAATTCCAAGGTGCAAAGGGACTTGGGAGTCCTTGTACAAGATGCACTAAAGTTTGACCTCCAGATTGAGTTGGTGGTGAAGAATGTTGGCATTCATTTCTAGAGGAATGACATACAAGAGCAGGGATGTAATGGTGAGACTCCACTTTCAGATTTATTGTCAGAGTACATACATGACATGACATACAACCCTGAGATTCCTTTTTCCTGTGAGTACTTGGAGTACTGTGTACAGTTTTTGGTGCCTTATTCGAGAAAAGACGTGCTGGTAGTGGAGAGGGTTCAGAGGAGATTTACTGGGATGATACCAGGAATGAAAGGGTTAGCATATGAGGAACAATTGTTGGCTATTGGACTGTACCCGTTGTAGCACAGAAGGATGAGAGGAATGTGAAAGGCCTGGATTAAGTAGAAGTGGTAAGGATGTTTCCCATGTTAGGGGATTCTCGGACAAGAGGCATAACATCAGGATAAAAGGGAATCAATTTAAAACAGATGTGGAACATTTTCTTTCATCAGAGGGTTGTGTGTCTGTGGAAGTTGTTGCCACAGGTGGCTATGGCAGCGAGGCCATTGGGTGTATTTAAGTAGAAGGTTGACAGTTATTTGATCACACAGGGTATCAAGAGTTACAGGGAGAAAGCCGGGGAGTGGAGCTGAGAGGGAGAGTGGATCGGCTCATGATTAGAATGGCAGAGCAGACTTGATGGGCCAATCGGCCTACTTCTTCTGCTCCAACATCTTGTGATCTCTAATTCAGATCAAGATTTTGATAACTCCATCTGGCACCCTTGCACTGACCATGGGACCGTGCACCCAGGGACATCTTGAGGATGTGAATAAGATATCAAAGGCCCTTTACTGCATCTAACTCTGCCATTAAACTTCAACTCCTGTGACAGCTTTGCAACTACCAAACACTAAAAACAATAGCGAGATCTCAGGACGCTAGTAAAGTGCTGGTTTAACATGAGAAACTCTTTTTACTTACATGTCAACGCAGCACTGAGGCTTCACTGCACCTGCAGCATCAACAACAACATATTTGTTTGGGGCAGTGCACAGAACTAAAGCCACAGAAGAGAAAGTATTAGCACATGAAAGCAGCCTTGCCACTAAAAGATGTTCAGTACAAATCTTTGAAAAGGTGAACATATACCTTTAAATTTTAATGCAAACTCATAAGGATTATAAAGTGTCAACACCTGTTTGTGTGTTGACTGATCTTCTGCATCAAATACCAGTTCTGTTGGGAATACAAAGACTGGAAGATTTCCTTCCACTAGTTCTGGCTGGTGCCTGTGTTGCTGCATTGGCACTCAGTTTCTTATTCTCTTTAAACCCCTTCAAAAAAGCCACTCTCTACAGTCCTCTGAGCATTCTGGAGACCTATAAATAAAAGGAAAGTTTCACAGAATTAAATTTACAGAGAAAAATTCTTTCAAGATTGCACAATTGAAATGGTGATAAATTTTCTGCCTTTTAATATAGTTCCAGAGTAAATATTTATAAATGAACTGACACCCAAGGATCCAATCATTCTCAAAGAAACAGATCTACTTTGGATTCACAAAACTCCTAACGATAACATTATTTTTTATATAGTCGTTAAAAAATATTTGGAAAAGTCAAAATACAGAAATAGTTATGAGAGGCACATTTTCTTCAATGTTGTAGCTCACCCAAAGGGCTGAAAAAAGAACAGAAACATTACAGCAGAGGCCCTTCAGCCCACAATGTAGTGCTGACTTATGGAAACCTACTCCACACAGTTTCATTTTTCCCTATCTCACACCCATAACACTCTAAATTTCTTAAATGAACTAAATGAATGCCTATATTATCAACTCTCTCTCAGTTAAAGGGTGGTACATGTTTGGCTAACTTACCAATGCTGATCATCCCCTGTGACATTGCCGAAGGGTAGACTAAGGTCTTTAGGCAAGACCATAAGGAACATGTACTTGGAGCTGACAACACGTGAACAGGAGCAGACTCTTTCAAAACATCCATCTGAACTTTTTCCATTTGCATTTTATCATGGAGATGGATTTGATACAAAAAGGCCATCATAATTAAAAGCTACATTGGAAACTTGCATGGGATTTGTTTTTAATTAATGAAGATTAGTATTATATAATGGGAAAAAAGTTGAAAAATATGCACTGACATGTCATCATTTTTTGACATTGATGTGCATTTGTATGCCCAAGTCTTTGGATAACAGTACTCTCCAGGGCTCTGCCATTCACTCACTGTGTCCTACTAATATGTCTTTGGGAGATGGGAGGAAACTGATGTACCCAAAATAAACTGTTACAAGAAACCATGAGAGTTCTACAGACACTAAACCCCTGATCATCAAAACTGTGCCATAACAGCATGAGCTAGCCCATTGCTGAGAATCCTATTAGTTGATGAAGACTGAATCTAAGTGCTCATTCATACCACAACTGTGCATATCTGCTTCCAAGTGAGTACATCCCATTTGACCATCTCTTTCCTTTTTCAAATCCCCCCCAGAGGTTTCTTTAAGCAGAATTGTTCTATTTGTTTTATCAATGTGATATCCATCACCTCTCTGAAGAGAGCTTTGTGCATGGGAAAATATGATTTTGAGGCCCTGCCTTTTGGCATACTTTGATGAAGGGCTCCGGCCCAAAATGTTGGTTATATATCTTGACCTCCAATGGCCACTGTGAGACCTGCTGAGTTCATTTGGGTTTTGAAGAGATGACCAAGATTGACGAGGGCAAGACAGTGGACATCAACTGTATGGACTTTAACGAGGCCTCTGAAAAGGGTGCAGAAAAGATTCTCAAGAATATTACTGAGACTAGTAGGCTTGATTTATAAAGTCAGGCTAGGGTAATCCCCAGAGCCAATGCCACTAAGTGGAGACCTTATGATTTTCTCAACCTGTGAGGGTTACAGTTAATTCAGTAGTCTCAGTCTTTTTCCCATGGTAGGGGATTCAAAAACTGGAGTGTGTTGATTTAGGATGAGAGGGAAAAGATTTAAAAGGGACCTGAGGGTCTTTTGTTTTGACAAAGAGGGTGGTGGATATATCAAACAAGCTGCCAGAGGACGTGGCATACTTTTGAACACTAGCAAAATAATATTGCCTTTGCTTTGTACTAATTGATCTCTCCCTGTAACTGCACACTATACTGTGTTTTTATTGCTGTAATATGAATTAACCAGCTGGAGTGCTTGCAAAATTAACTTTATTGCTCTACCTCGGTACATATGACAATAAATGTGAAGTTGAACCAGAGGCCAGAACAATTTTCATGTTTAAAAAGGATTTTAGACAGGTATATGGATAGGAAAGGATAGGAGTTGTACAAAGGAAAATGAGACTAGCTTGGGCAACAGGCCCATTTCCAAGCTGCATATCTCAATGACACTGATTGCGCAATTGCATTTTGTCCAATGATCTTAGATCCCAATTAGGAAGAAATCTGTCTTCATCTTCTTGATAATAGTTCTTCTTCTGGTGACAATTTTGATCCTAAAGGGATCCTATCTTTTTCTGAGCAATTCTAAATCTTATATAGAAATGTAAGAGCATACAGAACCTCCAATTAGTCACTTCAGTGAAAATTGTTTGAACAATCTCATCATATGAATGCATTACAAAATAGGTGAATTTAATAACTGTTATCCATGAGTGATTGCAAAGTGATCATCAAGATTAAGAATTCATATTTGTGGGTAGTAGTATTTGGAAGAGGTATGAAAAGTGGAAAGACATGATTGTCTTTATATTAAGGAATGGGTTAAATGAGGAAGAACTCAGCTCAGGGAATGAATAGTCAGAGTTCTACAATACAGTAGGCCTTTGGCCCATCTTATCCATGCTGATCAAGTTAGTCCCCTTTGGCTTGTATCTGTCACAGCCCTCGATATCCATGTACCCTCAAAAATACCTTTTGAACATAACAATTGTACCTGCTTCTATCATTTCCTTTGACTGCTCTTTCTGTAAACCTATCAACCACTATGTGAAGAAGGTGTCCCTTTAATCTTTCCTCTCATCCATCTTAGATCGACGCCTCTAGTTTTGGACTCCCCCACTCCGAGTAAAAGACTGTTACTATTTACCTTGTCTTGGTCTATCTTGATTTTATAAACCTTAATTAGACCCCTTCTTAGCCACCCATGTTCCAGGGAGAAAAGTCTCAGCCTGCCCACCTTTCCAGATAAATTCAAGATCCCCAAGTCCCATTGGCATTCTCAAGAATCTTTCCTACCCCTTTCCAGTTTAATAATAGCTTTCCGATAGCTGGATGACCAAAATTGCACCTAATACTCCAAGTGCAGTCTCCCCAACATCCTGACCTTTCTGCTTCTGCACTAACTGTCTTAACTGATGAAGAGAAGCATTCCAAACACCTTCTTCACCACTTATCCACCTTTATCACCACAAGGTTTATGTGGAATTAAGATACAAGGGGCAGGAAATGTTGTGGGGAATGTTGTCAAACTGCGATTTTTATTGAGGGAAAAGTACAAAATTAAGAAATTAGTGCCATATGTCACAAGGGAAATACAACGATCACTGATAGAGTTCAATCAACAGAGACTGTGCATGATGACTTTCAGATTTATTATGTGACTACATACATGACATCACATACATCAATGAGATTCTTTTTCCTATGGGTGAAGCAGAATTACCACTTCCTGGTAGTGCAAAAAAAACTAGACTCAACATATACATGTAGACAAATAAATGTAAACAAACTGTGCAATACAAAAATAATCAATAAAATGGAAAAGTAAGAGTTCTTAAATGAGTCCATGATTGAGTTTGTTGTTGAAGAGGTTGATGGTGGAGGGGTAGCAGCTACTCCTGGACCTGGTGGTGTGAGTCTTGTGGCTCCTGTACCTCTTTCCTGATGGAAGCAGTGGGAACAGAGCGTGCGATGGGTGGATCGTTGACGATTGCTGCTGCTCTCCGACGGCAGCATTCCCTGTAAATCTTCTCAATGCTGGTGAGGGTTTCACCTGTGATGGCCTGGGCTTTACGGTCAGGGGTATTGGTGTACCCATACCAGACTATGATGCACACTTTCCACCAAAAATCTGTAAAAATTTGCCAGGGTTTCTGATGTCAAATCAAGCCTCCGCAAACACCTGAGGAAGTGGAGGCACTGTTGTGCTTTCTTCACAGTGCCATTGGTGTGTAGGGTCCAGGAAAAATCCTCCGAGATAGTGACCCTCAATTATCACTGGATGGTACAACTCTGCTTTTCCCTTCTTGGTCACATTGAATGCAAGGTTTTTCGGCCAAGTTTTCAACCTCCCTCCTGTGCGTTGACTCATCCCCTTCCTTTAGACAACCCACTACCATGGGATCATCAGCAAATTTGTAGAAGGTGGTGTTGCTCTTCCGAGTCACACACCCATAGGTATATAGTTAGTAGAGCAGGGGGCTAAGAACGCAGCCCTGTGGCTCCAGCACTGATGGAGATATTCTTATCAATTCTCACTGATTGTTGTCTGGAGGTGAGGAAATCGAGGATCCAATTACACAGTGGGGTGTTGAGTTCCAGGTCTTGGAGTTTGCTGATCAATTTTGAGAGGATAATGTGTTAAACGTTGAACTGTAGTTGATAAAGAGCATCCTGATGTATGCATCTTTGTTGTCCAGATGTTCCAGGGCTTTGTGTAGAGCCAGTGAGATGACCTGTTGCTAAGTTCAGCAAATTGGAATGGATCCATGTCGCCTCTCAGGCAGGAACTGATCTGCTTCAACATCAGCTTTTCAAAACACTTCATCACTGTTGATGTGAGTGCCATTGATTGACAGTCATTTAGGCAGGTTATCACTCTTCCTGGGTAGCAGTATGATTGATACCTGTTTGAAACAGGCGGGTACCACGCCCTGCCCAAGTGAGATGTATGGTGAATACATTGGCAAGTTGGCCAGCACAAGTTTTTAAATACTCGGCTGGGTACTCCATCCGCACCAGATGTTTTCCTCGGATTCACTCTCCTGAATGCAGCCCGCATGTCATCATCCTCGGATACGGACAGGAGAGAATCATCATGGGATATGGGAGTGCGCAGTGGTGGCTCCTCCTTGTTATGATAGAATCAGGCGTAGAAGGCAGCATTGAGTTTATCTGGGAAGTGTAGCTTTGGTGTCTCCTACATCAGTGGATTAAGGTTTGTAGCAGGTTATGTCACTTAGACCCAGCCACAGCTGTCGGCAATACGTCTGACATAGTACATCTGACAATTCAGATGATAAAGCCATCTGATTTTTTGAGCCTACTCTGGCATTCACCCAGATGATGGACAATTGTCCCATAAACTGACTCCTGCAACTACATCTCTTCCCAGCAAGTCTGGTATGGATGTAATCCATTTCTCCAGTTTCTCTGCCTCTGCTGAATGTGTTTTCTGTAGCCCCTTTCACACTTGCAAGTGGTGCCAGGAATTAATTGGCCTTCAAAGTGTCTAGTGTGAAAGGAAAATTATCTCAATGCTGGCATCAGATGATGTCATATCACGCTGGGAATTGACAGCCTTGACCTCTAGTACAATCCCTGGCGTCTGAAAACGTCGGCATTGCAATCAGGAAAGTGAAGAATGGGGAATTGCATGGTGGGATTGAAATGACACAAGTTTTTGCATGAGTACAGGAACATGAAAGAAGATTAAAATGAAGGTATAAACTTTGCTGTGGGAAAGTTGCAGAGGAAATAAATAGCAATAATGAAAAAACAATGGCAGACCTGGCCTCCCAGAATCCCTCACAGGGAGGGCAGGTCTGCCATTGTTTTTTGCCATGGTATTTCTATATTGTGCATGATAGCTCTATCTTCCCACGCAGTTTAAATTGTGCACTATTGCTATTTATTGCTCGCACTTTCCCATGGTTCCTTATAAAGGTTTATATAAATGGGCACATCAACAACAGGGGCTGAAGGGCTCATACTGTGCTGTACATAAAGCTTAATTATGTTATAATTAGGCATGATTAATTTTGTTTGAATACAAGATCATAATACATTGACCAGGATTTAGGGCAGGTCCACCATTGCTCAGTGTGTCATGTTGTCACCGGTAGAAGGTAGAACATTCCTAACCCCAGGGATGGATCCTTTCAAGTGTGAAAGCGTTCAGTATCTCAGTTAGGAGTGGTCAAATGTCAAAAGCCAAACCCCCATTCCTATCCCAAGACAATGAATGGCCAATTTAGTGGGACACAAGTGTGAAAGGGGCTAATATGAGGCTTCCATTCCAAGATTTTTTTTTGAATATTTTATAATTCTTCCAAACTCACATAGTTCCAATAACTTACAGTACACCAATTACATTCATCAAGTGTATTTACATTTCTTCTGCTGAGTCTGGTTTTATTCCAACCACCCCCCACAACAAAACAATAACAAAAAAAAACACATTTACCGTTTAAATAAAGAAACTTAACTTGCATGAAAAGGCAAAAATGCTTATTTAACATTAAAAAAAAACAAGACACCACAAACCGAAGACAAAAACAAATTAAAAAGGATAAAGAAAAGAAAAACAAATTAACCACAGGATCTGTCCTCCAGGTCTCTTACATTCATTTCGACTTGGCCTGATTGGAATGGACCCCCCCCCCTGAAAAGGAAGCACAAGTGGGAGGGGGGAGCAGGCAGCGAAGCACCGAGGGGGGGGGAGGGGGGTGGTGGGGGCGCACTATATCCTTGCACCTATGTAATGGAGGATTTTAAGATTTTTCCTTGGATTATAAGTAATTTTATCCAAGGGAATGCAGCTCTGCATTTCCATATATCAACACACAATGCCTAGATGAGAGTCCGACTTCCAGGTAACTGCTCTACACTTCCTGGCCACCACCAATGTGATCAACACAAATTGGATTTGAAATTTGGCATTCCAAGATCTTAAATGTCTCAGATGGATGCAAAGGAAACATTAGCAGGGCCTGCACGGCATCACATTCTATAAGGCGAAACAAGGTAGCATTATTAGCTCCGCTGAACTAGCTAATGCTTTCTACACTCAATTTGAAAGGGAAAACAATGATCCACCCTCACAAGCCCCCATAGCTCCAGCAACTCTGTGCTCATAGTTTCTGTGGCTGACATGATAAGAATCTTCAGGAGGGTGAACCCTCTGAAAACATCTGCCCCAGACAGTGCATCTGGCCACATCCTTAAAACTTGTCCAAACCAACAGGCTGGAGTATTTGCAGTCATTTTTAACTGCTCCCTGCTGTGAATTTCACCGACCAGGATATGGGACTTGCACAGAGTGTACCAAGAAAGTTTGTCTCAGGACTTGATGGTATGTTTCACTGACCAAGACCCCAGAAGTTGCAGATCTGCAAATTGCAAGTTAATAATTGATTGGTTAATTAGCTCATTGGTGACACCCAATAACATAAAGTGAGGGTCAAATACAGCAGCCATCACTGGAGTGGGGAAAAGCAGCCCAGGGGTTGGGACAGTCAGGAGCTCTTCAGAGAGAGATAGGAGCATCAGTAAGAAGATGCTGGTAAGATGAAGTAAGGATTTTGGGTGCAGCTTTGCAGTGAGAAGGTGCTGTATAGGGAGAAGTGTTGTGGCTTAGTTTTGAGAGGTTACTGTAAAAGCAGATAAGGATTCTTTCTTTGTCACTGCACAATGAATGGTGGAAATGGCAGTCAGAGCAGTGAAATGCTCCACTTACAGATGTGAGACATCCAGTATCCCAAATAACTACCCCTGTTAGGGACAGGGAACTAAGTAAACTGTGTGGGAAATGGAACTAGATAAACTGTGTTGGATTTATTGTTGGGGAATGAGATGGGTCAGGTGACAGAGGTATGTGTGGGGGAGCATTTTCGGTCCAGTGATTATAGTGCAATTAGCTTCAAGGTAATATGGAAAAGGATAGGTGTGGGCTCAGAGGAGGTTTTTGAGTGGGGAAAAGCTAGGTTTGAGGAGATGCGAAAGGATTTACAAGGGGTGGATTGGGACAATTTGTTTTCTGGGAAGGATGTAATAGAGAAATGGAGGTCTTTTAAAGGAGAGATTTAAGTGTACAAAATCTTTATATATCTGTTAGGTGGAAAGATAAGGTCAATAGTTTGAGAGTCATGGTTCTCAAAGGATATTGGAAATTTGGTTTGAAAAAGAGGAAGAACTACAATAAATATAAGAAATGGGAAAAAAAAGATGTTTGGGTACTATATTGAACGTAAATATAATCTTAAGAAAGAAACTAGAAAAGCTAAAAGAAGGTATGAGGTGGCTATAGCAAGCAGGGTGAAAATAAATCCAAAGGATTTCTACAAATATGTAAATAGCAAAAGGAAAGTGAGAAATAAATTTGGTCCAACAGAGAATCAGAAAGGACAAATGTGTGTGAAGCCAAAAGAAATGGGGGAGGTCTTGAACAATTTATTTTCCTCAGTATTTACTGAGGAGAAGGATATTGAACTGTGCAGGGTAAAGGAAGTAAAGGGGGGGTATATATGGAGACTATTCTCTTTCTCTTTGGCTTGGCTTCGCGGACGAAGATTTATGGAGGGGGTAAAAAAAGTCCACGTCAGCTGCAGGCTCGTTTGTGGCTGACCAGTCCGATGCGGGACAGGCAGACACGATTGCAGCAGTTGCAAGGGAAAATTGGTTGGTTGGGGTTGGGTGTTGGGTTTTTCCTCCTTTGCCTTTTGTCAGTGAGGTGGGCTCTGCGGTCTTCTTCAAAGGAGGCTGCTGCCCGCCAAACTGTGAGGCGCCAAGATGCACGGTTTGAGGCGTTATCAGCCCACTGGCGGTGGTCAATGTGGCAGGCACCAAGAGATTTCTTTAGGCAGTCCTTGTACCTTTTCTTTGGTGCACCTCTGTCACGGTGGCCAGTGGAGAGCTCGCCATATAATACGATCTTGGGAAGGCGATGGTCCTCCATTCTGGAGACGTGACCCATCCAGCGCAGCTGGATCTTCAGCAGCGTGGACTCGATGCTGTCGACCTCTGCCATCTCGAGTACCTCGACGTTAGGGGTGTGAGCGCTCCAATGGATGTTGAGGATGGAGCGGAGACAACGCTGGTGGAAGCGTTCTAGGAGCCGTAGGTGGTGCCGGTAGAGGACCCATGATTCGGAGCCGAACAGGAGTGTGGGTATGACAACGGCTCTGTATACGCTTATCTTTGTGAGGTTTTTCAGTTGGTTGTTTTTCCAGACTCTTTTGTGTAGTCTTCCAAAGGCGCTATTTGCCTTGGCGAGTCTGTTGTCTATCTCATTGTCGATCCTTGCATCTGATGAAATGGTGCAGCCGAGATAGGTAAACTGGTTGACCGTTTTGAGTTTTGTGTGCCCGATGGAGATGTGGGGGGGCTGGTAGTCATGGTGGGGAGCTGGCTGATGGAGGACCTCAGTTTTCTTCAGGCTGACTTCCAGGCCAAACATTTTGGCAGTTTCCGCAAAGCAGGACGTCAAGCCTTTGTTGACCTCACCAAAGCCTTCGACACCGTGAGCAGGAAAGGGCTTTGGCAAATACTAGAGCGCATCGGATGTCCCCCAAAGTTCCTCAACATGATTATCCAACTGCACGAAAACCAACAAGGTCGGGTCAGATACAGCAATGAGCTCTCTGAACCCTTCTCCATTAACAATGGCGTGAAGCAAGGCTGTGTTCTCGCACCAACCCTCTTTTCAATCTTCTTCAGCATGATGCTGAACCAAGCCATGAAAGACCCCAACAATGAAGACGCTGTTTACATCCGGTACCGCACGGATGGCAGTCTCTTCAATCTGAGGCGCCTGCAAGCTCACACCAAGACACAAGAGAAACTTGTCCGTGAACTACTCTTTGCAGATGATGCCGCTTTAGTTGCCCATTCAGAGCCAGCTCTTCAGCGCTTGATGGAGACTATAGTGATTAAGAAAGAGGTAGACTGGAGCTTTTAAAACATATAAAGATGGATCAGTCTCCAGGTCCTGACAGGATTTTCCCCAGGATCTTGAGATAAGTTAGTGAGGAAATAGTGGAGGCTCTGGCAGTGATTTTTCAAATGTCATTAGAGATGGGTATAGTGCCAGAGGATTGGCATGTTGCGCATGTGGTTCCTTTGTTTAAAAAGGGTTCGAGGAGCAAGCCTAGCAATTATCGGCCTGTAAATTTGACGTCTGTGGTAGGTAAATTGATGGAAAGGATTCTTAGAGATAGTATATGGAGGGACAAGGTCTGATCAGGGACATTCAACACTGATTTGTGCAGGGAAGGTCGTGTTTGACCAATCTTGTTGAATTTTTTGAAGAGGCGACTAGGAATGTTGATGAGGGTAGAGCAGTGGATTTTGTCTATGTGGACTTCAGTAAGGCCTTCGATAAGGTTCTGCATGGGAGGTTAATTAGGAAGGCTAAGTCCTTGGGTATTAATTTGGAGATAGTCAAATGGATTCAACAGTGGCTGGAAGGAAGGTGCCAGAGAGTAGTAGTAGATAATTGTTTGTCAGGATGGAGGCCGGTGACAAGGGTTCCTCAGGGTTCGGTATTGGGACCATTGCTGTTTATCATATATAATGATCTGGAGGATGGGGTGGTAAATTGGATTAGTAAATATGCAGATGATACTAAAATAGGGGGAATTGTGGATGATGAAGAGGGTTTTCAAAGATTGCAGAGGGATTTAAACTGCTTAGAGGAGTGGGCAGAAAGATGGCAGATGGAGTTTAATGCTGATAAGTGTGAGGTGCTTCATTTTGGAAAGAATAATCAAAGAAAGACATATGTGGTAAATGGGAGGGCATTGAAGAATGCAGTGGAGCAGAAAGATCTAGGAATAATGGTGCATTGTTCTCTGAAGGTAGGAGCACATGTGGATAGGGTGGCGAAGAAGGCCTTTAGTATGCTTGCCTATATAAATCAGTGCATAGAATATAGGAGTTGGGAAGTAATGATGAAACTGTACAAGGCATTGGTGAGGCCAAATTTAGAGTACTGTGGGCAGTTGTGGTCACCGATTTATAGGAAGGGTATTAACAAGATAGAGAGAGTGCAGAGAAGAGTTACAAAAATGTTGCCTAGGTTTCAGTATCTGGAATACAAGGAAAGTTTGTGCAAATTAGGTCTTTATTCCTTGGAACGTAGAAGGCTGAGAGGGGATTTAAGATAATGAGAGGGATAGATAGAGTTAATGGGGAAAGGGTTTTCCCATTGAGAGTAGGAGAGATGGATACAAGCGGTCATGGGTTGAAAGTTGACGGGCAAAGGTTTAGGATTAACATGAGGGGGAACTTCTTGACTCAGAGAGTGGTTACTGTGTGGAATGGGCTTCCGGGAAAGGTGGTGGAGGCAGGGTTAATTTTGTAATTTAAGAAAGAGTTGGTTAAGTATATGGATGGGAGAGGGATGGAGGGATATGGGCAGAGTGCTGGTAAGTGGGATTAGAGGAGGGTACTTGGATCAGTGCGGACTAGAAGGGCCAAATTGGCCTGTTTCTGTGCAGTTATTGTTATAAACTCTGGATCATTTGGGAAGCAGAGGGGTTAATAGAGAGGAGTTATTGGAGGGCAGTCACACAGGATGTGGCAGGCAGGTAGTTGGATAAGTGTCAGGAGAGGGAAAGGGAATAGGCAGTGGGTGCATAGTATTCTGGTGCTTGCTAATCCTGTCCTGGAAAAAGCTGCTAACCATGCCTCTCATAATCTTGTAGACTGTTATTAAGTCGCCTCTCATCCTTTGCTTTAAAGAGAAAAGCCTCAGCTTTGCTAACCCTGACTCAAGACATATGTTCCAATTTAGACAACATCCTGGTAAATCTCCTGTGGCTATTCCCCTCAATAATGAATATTATTATCCAACCATTGACCAGGTACTCTGCCTTCAAGTTTGACCTGCCAAAATACAGCACCTCTCATCTATTCTGCCACTTTTCCAACCAGCTCTATATCCTGTTGTAACCTACGACAGCCTTCAACACCATTCACGCTTCCAGCCTTCTTATCAACAGCAAATTTACTGACCCATCCCTCTACTTCTTTGTCCATGTCATTTTTGTATATATATTAAAAAATCACAAGGAACAGGGGGTCCCAGAACAGATCCCTATGGAACCTTGATAGCTCAGTCTTGTAAATCAGGAGTTGCGAGTTCAATCCTCTCTGGGGCCTAATTTTTGTGAGGGGCGCTGGACAAAAGTAGCAACTGTCTTCCTTATGGTATACAAATTTAAAGAATTTCATGTATGTTATATTCTATAAAAAAATAGTATTACATGACAATAATGGAACCTTTACCTTTAACTCCACTAGCCACTAACCTCCAGGCAGAATACTTTCCACTACTACTCTCTGCTTTCTATAGGCAAGCAAATCCTGTAGCGACACACCAAGGTTCCATGGATCCCACACCTCATGACTATCTGATCATGTACCCCACTGGGGACCTTGTCACATGCTTTATCAAAATCCATTTATGCCACATTTACTTTCATCAATTTCCTTTTTCAGTTCCTGAAAAATCTCAGTTAAGCTTGTGAAGCACAACTCTCCTTTCACAAAGCCATGCTATCCCTGAGAAAACGGTACTTTTCTAAATGTTCATAAATCCTGTCGTTACGAATCCTCTCCACTAGTTTGCTGACCACTGATCTAAGATTCACTGATATATCAATCCCTTGGTTCTCACCATTACTATTTTTAAACAAAGGGACCATATTTGTCATTCTCCAATCCTCTGGCACCTCCCCTGTGGTCAAGAAGGATGCAAAGATTATTGCCAGAGTCCCAGCAATATCTTCCCTCCCTTCCCATAGCAACCTGGTATATCTCATCTGGTCCTGGAGACTTATCATTCCTTATGTTTTGAAGAAGATCCAGCATTTCCTCTTTCTTAATCTCAACATGATCCAGCATATAAATTTGTTCTATTCTGACCTCACCTTGACCAAGGTAATTTTCTCTGGTGAATACTGAAGGCATTCAATTAGTAACTCCCCAACCTCCTCTGCCTCCAGGCACACATTGGCTCCTTTATTCTTAAGTGGCCCTACCTTCACTCTCGTCATCCTTTTCTTCACGTAAGCATAGAACGCCTTAGGCTTTTCCTTAATCCTATGAGGAAGGGAAAGGTTAGATTGATCATGGAGTAGATTTGTATGGGTTTACACATCATTGTGAGCTAAAAGGCCCATATTGTGCTGGACAGTTCTATACTGGAGTCTGAGGTCCCCACATCCTTCAATCAAACATCCAATTCATCAGTGCCCAAAAAAAAAGCAAGATGACTTGCCTAAACCACTATCAGTGGTGGTGTTACATCTACTATGAAGTGCTTTGAGAGGTTGGTAATGGAGCAAATCAACTCCTGTCTCAGGAAGGAAATAGACCCACTTGAATTTGCCTGTCATCACAGCAGGTCAACAGCAGATGCTATCTCATTGGCACTCTACTCTCTGTTATAATCTGGATAATCAACTTCAGGTCAGCCTTCATTGCCATTATTCCCTCAGTGCTGGTCAACAAGCTCCATATCCTGGGCCTCTGCACCCCACTCTGCAACTGGATACTTGACTTCCTCATCAGAAGACCATAGTCATTGGAAACAATGTCTTCTCCTCTCTGACAATGAACACAGATGCACCTCAAGGATGCATGCTTAGCCCACTGCTCTATTTGCTCTACCCCCATGACTGTGAGGTTAGGCATCATTATAATGTAATCTACAAATTTGGCAATGACATCAGAATCACAAATGGCAACAAGGAAATGTACAGGAGGGAGATAATCAGTTAGTTGAGTGTATCTCACGAACAACCTTGCACTCAAAATTAGTAAAACCAAGGAGATGAATGTGGACTTCAGGAGAAGTCAGGAAAACACGAACCAGACTCTCCCTTCATAATTTTATCTTTCTCCAAGATCTCTCTTTCTTCTGAATTCCAATGAGCACAGTCCCAGGTGACCATCTCCACCTCAAGCCAGTATATCTTTTCCCAAGAAAGTACAAGACTCCAGGTGTGGTCTCACCAGTATCCTTTACAGCAGAACTTTTCCACTCTTAAATTCAATCATTTCCAGCAATGAAGGCCAACATTCCATTTGCTTTCTGTTTACCTGTTGCACAAGTAATCAGACTTTTATATTTTTCATGCTCAAGCAGCCCTCTGCACAGCATGCTGCAATCTTTCACTATTTAAATCAGTGGTTCCCAAATATTTTTGGGCTGCTGCCTCCCTGGGCTCCAGACAACATCCTGAGCACCCCCCCATATAACAGCATTGAACGAGGTGGGGAGGGTGGTGGCGGCGATAAGCAGGGAGCAGGTTAGTGATGTGCTGAACGGGTGGTATTTAGTGGTGGCGCTAAGTGGGGGAAGTGGATTAGTGGCAGCGCTGAGTGGGGCACGGATTAGTGGTGGCACCGAGGGCAAATTGGTGGCAGCGCTGAGTGGAGGTTAGTGACGCCACTGCAACAAGGCGGCCACCAAGACCAGCTCTTGCGAGAACACCTTGTCGCCGTTTATTTTGCTCACTATTGCTACCCTGAGTCTGGCCAGAAAATTACTGCACTGGTGTCTTCATTAAACTTTGCAGCAGATTGAATAATAACAAGACTGAAAGCTCAGAGCACCCCCTTTTTCCTCACTGCCCCCTTTTCCCTCATCACCCCCTTGAATCTATACATCACCCAAAGAGGGAGTGGCAGCACCTACTTTGGGAATCACTAAATTATCTGATCTATTTTACCTCCCAACATGGATGACCTCTCATTTACCAATATTGTGCCCCAACTGCCAGATCCTTGCCTACTTTAACCTATTCAAATCTCTCTGCAGACATTGCACAATTTGCTTGTTCACGCAGTTTAGTGTCATCAGCAAATGCTGTATTCAGTTCCCCTCTTCTAAATCATTAATGTATATCATGAATAGTGGGCCCAACACTGACCACTGCGGCACTCTACTCACCACTGCCTACCAGAGAAACATTCATTTGTCCCAAATCTCTGCCTTCTAATAAGTTAACTGATCATCTATCCATGCTAATATCCCCAACTATACTCATCATTATCTTGTGTTCAAGTCTTTTATATGGTGCCTTATTGAACGCCTTCTGGAAATCAAAGTATAAAACATCCACCTATTCAACACTTTCCACTATGCTTAGTTATAACCCAAACACCAGTAAATTTGTTAAATAGTACCGGCCCTTACTGATTCAAGTTTGACTGATGGGACAAATTATATCCAGTGTCTTGCTATTTTTTTTCTTGATGATACCTTCAAGCACTTTCCTGACTGTCTATGTTAAGCTCACTATCTGAATCTGCCTTTTGCCTACATACTTTCTAAAAAAAAAAGCTGTGTGGCATTTGCTGTCTTCCAATCTACTGGGACCTGTTGAGAGAATTTTGGTAAATTATCACAAATGCTTCTACTATAACTTCTACCATTTCTTTCAGTATCCTGGGATGCATTCCAAAAGGATCAGGAGATCTGTCCAACTTTAGATACACTAGTTTACTCAGAACCACTTCATATTCCAGCTAGAATATAATGTGGGAAAAATAAATCGCATGCAGAAAAAAATCATGTCCAGGATAGCAAATAAACAGAAATGCACAGTATGTTTTTAATGAGAGATCAAAAGAAGTTGTGATCAAAGAGGCATAGGTATTCTTGTAAATTAAATCAATGAGGTTAGCTTGCAGGTCTGGCAAACAGTCAGAAAAGCAAATAGTACCTTATCCTTTTAATGAATGTCAATTTGGGTATGAGACATCAGCCCCAACTAAAAAAGGCCCTGGTGAGATTAAAAGTATAATTTGTTTACTGATTGGAACTCCCAAACTCAAGGATAGATATGCTTAATAATGGAGTGAATTACAGTCATAGAGTTGCAACAAAGTTTCACTGGACTGATGATAATAATTTGCAAATGATGGAAACTGGAGATAAAACCAGAAACACTGAGTAGACCTGGCAGCATCTATGAAAAGAGAAACTTGACATTTCTGGCCCAGAACCTTTGTCGGATATGTTTTTATTTCGGTTCAACAAAATCTGCGGGAGGAACTCAATAGATCCAGCAGCATCAGTGGATGAAAAAGTGTGGTCAATGTTTTTATTTCACCCGAGTGATTCCTGGTAATATTCTGTTTTAGCTAGGATGTTTATATCCCCAATATAGGTCTTAAAAATTGACCAGAAATGTACAGGTAAAATGTTCTCTTGAATGCACTTAAAAATCTCCCTCCTCTTTGATTCTTTTAATACTAACCTTGTTTTTGTATGGATAATTGAAGTAGCCTGTTATTGATGTAGCAGCTATCTCAATAACGCGGTATTTCAACTATCCATGCATAGACGAAGTGGTAGCTCTTAAACATCTATACTTAACCTGCAAATTTCCACCACCCCTTCTGGCCACAAACTGGCATTTAAAAATATTCTCAGCAGTGCAATGGCACACATTGTTTCCTAACTTTAAAGGAAGGTCTGTCCGGGACTAACCCAAAATTCCTCTCACCAGCACTCCTCAGTTCCCTCAGTCAATCAATGGCTCTGTGGATATCCCTGAATACTTGTGAAGTAAAATAGGAAAACTTGCAGACACGTGGTTGAAGTAAAAACAATGCTGGAGAAACTTAGTAGGTCAAGCAATGTACTTTATATAGCAAAGATAAAGAAACATAGCCAACGTTTAAGGCTTGCACCCTTCATCATTAGTCAGAGATGTTTCACATAAACTTGCTTCATCTTCATGTTGTGAGGATATGGTGATTCCTCCATAGCTATTTACCTCCAACTTTCACGTATGTCTCTGCATGCATAGTAAACCTACCTTAGGCGTTTAATACTCTATAAAACGACAACAGTTCTTGATCTAACATCATCGACATTTACCCCAACATCAAAATCCCAAGGGGTCACCCGTAACCAGTGGAGCTACAACACAAATATCATGCCCACAAGGACAGATCAGCGCCGAGGTGTTCTGCCTAAAGCCACTCGCTTCCTGAGAGTCAGTCATTCTACCATTAACAAGACAAAAGAGAGCCGTGTGATGGAACGAGAAGATTGCAGCTTCAACAACTCTCAAGCTCGTCTCCATCGAAAACAAATAGTGGACGATGCTGCCTGCACCATCCGTAAAACAAAGTCTCGGTATAAAACTTCCACAAAATGCTGAAAAGCTGCAAGAACTGAGCAACCCAATGACGACATTCCGTGCTGTGGTTCAACACCTCCCAGCGAATTCCGTGGGAACAGGCATTGTCGGTAGGCCGGTCGGAAGGAGCGCCGCTGCCGAGAGCATATTGTCCCCGGGGCGACGCCTGCATATTTACTGACGCCGCCTCCTGCAGATTGTGATCCTGATCCCGTTCGCCTTTACCCACCCGCCAGGACACCGACCGGCGTCTCCTTACCTGCTTCGCCACCGATTCCGCAACGCTGCTGAGCGCGCGGGCCGCTGGGATACTGGAAGACCGCGTTCCTCCCAGAGCTGACGTCAAACGGGCGACGACCCGCCGCTCGGGAAGGGAACGGGGAGATGGGGTGAAAGAGTCTAGCAAGCAGCCGTGAAGTGGGAATGATCTGGGCAGCTCTTTAAATGAAAGGGGGGAGGCTCCCTCGAAGAAAATGTACTTGATGGGCGCATCACACTCCAGTGGTCAAGATCCGAAAAAGTTTACAGGAGGTCGTGGGCTCCATCCACATTTCTTACTGCTTAGGAAAGACGGCCAACACACGGACACACCCCAAGTACACCTCTCTTCGGGAAAAAATCTCAAGAGTTTAAAAGTACACACCTACAGGCTTAAATTACTATTTTCCTGCAGCCACCAGGCTCCTGAGTGAACCTCAACTATTCTCTCATGCTGCTCTTGCTTGGTACTAATTGATCTTCCTTTTCATTGTAATCTGAAACTCTGTAAATTGTGCTCTCTCCATGGCTGTATGAATCTGAGCGACAACTCATTACGTTTCTTGCTGGGTGAGTATTTTTGATAAACTAAATTTAAAACAAAAAGCCTTGATGAAGGGCTCAAGCCTGAAACGTTGGTGATGTACCTTTGCTACATAAAGGCACTGATTGACCTGCTGAGTTTCTCCAGCATTTGTGTGTGTGTGTTGTTTTTTTCTTAACCACTGTGTCAACAAAATCCTGTGTTTTGCCCCTTAAAACAAAGAGCCTTCAGATGCTGGAATAGGGAGCAAAAACAAACTGCTGAAGAACTCAAAGGTTCATGCCGAGACAGGATTTCGACCCCAAACTTAAATCATATCTTTAAAATTTACTGCGTCATCTAAGAAAATGCAGATTTTCTGCTTGGTTTTGACTTTGAGATACGTAGGGGATGAGAAAACTACAACGACCAGAATCCCCGGCACCTCGCACGTGCGCATTACCAGCCAATAGGAGGGCACCGGGCCACGTGACCAAGCGTCCCTCTGCCCTCCCATTGTCGTGAGCGCATCGCTCACAGGCCTCGTGGGTTCGGCGTTCGTTCGAGCCGCGGTGGCGGAGGGAAGATGCCAATCCTGCTCTTCCTCATCGATACGTCGGCGTCTATGAACCAGCGCTCGTACCTGGGCACCACCTACCTGGACATCGCCAAAGGCGCTGTCGAGCTTTTCATGAAGGTAGGTTAATAAAAAAAGTAAATTTTAAAAAAATAACCGCCGGGACGACTCGCCTGCGGGCCTCGAGCGGTCGCCGTCCTCACGCTGCGCTCTCTCTCCCCCTAGTTGCGGGCCCGCGACCCGGCCAGTCGGGGCGACAGGTACATGTTGGTGACGTTTGACGAGGCACCCTGCGGTATCAAGGTGAGGATTTCCGATGGCATCATCCCGCCTGGAACAAGGTCTGGGGTGGGGGGGGAGTCCTGCCGCGGTGAGGGGTGGGGTGGGGTGGGGGTGGGGTGGGGGGGGGGGGTGGGGTGGGGTGGGGGGGGTGGGGGACTGGGTGCGAAGTGTTGCCAGGAAAGGGATGAAGAAGGGAGTCCGGGGTGGTGTGGACCTGTGTCAGCGAATTGGCTGGGGTACCATGCTTGAGAGTCGGGTTGAGTGGCGGTGGACTCCGGTCTGATGTTCTGTGCCCTGGATGGAAAAAGGGGAAAGGAGGCTGAGCTGGTTTGAGGGAGAGAAAAGGCAGGTGCTGAGAGTGTCAACCGTTGGCGTTGAACATTCAGGATGGTTATTTGATCTCATTGAGGAAAATCACTGCCAGGCAGTGTGTTTTCAAACTCTTAATTGCCTCTCCTGAGCCCTCATGAACATAGAAGCAAAAATAAGTCATCTGCTCCAAAGTTCTTTATCTGCTGTTACTCAGATCATGGGCATTTTCTTGAACTGTTGTAAACCAAACAATATCTTTTCAATAAGACATGAGCAGAATTGGGCTATTCAGCCCATTGGGTCTGCTCTGCTATTAAAAATCATGGCTGGTGTAATTTTCCTTTCAACCCCATTATTATGCCTTCTCCCCAAAACCTATGCCTCTCTTGCTAATCAAGAACTTAACAACTTCTGCTTTACATTACATATACCTCCACAGCATGTGACATTGAATTCCACAGATTTAAAACCCTCTAATTTCTCTTCATCTCTGTTATAAATGGACGTCCATTGATTCTGAGGCTGTTCACTTTGGTGGTATAGTTGCTCCCACTACTGAAAGAGAAGATGTTTTCAGTAGTGGGAGCAACTCATTCACCAACAGTGTTCAGCCCTTCCAGAATCCAACCTGGTAATCCCTTACTAACCACTGAGCACAGGTCACTGGTCTGGACCTTTCAATATTTGGAATGTTTTAATGAGATTCCCTCCTCCCCACCACTTTCCAACATTCATTGAGTATTAGTCCAGAGTTGTCAGATGGACATAAGTAAACCCTCTCATCCTGGAATCATTTTCATAAACTCTTCTCAACCCTCTCCAACTCTGGCATATCCTTCCTCAGATGTGGGGCACAAAACTTCGCAATACTCCAAATGTAATCTGACCAATATCCTGAAAATCCTCAGCATTACAGTTTGCATTTATTCTCATGCTCCAAAAATAAATGTTATTTGCCTTCATTCCTCCTGACTCCACTTCCAAGTTAACCTTTAGGGAATCCTGCACTAGGATTCCTAAGTCCCTTTGGACCTCTGCTTTCTGAATTCTCTCCCCATTTAGAAAATAATTACTTTATTCCTTTCACCAAACTGTATAGCCATACACTTTCCCACACTGGATTCCATCTGCCACTTTTCCCATTCTCCCAATCTATCCAAGTTCCTCTGCAAACTCCCTACTTTCTCAATGCTATCTGCTCCTTCATATATCTTTGTATCATGACCACAAAACTATCATTTTCATCATCTACATCATTTATATACAACGTGAAAAGTAGCAGACCCAACACTGACCCCTGTGGAATGTCACTAGTCATCGACAACCAGTTAGAAAAAGCTTCCTTTATTCCCAATTTTGCCTTGTATTAGCCAGCCATTCTTTTATCCATGCTGGTATCTTTTGCATAATGTTACCAACTCCTATCTTGTTTAGCAGCCTCGTGTGACAACTTGTCAAAGGCCTTTTGAAAATCTAAATAAACATTCACCTATTCTTTTGTCCAGCTTGTTTTCTTTCTAAAATTAAAAATAATTTAGACATTCGACACGGTAACTGGTCTACGAGCCCATGCAGCCTAAATACACTCAATTAACATACAACCTCCATATGAATTGAAGGGTGGCAGGAAACTGGAGCACGCAGAGGAAACCCACACAGACATGGGAAGAAAGTACAATCTCCTTACAGACAGCGCCGGATTTTAAACTAGGTTGTTGGTGCTGTAATAGCGTTGTGTTAAACATGCCACCCTCTATGCGAACTGCATCAAAATTAAGAGTGAGATGACTGGTACAGTACAACTTCACTATATCTCATGCTGCAGAAATTGGTCTGAAGTTTGTGGTTTACTTTTATTCAGTGTTTCAAGTGTGGTAAAGAGACAGGAACCTTTGTGCACTTGGTCATGCTCCAAAGTGAGGCTCTTTTGGGTAGAGATAGGCCAAGCCCTAGAGAAAAACATAGGTAAAGAGTTCCCACAGGACCCAGAGTTATTCCAGTTGGGAAATATTATGGACATAAGACTTAAAATGAAACTGTCCAAATTTCAAATCTAATTTGTATTGATCACTCTGGTGGTGACCAGGAAGTACATAGCGGTTATCTGGAAGTCAGACTCTCATTTGGACATTGTGTGTTGGAATATTGAAATGCAGAGCTGTGTTCCCTTGAAGAAAGTTATTTATAACCTAAGGAAAAAATAAGAAACCTTTCTTAAAATCTGGCAACCCTACCTGCGTTACATAGGCACAAGGACAAGGTGTGGTCCCCTGTGCTTCACTGCCTGCCCCCCCTCCCTCCTTTGTGGGGACGATGGGGGAGTCCATTCTAACCAGGTCAATGAGATGAATGTAAAACACCTGAAGGATGGACGTTGAGATCCAGCAGACCTTGTGGTTAATTTGTTTTTGTCTTCGGTTAGTGGTGTCTTTTTTTAATGTTAAATAAGCATTTTTGCCTTTTCATGTGTTACGTTTGTTTATTTAAATGGTAAATGTGTTTTTTTTGTTGGGGGGGGTAGGAGGGATAAAACCAGACTCAATAGAAGAATTGAAAATATATTTGATGAATGTAATTGTTGTATTGTGAATTAATGGAACTGTTTGAATTTGGAAAAATTATAAATAAAAACTTTTTAAAAAAAAAAGTGGGACAGTGTTGCAGCAGAGTTGTTACCTTAGCTCTAGTAATCCATGTTCGTTTCTGACCTCTCTTACCTGTGTAAAGTTTGCACATTATTTCTGCAACTGTGTGGATTCCTTTGGGGGCCCTTGAGGTTTCTTGCCACATCCCAAAGACTTGCAGCAAATAAAAGAGAATGCTGGAAAAACTCTGCCTGACCTGCTGAATGTTTTTGGCAGTCTGCTTTCATTTCAGATTTCTAGCAGTTTTTTTAATTACTGAAGATTGTGAATTGGTGGGTTGATTTACCATTGTGAATTGTCCCTATTTTGTAGGTGTGTTGTATATCTGGAGGAAGTGTATGGAGAAAACAAGAACAGTACCTAGAAATATTAGGGGATTGGGAATGCTCTGTGAACTGGCATCGATATGAATGGCCAAGATGATTGCTACCTGTGTTGTAAGGAATTGTGCAAATACCTCAAGGATAGAATTCCAAAGGTTGGGTATAGAAATTTCTTCTGGTCCAACATGAATGATTGTTTCTTTTCTGTGTGAAGTTGGACACCAGCCTTATAAAATATTATCCCTGTTTCTGCTCTTGAAATTGAATGTTTCAAAGGACATCACCTAATTGCACATGTTAATTGTCAATAAATTGTATATGGGCAAACAGAATACTGGGAACATTGAATTCTTCAGATTTATTGTCAGAATACATACACAACATCACATACAACCCTGAGATTTCTTTTCAAGCAAAAAATAAACTACACTGCGTAAACATGTAAATAAAGAACTGTAAACAGGTAATGAGTGTAAACAAACTGCAGTATAGAGAGATTGAAAAGAAAATCAATAAAATGCCAAGTAAGAGTTCTTAAATAAGTCTCTGAGTTTGAGGAGTCTTGATGGTGGAGGGGCAGCAGTTATTCCTGAACCTGGTGGTGCAAGTCTTGAGGCACCTATATCTCTTTCCTAATGGCAGCAGTGAGAATAGAGCTTCTGCTGAGTAGTGTGGGTCTTTGATGATTGCTGCTGCTCTCTGAGGCAGTGTTCCCTGTAGATATACTCAGTAATGGGGAGGGTTTTGCCTGTGGTGTCCTGGGCTGTGTCCACTCCCTTTTGAAGGGCTTTTCACTCAGGGGTTCTGGTGTTCCCATTCCAGACCATGATGCAGCCAGTCAGCACACTTTCTTAATCTGTTTACATTAAAAAAATTGTTAATTTACTCTGTCAATATGAATGACCCTGTGTTTTCCACATTATTTGGCATCTGCCTTATTTACACTGATTTACTTAAGTCCTTGATGTCCATGCCATTCATTTTGCCATGTTAACACTTCTTGTCTGAAACCCTTCATCAATCAACATCTGCAGTTCTTTTAATTTTCACTTCCATGCATCTTGCTGTTTTTGTTCAGTGACTGTTGTCCTCGATGCCCAGATTCCTTTGTACTCTATATTCTAGATTGTGGTTTAATTGTTTTGTGGTGGGTCACCACTGTAGCGAACACAAAAGATGCTGATGGTTTAATGGCATTCTTAGAGTTATTTAAATATCTGAGATTCTTGCGCTCCCTGAGTCACGTGGCTCCTGGAAATGGTGTGGCTCCCAGAAGCCTTAGCGTTATTAGTCCTCGGGAAACTCCCAGGAACTCCTGGGACTGTGGAGACAAGCGACTCTGAAACTCTGGTGGCACGGTCTGCCACATGACCCCCCCCCCCAAAAAAAAAGAACTGGAGAGAGGAGTTGATGTCCCAATCCTGTTACCATGCGTAGCATTAGCCGATGGGCACCCTCCTGCGCTGGGATCATGCCACCTGTACTGGCTGATCTAGGTCCACATGGTGGCTTAAGGTGATCTACCAAAACTATTTCTTGCCACCAGTGTCTATTACAAACATGGAGCAGTCATTCCGTAGCACCTTGAAAGGACCGTCATATGGCCATTGCAACAGTGTCCTGTGCGCATTGCCTGTGCAGGAACACATAAATGCAATCCTTGAGTTCAGGTGAAATATATGAATGCATAGACCCATGCCAGGTGGTTGAGATAGGTGCCAGTGTACTCACCTTCTCTCTCAAGCATGTGAATACCAAAGTGGGAGATTCCTGCTGCCCACATGCTGTTGGAATGAAAGGACCATTAGGGAGGCTCCATGCACTAATTCTGCAGAGGACATAACCAGATCCTCCTTTGGTGTGGTACTGATATCTAAAAGTGCCCAAGACAATTCATCTATCCATTCTGGTCCTTTAAGACGTGCCATGAGAGCTATTTTCATAAGACTGAAAATGTTCTATTAAGCCATTGGACTGGGGGTGATAGGCTGTCAACTGATGAAGCTGTGTGCCCAGCAACTGTGCAATTGTGGACCATAATCCAGACATAAACTGAGCTCCTCCATCAGAGCAGATATACATGGGTAGTCCGAAATGCGGTATCCAATTGACAGAGGGCTCTTGCACATGCTGAGGCAGAGGTGTCAGAGAATGGGATAACCTCTGGCCATCTTGTGAACTTGTCTACTACCATGAGGTGAGTAGCGCACCTGGACGGGGGTAACGAGCCAATGATATCTATGTGGATGTGATCAAACCTGCCCTGCGTGGGTGAAAAAGCCTGTAGTGGGGCTTTGGTGTGGCGCTGAACTTTCAAGGTCTGACACTGGATGAATGTCCTTGTCCAAGTGCCGACTTGCATGCGCAGGCCGTGCCACATGAATTGGTCTACCATGACCCTTGTTGTCATCCAAATCAAAGGGTGAGCCAAACACAGCAGGTACAATGGGCCTCGGTTGGCTGAACCAAAATGTATGTCTTCTAATTTCAGTCCCAAGATGGCAGTGCGATATGTGGCCATCTCATCTTCCTTTGACTGCTGCCAAAGCCGTGTAGTCTATTCCAGGAGCAGGCGAATGGACGGAAGCGATGGCAGTGTGGTATAGCGTGTCGGTGACTAGATTGCTCTTCCCCACGATGTGTTTTATCGTAGTTGTAAACTCATTGTCTACCTGTCCCGCATCGGACTTGTCAGCCACAAACGAGCCTGCAGCTGACGTGGACATTTACCCCCTCCATAAATCTTCGTCCGCGAAGCCAAGCCAAAGAAGAGAAACTCTGAAATGTAGAAGAGTTATCGTTGTGCCAACCACGGATCTGACATTTTGGAAAATATGAGGTCAATGGCTTGTGATCCATGTAGACCATGAACACTACCCTCTAGGAAATAGCGAATGCCAAGAAGAGGGCAAGGAGCTCCCTGTCAGAAGCACTATACTTTTCTTCTAGTGGTATCAAATGACAACCAAAGAAAGATGGGGGTCACCGCCTACTGCATTGCCTGAAGCTGCCATCATCAGAGCCCTTGGGAAATCATCCTACGGGTGCACAAGCATAGAACTCTTGCAGGCCCTTGATGGTGGAGGGTCTTGGAAATTTGCAGATGGCCTTGACCTTGGAAGGTAGTGGAACCACTCCGTGCTGTTTGATGCAGTGGCTGAGGAAATCGATTAATGCAATGCCAAACTGGCATTTGGCCTGGTTGATTGCTAACCTGTATTCATCTAGCCGTTGATGGAGATGGGCCTGGTGCTGCTGCTGTGAGTGGCTGGCAATCAGGATGTCGTCCAAATAAATGAATATGAGATCCAGGCTCCAGATCACTATGTCCATTAGGCATTAAAAAGTCTGGGCCGTGCTTTTTAAACCAAAGGGCATGCAGAGGAATTCAAATAGCCCAAAAGGGGTAATTAAGGCACTTAGGAAGTCATCCTGATGAACTGGGATCTGATGGTACCTGTGCACCAGGTCGATTTTGTAGAAAATCTTAGCGCCATGAAGGATCACAGAGAAATTCTGTATATGGGGAACTGGGTAGTGATCTGCTATAGTGATGACATTCAGACGCCGATAGTCCCCACAAGGTCTCCACCCTCCAGAAGCCTTGGGTACCATATACAGCAGCGATACCCAAAGGCTGTCAGAGCGAACAATCCCCACTTCCTCTATGCGTCGGAATTCATCAATTGCAGTTTATCTGGAGGCAGCCTGTGTGCTTATGCCTGTGGGTACGTTCATCAGTCGGAATTTGGTGCTGAACTCTGTTTCGGTTGGGTTGTCAAGAACTGTGGAGCAATAATGCTGGGAAATTCCGCTATATTTCTGGCATATTCATTGTCCGAGAGCGTGACCGAGTCAAGGTGAGGTATAGGCAATGCCGTGGGGTGCAGGACAAGGGACTCAAGTCTTCAAATTAACTAGATGGGGAGCTTTGAGATCTACTGGAAGGCAGTGTGCTTGCAAAAAATTAGCTACCAGGAGTGGCTGTGATACATTAGCAATGATGAAGGACAAGTTGAACCATGACAAGCTGAAATTGAGTGGAATTGTCCATGATTCGTGCGTTTGGATGCTATTGGCGGCCGTGAGGGAAGGTCCCCTCTTTCCTGACCTTGTATCTGGGCCTGAAGAGGAGAGCACACTAACCTCCAACCCAGTGTTGACAAAGAACTGATGGCCTAAGTGTTGATTCCAGAGGAAAAGGTGGTGGTTCTTGTAGCTGGCCGTTGAGGTCACTACCAATAGCCGGCCTCAGCGTTTCCAAGATGTGTGCGGGGGACAGCTGTGGCAGGCTCCAGCTCCCCAAATCTGATGATAATATCATTACTGCTCTCTGTGCTGCATTGATGCTGCACCGTTATTCAGAGTGGACAGAGTTGGTGCCCTTTGCCGAGGCACTGCTACGTGCCCAACTGAAAGACCTCTGTGCTGCTTAGTGTGTCGCATCAGCTTAGGCTGCTAGATGATGGGGCTAAAGTTGTTGTCTGCAATCAGCAAGAGGATGCCTTCTGGCATTTGCTCGAGGGGGGGAAAAAACTGCTCAAAAAGCAGACAGGATCTGTGCCCGTCCATAAGCGCCTGCATCTAATTCATTAGTTCGGAAAGAATGCAGTCACCCAGACTGTTCATACAGAGAAGTCGTGCTGCCCTGTTGTGTTGGGAAAGGCGAGAAGTATGTATGAGCAGGTCTTTGATGGCATCATGCCTGTCATTGGCTGAAAGGCGGCATAAGGAATCAACAGTATACCCTGCTGTGTCTTGGTTCAGTGATACAACGACATAGTAGTATTTCGCAGGTGGAACTGGGCCTCGGCCTGCTCAAACCAGTCCTGTGGCTGGAAGCTTGAGCGCAGCAGCATTCTGCACATCCATAGTGAGGTCCAAAATGTTGTTTGGACAATCAGGATCACCACTGTAGCAGATGGTGAAGCAACAAAGAACACAAGATGAGCTGACTGGTTTAATGGCACTCTTAGTCGTTTAAATGTCTGAGATTCACATGCTTCCCATGCCGCATGACTCCCAGAAATGACATGGCTCCCAGAAGACTTGCCATCAATAGTCCCTGGGAAATTCCTGGGCCCGCGGAGACCCGCAACTCCAAAGCTCTGGTGAGGTAAGTAGTGGCACAGTTCACAGTTTATTCAGTTAGCGATTGGATGCACATTGTATGGAATAGATTCTCAAGGAGGGGCTTAAGAATATTTCGGGAAATAATTAAAAAGTTGGTTTGAAAAAATAAACTCACTATGTTGGTGTGAAAGATGTGACTTGGCAAGACTGTCATTACAACACAATTGTAACTTTCAAGTAAAATCACTTTGTTCTTTATTTTCATAATGTGTTTTTACTCTTCCGATGTTTCTCTTATTTTAACTGTTATCCTTGGTTAACATTATCTATATATTTTTCTGTCTCGTCTTATTATCATCCATTTCAAATTATGTCATTGACGATTAGGATTCCAAAAGATCTCAACAATCATGTCTCTGTCCCCTTTACTTTCGGTTCAGTAGTGGGTGAGATCCATATCTTTGTGCACTAGCATATTGATAGGGGGAGGGGCATTGCAGTTGGGCAAGTGTGAAAGGGCTAATTGGATTGTGGAATTGTAATGATCCAAGTTTTTGTGTGAGTACAGGAAGAAAAGATTAAAATGAAGGTACAAACTTTGCCATGGGAGAGTCACAGTGTGCACGAGAGAGAGAGGAAATGCCAATAAACAGCAATAAATAATATAGCGGATGATTTTTAAACAGCGTGGGAAAATTGGTAGGGTCATAGCGCACAATTTATAAAGATGGTGGGGGGGAGAAGCAGTGACAGACCTGACTTCGCAGAATGCCGTGTGGCAGAAAGCCCCCTCTATAATGCTCCATGTATGCAGCTGGGCATACAGCCCTTTCTCAGCCGCATGGAATTCTGGGAGGGCAGGTCCGCCATCGCTTTTTCCCTCCACAATATTTATAAATTGTACATGATAATGCTATCAACTTTCCTACACTGTCTGAAATGAGTGCGATAGTGCTGCAAACTTTCCCATGCTATAAATTATGTGCTATAGCGCTATAACTTTCTCACCCTGTTTAAAAATTGTCCACTATTACTATTTATTGCTCGCACTTCCCACAGTCACTTATAAAGGTTTATATAGGTCGGCACAACAACAGTAGGAGCTGTACATAAATCTTAATTATGTTTTAATTATGTATGATTGATTTTGTTCAAATATAAGATCATAATACATTGATCAGAATTTAGGTCAGGTCCATAATCACTTGATGCGTCGCGACGTCACCAATAGAAGGTAGAATAGACCTGGGGATGGTTCCTTGCAAGTGTGAAAGTGTTCACTATCTCAGTTAGGAGTGGTCAAGTTTGAAAATCCAAACCCCCATTTTTATCCCAGAACATTGAACAGCCAATTTAGTGGGATGCAAGTGAGAAAGGGGCTTTAGTTGCCAAGAAAGTTTCCCCTGTTCTACACGAGATACTGCATTCTGTGATCAAGTGTATCAGTGCCATCAAAGCTAATGTCAAATGTCTGTTTAAACATTTTTGTCGATTCGGTTGGTTGAATAAGTGTGAGATAACTAATGGTGCTACAACATCATTGTTGATTATTTGAAAATGTTGGTTACCAACTTCAATGATAAATTTTGTGATTTAAAGGCAATGGATTTTCCCTCCAGGTTAACTCAGCCATTGCTGGTGGACTTATCTGAAATTCTAGTGCAATACCAAGAGGAGTTACTGAGTTGCAACATGATGAATCTATGAAAACTCTGTTCAAAGTGAAAGGAACCATGATATGGCTGTCTAACGAGATCGAAAAGAAATACCCAAACTCGACTACTTTAGCAAGGGAACTATTGATACATTTTCCATAGTCTTATTTAGTAAAATGTGGCTTTCATGCTGTTTAGTGATTTGCTACAAGCTAAAAGAAACCAACCGGAAATGACAAAACATGGAGATTTAAGGTTGAAACATACAAAATTAGTTCCTTTGTGACAGAGCATATAGAAATGTTTTTGGGAGATAAATTGGGAAAGGTTTGTTAGAGTACGTTACATGCAAAAACTTTAAAACAGATTTTCAGAGAGATTGGAGCTCTGCCCCATGCTAGACATATCGGGACCACAGCTTTGCAAGAGCTTTGAAGCATGCTCAAGAGACTTCAACAGGCAACAGATGAAAAATCTTGTTGGAGCCGCCGATTGTCTGGAAGAGAACTTGTTGTTCTCAGAGGGTCATATGGTTTTGCAAGCAGAAAGTGTCAAACAGGCTTTCTGTTTGTGTGTGAGAGGGAGAGAGACAGATCAATTCTACAATGTTACTGCCAGCCGAGGCAGCTTGAACTGGAACAGGACAAGCTGGCAAGACTGTAGAAAGCCCCATTTTGGAAGATGACCTGGTCAAATCTCTTGTGGTTCATGGAAGAGGAGAGGACTGGCTGTCTAATGTTTCACTTGGAATAAGTGAAACAAAATGGAACTCTGTGGTGACCTGAAAGAAAGAGGTAATCATCTGGAGAACCCTGAAGGGGCAAGTTTCGTCAGCAAGACACTGAAGTGGCTGATTAAAAAGGAACAACCAATCTCTCTGAAAATCGACAAGAACCTTCCTGAGCAGTAACCATTTACCTTTCAAGCACCAAAGCATGGTGAACTTTATAAATGTTAAATTCTGTGCACAGTATAAGAATTGCCTGTAACCAGTGAACTTGGAGGAATGAGAAGTGAGACTGGACTGTGAACCAAAGAGCTTTTTTGAACTTACACACACATTACATACACGTGCACTTAGAATTAGAAGGGGGTGAAGTAAGTCAATAGTGATAAAGTTTGATTCTATTTTCATGTTTAAAGATAATTAAAAGCAACATTTGTTTTAAGTAACCATTTGTCTTCGTGAATATCTATTGGGGTCCTCTGGGCTCGTAACGCCTTGAATCAAAAAAATCTGTAGCTAGTGTCAGGGACAAGGTTCCCACTGAAGTGACAATAAATGTTGAATGTGTGTTTGAGATGATTGACGTATTGAAGTAGTAATTGAATATGAAATGTATGTTCCATGTATTCCTGACCTTAATTGAACTGAAATACACTTGCAATAAATGATTTAATTAAAACTTATTTTAAATATATAACTTCAACTAATAGTGGTGCATACTTTTTTTTAAATTAAAGTGGGGCCTAGGGCAAAAAAAAGTTGAGAACCACTGTGATACAGCATTTGCCAAGTATTTGTGCACTCACTCAACTTTTCTAAATTGCCTCTAAGCCTTTTTATATCCTCCTATCCACTCAATAGTTGGCTGGTAGACTTGGAAATATAACATTCAGTTCCCTCATTTAAATCATTGATATATTTTGGTTATAACTGAGCCCCAAGTATTGATAGCTTCACTGTCTGTTATTTGCCATCTTTATATTTTCTCACATTGAACTTTATTTGCCTAGTTTTTATGACCACTCACTCAGAATATCGATACCTGGATGAATTTGAAGTTTGTTGTGATGACACATTCCTTGGGGATTCTTTACTAGAGGTTATACAATATTGCAGAATTGATTAGTAATATCAAATTTAAAATAGCCTTCTCCCTTACTATTTATTAGTGGATTGCTCAAAGAAATCATACCTCAATTAAGTCAATATTAAAACTACAAATGAGAACTTTGAAAAAGTAGATTATTTCTAACAGTGAAAGAAAATTAACCATATTAAAATGAAATAACCCTTGCACTTCTATTCCGTGCATGCTGTAATAAACATGCAATGATATGAATGTTATCCAAGTCTGCATACAGAAAAAAAATCCTTTCATATCTTAGACCCTGAGTGCTGCCTGACCCAACTATTTTGCAGCATTTCTGCTGTTATTTTAAAGTTTTAGCATCTTGAGTTCAAATTTATTGTTACGTTATATGTGAGAAGGCAAGAAAGGCTTATGTCAGTTATAGATAGGTAAGATCAAATGAATCCTTTGAGGAATGTAAAAGATGTTCAAAGAGATCCAGGGGTATACTGGTCCATATCATCTTGAAAATGGCCATACAAGTAGATAGGATGAAGATGCTGTATACTTGTTTTCATTGGGGCATATTGTACAAAACTAAGGAAGTCCTGTTGAAGGTATATTAAACTTTGTTTAGTCTGTACTTGGAATACTGTGTGCAATTCTGATTGCCTCATTACAGGAAGAGGCTTTGGAAAAGGGACAGAAGAGGTGTAGCAGGACATTCATTGCCTGGTTTTGAGTGTATGAGTTATGAGGAGAGGTGGAAAAACATGGATTATTTTCACTGGATTGTGGGAGGCTGATGTAATAGTTTGTAAAGTCATGAGAGGCATTGATAGGGTGGACAGTCTGAGTCTTTTCCCCAAGGTAAAAGCATCAAACACCAAAGGATGTGCATTTATAGCAATGGGATTGGGGAGTTTAAAGGGATTGTACATGGCAAAAGTTTTTTTTACAGTGATGGGTGCTTGGAATGTGCTGCCAGGGATAGTTGTGGAAGTAGATAACTACTACTGTAGCATTCAAGAGGCTTCTAGATAGACAAGTATATGAAAGGGATGGAGAGGTATCTCTCATGCAAGCAAGAGTTTATTTGATTTGGCACAAATATGTGGGCCAAAGACCTGTCATGTGTGTAATGTGACTGAATGCACTCATAGACAAGAGAGGAGTACAAACATGCATTTAATAGTTTACAATCAATGGCCAGTAGATACAATAGTCCTCAGGTGAATCTGAGGTAAGGTTGGAAAACCAGGGTTTATATTGGGGTAGGTGAGGGTGGAGCCAGCCATCTGAACAATACATAGTGAATTCCAGTTCACTGCATTCACTTCTTCCTTCAGAATTGAGCCTGTAGGTGAAAAAACAAACCATTCATTAAAAAAATACTTTATAAATATTTACAAGTTAACTCTGTCAGGGGTCTGGTAATTCTGATTGAGCTCCATAGTACTGGAGGACTTTGGGCTTCTTGAACTTCCTGGAACCCCTGTGGTACAGGGTCAGTGATTCTGGAGGGCTCCAGCTCTGGTCGTGGGGCTGGATTGGTCCACTTTCCGAGCAGTGTCCTCCAGGACCCTGAGTGGGTTACTTGGTAGTGGGTGCCAGGTCTCTTATCAAGACTGTCCTCTCTGCAATCAGGGTATGCCACGTAGACATGCAGCAGCTGCATCTTCTCGATCAGGGGGTCTGTCTTGCTCCTCCTTGTGTGCTTTCTCAGCAGGACTGGTCCTGGTGCCATCAGCCAAGCTGGGAGAATCATTTCAGACGTGGATTTCCTCTGGAACATAAACATAAGTCTGTGAGGAGTTGCTTTGGTCGCTGTGCAGAGGAGCAACCTTATGGAATGGAGCACCGTTGGTAGGACTTCTTGCCAGCATGAATTTGGAAGGCCTTTGGACCAGAGAGCCAATTTTATAGCCTTCCGTATAGTCACGTTCTCTTTTTCAACTTGTCTGTTCCCCCAGGGATTGTAACTAGTTCTCCTGCTTGAGGCAATGCCCCTTAGGAGCAGGTAGGATAGGACTTTGCTCATAAATGATGAGCTCTGGTCACTATGAATATAGCTTGGATATCTTTGGAGGTTGGCATCATGGTCTTCCAGAGTGTTTCCACAAATGGTGATGTTGTCAAGGTAAGGGAAGCTGGCCTTCAATCTGTTCTCGTCAAACATTTTGTCCATTTGTCTCTGGAAGACCAAGGCCCCATTGGTGATACCAAAAGGGACCCTCTGGAACTAAGGGGCAGCCGTCCATCTGCCCCAAATGCTGTGTAAGGGTGGTCCTCGGAAAGGATCAGTAACTGATGGTATGCAACTTGATGGTTGAATAGACCTGGTACTGCACAATTTTGTTTACTGTGTCTGAAATTCGAGGGAGAGGGTATGTGTCCAGGAGTGTGAATCAATTAATTGTTTGGCTATAGTCAATCACTAGGCTGGACTTCCCCTTTCACGACTACCATCTGGGCTCTCCATGGGCTGTTGCTAGGCTCAATGATGTTTTCTTTGAGCAACGCTATGTCTCGGCTCTGATAAATTCCCGATTTTTTTTTTCCCCTCCGCCCCCCACCCCCCCCCCCCCCCCACACACACACACACCATATCGCCTGCTCTTTGTAGTTATTGGTTTGCAATCGGGAGTCAGGTTTGGAAACAATGGGGGGGGGGGGGGTAGGAGAACCTGATCAGACATGACCACCACCACAGTCATCAGGGCCTTGCACTCTATTTTTGCCATGTCCAGATATCCAAGCTATATTCATAGTGACCAGGGCTTAAATAAGGGCTAATAAAGGAAAAAAGATCTGTCCAAAAAATTATGGAGGGCACTGTAAACCTATTCCATCATCAGTGTAGCCCTTTCCTGGAATCTCCTGAAAAACTCCACGATTGGTTGAAAAAGAGCAGTTTATTCCTGTTTCATGTTTGTCAGCCAGTCTTGTCTTTTCCTAACTTTGTGAACTTGCCAGCTGTGCAACATAAGTATTTGCCTGAATTGCTCCAACCCCAGTTTTTTGAATAGAACTGATTTTAATTGCTTCAGTTGCTGGCCAAGGCAACATCAACAAAGGCAGTGATCTGTGGAATTAACTTTCCCTAAATATCTCTGCCTTTTTTGTCCATATGATTCTCCTGGAAAAAGTATCCATTTGACTAAATTTGGTCCAAATACTTCAATATCCTTTTCTCTGGCTTGGCACTTTTTTGATGCTGCTTATGTTAAGTAATAGTGAACCAGAAATTAAATTTGTTGCCAAGTTCCCTGGTGGACTTTGCCTCAAATATAACCTCCAGTATATCAAGTAATAGGACATAAACTGTGTCACTGGAGGGAGAAAAAGTACTGGTACCTTGTATTTAGATAGTGTGGAGAATGGCCATGTGTTGGGGCAATCTGAGATCAAGAAAGAGGTAGTGTTGGATCTTTTGAGCATTAAGCTGAACAAGTTCCCTGGGCCTGATGATCTTTGTACCCTCAGAAATGATAGGAGAGGTCCTGGAATAGAGAGTGGCTAATGTTGCATCTTAATTCAAAAAGGGAAGAAAATCCAGGAAGTTACAGGATAGTGAGCCTCGCATTTGGAAGTGGGTTTGGAAGGTGGTCTGATTGGAGATAGTCAGTATGGCTTTGTGAGGGACAGATCATGTCTCAGACCAGAAGACACAACTTCATGATGGCAACTGTGTGTGGCACAGTTCTGGCTGAAGAAATTCTTAATATTTCTGTTCTCAGTGAGTGTTGTAACCTACCTTAATGACTATTGACCAGTAGTACTTACATACATCAACAGTGAAGTGTTCCAGTTCACCTATCATAGTAACAGGTGGATGCCATCTCACTGGCTCTACACAAAGCCCTAGAACACCTGGACAGCAAATTTGCATACATTAGGCTGCTACAGTTTGGGATTTAACACCAACATCCCCTCAAACTGATCAGCAAACTCCAAGATCTGGGTGTTAACACACCACTGTGTAATTGGATCCTGGATTTCCTCAATCAGTGAAGATTGGTAAGAACTTCTCTTCCATAATAACCATCAGTACTGGAGCACCACAGGGCTGTATTCTTAGCCCCCTGCTCTAATCACATTACACTTACGACTGTGGCTAGGTACAGCAATAACACCATCTACAAATTTGCCGATGATACCAAAGTAGTGAGTTGTTTTAAGGAAGGGGATGAGTCAACTTACAGGATGGAGATTGAAAACTTGGCAGAATGATACAACAACCTTGCACTCAATGTCACCAAAAACTAAGAACCTGATTGTTGACTTCAGGAAAAGAAAGCCAGTGGTATACAATCCAGTGATCATTGGTGGAATCAGAGGTGGTGAGGGTGAGCAAATATTAAGTTCTTGGGAGTCACTATCTTGGAGGATCTCTCCTGGATCCAGCACACTAATGGCATCGTGAAGAAAGCACATCAGTGCTCTACTTGCTCAGAAGTCTGCGGAAATTTCTGCAGAGGTGTGGTGGAAAGTTGCTGGCCGGATGCATCATGGCCTGGTATGAAAACACCAACACCCCTGATTATAAAGCCCTCCAAAAGGTAGTAGAGCCAGGACATCACAGGTAAAACCCTCCCTTACTGTTGAGCACATATACAAGGAGAATTGCCATCGGAGAGCAGAAGCAATCATCAAAGACTCACCACCCAGTACATGTTCTGTTCTCACTGCTGCTAGCAGGAAAGAGGAACAGGTGCCACAAGACTCTCACCACCAGAAACAATGAACTCAGAAACTCATTTGTTCCCTTTGTTCTCTCTGTATTGCACAGTCAGTTTGTTTACAGTTCTTTGATTACATGCTTTACGCTGAGTCCAGTTTATTTTTTTGGTAATTCTGCTATGCCAGCAAGAAAAAAGGAATCTCAGGGATGTATGTGATGTAATGTATGAACTCTGACAATAAATCTCAAATCTGAGAACCTAGAGGTTCTTTCCTCTCTGGAGTGGAGGGATATAGATAGTGGAAAGACTCCATTGGTTGACCTACCAGGATGTTGCCTGGGATGGGACATTTCAGTTGTGAGGTAGGACCAGATAGGCTAGATTTGTTTCCCTTGGAGCAGTGGATACTGTGGAAGTTAAAAACTTCTCCCCTTAAATGAATGTCTAAAACTAGAAGGCATCGTTTTAAAGTTGAAGATCAGAGGGATGTGAGGAAAAAACCTTCATCTGGAGGGTGATTGCATTTTGTAAAACACTACTTCAGAAGGTTGTGGAGACAGGTACTCTTAACATCAGTGTTCATTCATATGCTTTATCACTATCTTGATAACCAGATAACATTGACTTTGAAATTGCAATCCCCCTTCCAAATAATCTGATGTTTGCAGCCTTTTGTGTTAACTGAATGCTATACTCCAACTGAATTGAGCTGGTCACTTCTCTTCCCTCATTTGTACTGTTCCTTGTCTCATTTATTTCTCATAATTGCTGCATCTAAAAACGTAACATTCTGCATGAATGTTCTTTCATTCACTAACATCTCTGATCCCTCCACTGCATTTATGTTGCAGCTACTTTTAATGACCTATAAATGGATGAGCAAAAACTTCTTCCAGCTAAATATTGGGAAGAACAAAGTGAGTACCTTGGCTCTATTTCTCTTGGAGATTTGACCCATAGATGAGCTTTGGACCACAAATATCACTATTGAAAAGACTGCCATTATCTACCAATGAAGTGTTGCTCAGCTCTGCACCTGCTTAAGTTCAATAGAGAAATCATTCTATTGGGAGTATTCTTTCCTCCCCACAAAAGCTACCAGGCAACTGAGGAATAGATACGTTGGCAAATTTTGAAATGGTGCAAAAATAACAAGAATTTTGAATTGGGAGGCTTGAACTTCCCTAATATTCACTGGCACCTCCTCAAAGCAAAAGATTAAGATGGAGCCGAATTTGTTAGTTGTATCTGTGAAGGATTCTTGACACAGCATGTGGACAAGCCAACCTGAGAAATTATAATGGATCTAGTACTGAGTAATGAATCTGATCAGGAGGCTAATATCTTGGTGGGTGAGACATTTTGGAGGCAGTGGCCCAAGCTCCCTGACCTTCAGCATAACTGGACAAGGACCTTAGACAAAATGTGAAAGTGTTTAATTAGGTAAGGCTCTCTATTTATGATTAGGCAGGAAGTTGGGAGACTAAATTGTGAACAGATGTTTTCCAGGAAATGCACAGCCGAAATATGGAGGATGTTTTGGAATCATGCGTCAGGTTCTGGATGTTAGTCCCACTGAGACAGGGAACAGATAGTAGGGTAAAGGAACTGACAAGAGAAGGAGAGCAGTTAGTCAAGAGGAAGAAGGAAGCATACATAAGGTTTAGGAAGCAAGTCAGGAAGGGCTTATGAGAATTCTATGATAGCGAGAAAGGAGCTTAAAAAAGAACAAGAGAGCTAGCAGTGGGCTTGATGAGAAGGCCTTGGCAAGTAGGATTAAGAAAGTCCCTAAGATGTACATGAACAACAGAAGGATTTCCTAATTTATTACCTTATTTCAGTGTTCACAGGGAAACAGGACCAGGTTAATGTGCTGGAGCATGGCAAGGTTAAGGAAGAGGAAATGCTTATCTTCTTAATAGTATCACCATAGACAAGTCCCCAGGATCAAACAAAATATGCTCTAGTTTACTACAGAAGCCAAGGGAAAAGATTGCTGGGGTGTTGCCAATTATCTTTGCATCCTTCCTGACCATAGGAGAGGTACTAGATGATTTAAGAATGGCAAATTTCTTCCCCTTGCTTAAGAAAGAGGGAGAATCCTGGGAATTATAGACCAATGAGTCATGCATCAGTGGGTGGGAAAACTATTCCAAAGGACTCTTGGGTCAGGATTTGTGAGCATTTAGAGAAGCATGGTCTTCTTGGGGATAGCCAATATGGCTTTGTGATAAGACAGGTTGTGACTGATGAGCCTAAATGAGTTTTTCGAAGAGATGACAAAGGAAATTGATGAAGATAGGATGGTGGATATGGATTTTATTAAGGCATTTAACAAGGTACCCCATGGTAGGCACATTTAGAAAGACGAGGCATGGATAGGATCCATGGAACCTTGGCTATGTGGATTCAGAATTGGCTCGCCTGCAGAAACCAGAAGGTGGTAGTAGATGGGACATATTCTATCTGGAGGGCGTAACTAGTGGCGTTCCACAGAGATCTTTCTGGACTGCTGTACTTTGTTATTTTGATAAATAATTTGGTTTAGTTTGTTTCTTGCGTAGTTTTTCATTGGGGGGGAGGGGAAGAGTTTAGTTTTTTTTTGGTAGAATATATAGATCAGAAAACATTGAGTCCAAGTGTTGTAATGTTCTCCGGATAAAGGTTTGAATAGTGCAGTAGACTGGAGAAAGTTATTTCAGGATGCAGAGTTCGGCATAAAAGTGGCAGATGGAGTTCAATTCACAAGTGTGAAGTAATGAACTTGAAGGCAAGGATTTTGGATTTGTTGTCCATCGATTCCTCAAGGCTTCCATGTAAGTTGATAGGGTGGTTAAGAAGGCATATGGTGTGATGGCCTTCATTAGTTGGGGGGTTGAGTTCAAGCCCTGTGAAGTCATGTTGCAGTTATGTAAAATTCTACAAGACCAAATTTTGAGTATTGTATTCAATTTTGGTCACCTCATTATACAAAGGATGCAGATTCTTCAGAAAGGGTGCCAAAGAGATTTATCAGGCTGGTGCCGAGATTGGAGAGCATATCATAAAGCAAGGAAGAGCAAACTAGGCCTTTTCTCTTTGGAGCGATGAAAGTTGAAAGGTATATAAGATTATGGGTGGACAACCAGTGCTTTTCTTCCTGAAGCAACAATAGCAAATACCAGATGATATCTGTTTCAGGTGAGTGGAGGAAAGTTTAGGGGAGATATCAGAAGTAATTTTTTTTTTTTACATGGAGTGGTGGTCAATGCCTGGAATTCAATACTGGAGGCTGGAACAATGAGGAAATTTAATTACTCTTCAACACACGGATGTTTCAAAAGTAGTGGGTTATGGGTGTGAGGTAAGATTGGATTGTTGTAGAGTTGGTCATCTCAATTTCTATAATTCTCCGTACCATCAAAATTTTATTTTTAAAAGTTGATTACCTTTCAACTGTGGATTGTTGTGGAATCGATTTATACATCCTGGGCCGAAGGGCCTGTGCGGTAACATTCTATGTTCTATTTAATTCTGCATCTTTTGAATGTCCAGAAATGACAGCTGTCCTCAGCCACAAAGACTTCTGAAGTTCTCTCTTCCAATCACCAAGAGTTTGTTCTTTTCTTTTCCTATACAAGCTGTTGCAATCCTGGTTTTGGTCAAGTATTAGCATGTTTGGTCCAGTTTTATCTTGTCATTGTTTTTTAAATTTTTAAAAAAATTTTCACAATATGAACCATATTAACCAAAATACACACAAACATTTCCCTCTTGAATATACGCAGTGTCATTTTCTCCCCTTTTCCTCCTCCCTTCCCTCACTCCTTCCCACCCCCCTTCCTACCCACTAAACGTTCAACATATACAATACAATAAACCAATTAAACAATGTCATCACACAATGAAAATAAACAAGAAAATTGTGTCATCTACTTTTACACACTGGGTCAGTTCATTTTGTCGTCTTCTCATTCTGTCATTTTAGGGGGTGGAGGTCCGCAGTAGGCCCTCTCTGTTGTGTTCCATGTACAGTTCCCAAATTTGTTTGAAAACTGTGACTTTATTTTTTAAATTGTTATTTTTTCCAATGGAATACATTTATTCATTTCTATGTACCATTGCTGTACTCTCAGGCTCTCTTCTGATTTCCAAGTTGATTATACATTTTTTTGCTACAGCTAAGGCTATCATAATAAATCTTTTTTGCGCTTCGTCCAGTTTGAGGCCTAATTCTTTATTTCTTGTATTGCTTAGAAGAAAGATCTCTGGATTTTTTGGTATGTTCCTTTTGAGATTTTATTTAATACCTGATTTAGATCTTCCCAAAACTTTCCACTTTCTCACATGCCCAAATTGCATGTACTGATGTTCCTGTTTCCTTCTTACAGCGAAAACATCTATTTGAAACTGTTGGGTCCCATTTAACTTTTGGGGCGTGATATATAGCCTGTGTAACCAATTATATTGTATCATGCGTAACCGTGTTTATTGTATTTCTCATAGTTCCGGAGCATAGCTTTTCCCATTTTTCATATTTTATCTTCATGTTTAGATCTTGTTCCCACTTTTGTTTGGGTTTACAGCTTATTTCATTGTTCTCTGTCTCTTGCAGCTTGATGTGCATGTTTGTTATAAATCTTTTAATTATCATTGTGTCTGTAATCACATATTCAAAGCTGCTTCCTTCTGGTAACCTCAGCCTGCTTCTCAATTTGTCCTTTAAGTAGGTTTTCAGTTGGTGGTATTCAAACATTGTACCATGAGTTGTACCATATTTGTACATAATTTGTTCAAAAGATAATAAATTATTTCCCAAAAAACAATTTTCTATTCTTTTGATCCCTTTTCTCTCCCATTCTCTAAAGGAAAGGTTATCTATTGTGAAAGGGATTAGTTGATTTTGGGTCAGTAATAATTTTGGTAGTAGGTAATTTGCTTTTTTCTTTTCTATGTGAATCTTCTTCCAAATGTTGAGCAGATGGTGCCGTACTGGTGAACTATGTTGCACCAGCTTTTCATCCCACTTATAAAGTATATGTTCTGGTACCTTCTCCCCTATTTTATCTAGCTCTAACCTGGTCCAATCTGATTTTTTTCCCTTGTTTGATAAAAATCTGATAGATATCTTAATTGTGCTGCTCTATAATAATTCATAAAGTTTGGTAGCTGTAAGCCCTCTTGTTTGTACCATTCTGTTAATTTATCTAGTTCTATCCTTGGTTTCCCTCCTTTCCATAAGAATTTCCTTATTATTTTCTTTTGCTCATTGAAGAATTTCTCTGTTAAGGGAATTGGTAACGATTGAAATAGGTATTGGATCCTTGGGAAGATATTCATTTTAATGCAGTTTACCCTTCCTATCAGTGTTAGTGGTAAATCTTTCCAATGTTCTAAGTCATCTTGTGATTTCTTCATTAATGGCTGATAATTTAATTTGTATAGATGGCCTAGATTATTATCTTGTCTAATACCTAGGTATCGGATTGCTTGCGTTTGCCATTTAAATGTTGATTCTTTCTTAAACTTTGTGAAATCCGCATTATTCATTGGCATTGCCTCACTTTTATTTGCATTGATCTTGTACCCCGATATTTCTCCATATTCCTTCAATTTCTTATGTAGTTCTTTTATTGATAATTCTGATTCTGTTAAGTATACTATGATGTCATCTGCAAATAGACTGATTTTATATTCCTTCTCTTTTATTTTTATCCCTTTTATTTTATTTTCTGTTCTTATCAGTTCTGCCAAGGGTTCTATAGCTAAAGTGAACAGTGAGGGAGATAGTGGACATCCCTGCCTAGTTGACCTGCTTAATTTAATCTTGTGTCATTGGTTGATGTATTTCCTTGTGCTCTTTTTAAAGCCTCTTGTGTGGGGCTCGATGCTACTTTTGTGATGACCAGGGGTGCAGTGCTAATTTATTAGGTGCCGGAGCTCAACAAAAACAGCGACAAGGAGGTGCCTGGAGTGGCCCCAGGTTCCGGTGAGCTCCAGCAGCACTTCGCCCCTGGTGATGACACCCATCTTATTGTCCTCTAGAAAAGTCTGTGTAGTATCAACTGCTCAAGATACCTGGACAATGTTAGGACAGGCTTGTGTGCAGTTCTTCAGACATAAATCTGCATGATAAAGTTTCTTTAAACACTGAATGCCTTTTTATAACTGGTTTTTTTAAAAAAAAAAGACTCTTTGGCTTCAGTTATGCATAAATTCTTAACACTTGGATATGATATTTTAAGTGAAGATGCTTGACAGGTTGACTTTGAATTCTGGATCTTTTAATTTGAGTAAACTACAACAAGCATTCAAACTGTATACAACAATATTTATAAATATAACCAGAAAATATTTGCCCATTCTGAATTTCACATCATTATTGGTATACTGAATATGAGTTTGATAATCAATATTGGTATTTTCAAGGCTGGCTGGAAGGAAAATCATGCAACTTTCATGAATGAGTTGAAGAATCTTCAGGCAACTGGACTCACGACACTTGGGCAAGCCTTGCGGGCATCCTTTGATTTACTCAATTTGAATCGTTTAGTCTCAGGAATAGATAATTATGGTCAAGTAAGTGCAATCAACAATTTTAAAAGTTGCTTGGCTCGTATCCCATGCGTAACTGAGATTCACTGCTTAAAGGTAATTAATTTTTTTTTAAAAATACAATTTTGTTGGTATTGAGAATTATAGAAATTGAGACTGAGCTTGGCATTAGAATTTGTCCGACAGTCCATTTGAGCCTCTGATCTCTAAAAATTCAGTTACTAGAAAGGAAGAATTGAGCATCTAATCTGGTACTGTGTATATTGCTTAAAAAAAACTAGATCAATAGCAATATTTTGGCAGCCTGTTCTACAACGAACCAGAGCATTTGCACTGTACAGTCAGAAGTTATTGTTTGGATTGAATGATTAGTTTTTTAAAAATGTTTGATGTTGTTACTTATGTTGTACAAGAAGTTTGTGGCCAAGGTACGGGTAAAAGGGGTTAAAAAGCCCAGGCAATTTAAAGTAATTGGTAAAGGGATTAGGCAAAGAAGAATAATCAACGTTTTGGGCCTGAGCCCTTCATCAAGGTATTGTGGAAAGATTACTTGTGAAGAGAGAGATGAGAAAAAGGCTTTCACCCAGAGGGTGGAGTTATTCTTTTCCTGAATATTAATTTTCTGAATAGGCAAACCCTAAGTAATAATCACTGCATTATTCCACGTTATCACCTGCCACCACTCCGATAGACCCATTATTTCTACTGCTTGACAACAAAGTTTGAATCTATGGCAATACATTATCAAGTTACACATGCTTTAATTGTACATATTTCCCTTTTAATAACATCACAAAAACAGCCCCTTAAACTTGATGTCTATGCTGACCAAGATGCCAAATTAAGCTAACCCCACCTGCACTCTGTCTACAACAGTCATCCTAAACCACTTTCAGGTGGCCAGAAAACCTGAATGTAAAACGGCCTAAAATACCCAAAAGTGGCTGTCAGGAGGCCACCCGAAAGCAGAAAACCTGTCCCCGAGGAGCACTTGCTCAACCCATCTCGGGGAGGTATATTCTCTGCTTCTGAGTGCTCCCCCTAGGGACCTGTAGCAGGGGGCAGGCTGATGACCTTTCAGGTGGTAGAACATTACCTTCAGTACTGCCACCTGAACATCCTTTCGCAGACACCCACAGCCGGCTCCAGAGCTGCATTCTCCCAGCGATTCCACCTGAAAGTGGCTAAATCCCACATCTGACCTGTCTGTCCTTGGCCTTCTCCACTGTCAGAAAAAGCCAAATGCAAACCAAAGGAACAACATCTCCTGCCTGGACACTCTCCAAACAGATGGCATTAACATGGACTTCTCTGGCATCTGTTAAAACCCCCATCTCCCAAGTCTCTCTCCCTATTTCTCTCTTTTCCTATAGCTCTCCATCCCTTTCTCTCTCCATTCACAGCTTTTTTCTCTTCTTCCCTCCCACCCATAACTACCTATGAGCTTTTTGCCTGCTGGCCTGTGCTCCTCTCCTCACACCCTCCCTCCACCTTTTTATTTCATTTGTCTGCCTGCTTTTTGTTCACATCTTGAAGGGCTCAGACCCAAAGCATAAGTTACCCTTTACTTCCAAAAGATGATGTGTGATCTATTGAGTTTCTCCAGCACTTTTATGTATTCCTTTACAATTTCAGCTTCTGCAGGCTTTTCTGTTTAACTCTGCTACCCTTTATCTCAGTTTATTCCTCTCTACCTTCACTCCTACTACCTTTATCTGTTCTTTTATATTCTTTGCCTGCTTCCACCTAGTCTTTGATTAGCATAATGGTTAGAACAAACCATTACAGTGCCAGGTTCGAATCCAGTGCTGTCCGTAAGGAGCTTGTACATTCTCCACATGACCTCGTGGGTTTCCTCCTGGTGTTCAGGTTTCCTTCTGCATTCTGAAGGGATGAGAAAGTTGATTAGACATTGAGCTCATGGACCAGAAGGGCCTGTTAACATGCAGTTTTTCTGAATTAAAAGTTAAATAAAATCAATCCCCATTTCACCTCTTTCCATCCCTTAAATGGTTCTACCTATCCATAATACTTTTCCCATTTTTGGTCTACCTACCACCTAATGGCCCCTGGCTCACCCCACCCTGTTCCCTTCATACTATCCATAATACTTTTCCCATTTTTGGTCTACCTACCACCTAATGGCCCCTGGCTGGCTGGCTTTCTCCTATCCTGATAATGGTTAATAAATCCTTCCACAGCCCCTTTGCTGCTTAACCAGTTGAATTCTTCCAAATTTTGTTCTTTGCTCCAAATTCCAGCATCTGGATTCTTTTGTCTTTGGTTCCTGCAACAATAGACATTATCTATCCAGTCTTGTGACTTTTAATAAAACTACCCAGTCTATAATGATCAACTCACTCCTCATATCTTCAGGGTTGGTTTAGATGTTTTTGAGTTTTGGATTGAACTACTTCACTTGCAGAGAATCAGGAGGTACAGAGATTAAAGAGAACCCCAAGGTGTTTTATACTTTCATTAAAAACAAGACGATGACTAGGGAGAAGATAGGATCACTCAATAACAAAGGAGGGAATGTGTGCCTGCCAAGCAGTGGCATACGAGTCTAACTTATCAGTGGATGTTGGTCCAAAGGGATTGGTTCGATGTTTAAAACGCTGTCGCTATGACTATCTGTCTGTTTTGAATGACTGTACCAAAGCATTTGCAGGTGGAGAATTCCAATAAAATGGTTTGTTTTCTGCAGGGGAGGAATCCTTTCTTTCTTGAGCCATCTGTTGTAATTACCATCTCTGATGGAAGCAAAATGACAAATAATGGTGGGGTGCAAGAGGAGGTAAGATACAGTTCCTGTAGCAGTTGTAACAGAATTTAGACACTACTTCTGTTGTATTCTGGATTCCTATAGCTGCTTGTTTTATTTTACCACATCCTAATACCTTTACTCTCCCCACTTTCACAATTCTGCTGTTCTCTTCAATATTCTAAGAAACAGGCCCTTTGGCCCATAGTGTCTATGCTGACCATGATGTGAAATCAATCAAGTCCCACCTAGACGTCCACATTTCACCATTTCCTGTTTGTACATGTATCGAATACAAGTCCATAACAGACAGGAGCCATAATAGGCCATTCAGCCCATCAAAATAAAACACAAAAGTCTGCAGACATGGTGGTTAGAAGTAAAAACAATGCTGGAGAAACTCAGCAGGTCAAACCGTGTGCTTTATATAGCAAAGATAAAAATACATAACCAGTGTTTCAGGCTTGAGTCTTTCATCAAGATATGGAAAAATATCAGCAGGTGTCTGAACGAAAGGATGGGGGGAGAGACATGGTAACAAAGGCAGGGGGTAATTGGTGGAAAAGGAAGGGATGGCACAGCAGCAAACTAAGGGAGGAAGGATGGTAGGTGAATAGAGAAGGAAAGGGGTGGAGAACTGACAAAGGGAAGGGAGGGGGAAAGGAGAACAGGTTAGCAGAAACCGGAAAACTCAATGTTAATGCCATCTGGCTGGAAAGTGCCTAGACAGAAATTCAGCACATTGAATCTGCCCTGCCATTTAATCTTGAGCTGATCAATTTTCCCACTCGGCCCCACTGCCTGGCCTTCTTCCCATAACGTTTTGAAGCCCTGGCTAATCAAGAACCTGTCAATTTCTGTCTTAAATACACCAATGACCTGACCTCCACAACTGCCTGTAGCAACAATTCAACGATTTTCCACCCTCTGGCTGAAGAAATTTCTCTGCATCTCAGTTCTAAGCAGACACCCTTCAATCCTGAATTTGTGCCTTCTTGCCATAGACTCTCCCATCATGGAAAACAACCTTTCTGCATCCACTCTGTCTGTGCCTTTCAACATTCAAAATTTTCAGTGAGATCCCCCTCATTCTAAATTCCAACAAGTACAGGCCAAGAGCTGTCACAAGCTCTTCATTTGATAACCTTTTTGTTCCCAGAATCATCATTGTGAATCTTCTTTCAACTCTCGACAATGACATCACATTCTTTCTTAAATGAGGAGCCCAAAACTGCTCACTAAACTCCAAGTGAGTTCTCACCATTGCCCTGTAAAGCCTGAACATCACATCCTTGCCCTTCTATTCTGCTTCAAATGAATGCCATCGTTGCATTTGCTTTCTTCACCAACAACTCAACAAGCCAATTGACCTTCAGGCTATCTTGCATGAGGACTCGTAGCTCCTTTGCATCTTGTATTTTCAGTTTTCTCCCCATTTAGAAAATAGTCGGCCTGTTTTTTTTTTTAACAAAGTGCATGATTGTACAATTTCCAACATTGTATTTAATTTGTCACTTCTCTGCTAATCTGTCAGTCTTTTTGTAGCCTTTATTTCCTCAATGCTACCTGCTCCTCCACCTATCTTCGAATCATCTGCAAACTTACTCAAAGCCATTCGTTCTATAATATGAATCATTAACGTACACCATAAAACGAAGTGGCCCCAACACATTTGGCAGCCAACCAGAATATGATCCCTGTATTCCAACTCTGCTTCCTGCCAATAAGCCAATGCTTTACCCACACTTGAATGTTTCATATTATACCATGGGCTCTTATCTTGTCAAAGGCCTTTGAGAATCCAAATATACAACATCCACAGCACTGGGGTCTAGGACATTTTGGCCTCCACAGTTTGGCTCTGGACATTTTGGGGCTAACAGTTAGGTGGTAGCTCACAGACAAATTTGTGGAGCTAGGGATACATCATCCAATCATTTGGAAGATCATCAATAGCATGAAAAAAGTTCAAAGGGGAAGAGATACTATTATAAACAAATTATAGCTGGCTAAGATGAATAAATATTTATGTGAGGAACGAAGAATTCTGAAGATAATGTCTTCATATGGAGAGAAAGAACCATTAGATTCTGATTGATTGTCAGAGTACATACATGATATATACAACCCTCAGATTCTTGTTTCTTGTGGGTGAGGCCAAATTATCACTTATTGGCACTGCAAAAAAAACTGACTCAATGGTTGAGGGGATAACAGCTGTTCCTGAACCTGGTGTGTAAGTCTTGTGGCACCTATACCTCTTCTGATGGTGGAAGTGAGAACAGATCATGTGCTGGGTGATGTGAATCCTTGATGATTGTTGCTGTTTCTGTACGGCAGCATTCCCTGTAGATTTTCTCGATGGTGGGGAAAGTTTTGCCTGTGATGTCCTGAGCTGTCTCCACTACCTTTTGCAGGGCTTTTCACTCTGAGGCATTGGTGTCTCCAGACCAGACTGTCATGCAGCTCTGATCCCCAGTGATCCCTGAATCATTGAATACAAGTGAAGGGGCATTCGTAAGGGTACACTTGCAATACTGTGTGCAATTTTGGTCACCTAGCTATCGGAAGGATATAAAGTTGGAAAGGGCACAGAAGAGGTTTGTCATTGCTTTCAAGATTAGGGAAATTATAATGAGGGACTGAAAAAATTAGGTTTGTTTTCTTTGGAGCCTCTGAGGATGAGAAGGAATCTATAAGGTCTCTAAAATCTTGAGGGGCATAGATAAGTGACTGTTTCCTAGTGTTGGAGAACCCAAGGTGAGAGTGCAAGGTGAGGAAGTGGAATTTAGAAAGACACTTGAGGGGAAAATTCTTCGCTCAAATGGTGGTGGACCTGTGGAAGGAGCTACCAGACGAACTAGTGGAGGCAGGTTCGTTAGCTTCTTTTCAGAAACACTTGGATAACTACATGGATGGAAGAAGCTTGGTGGGGTTTGGGCTGATCTCTAGTAGCCCATAGAATTTTCCTACACATTATCTGCTAAAGCAAGTTTTAGCCTCCTTATTTCCTTTCTAACTGTTTTTTCTTGTATTTTGATAGTCAAGTACCTCATTTGCTGCTTGTTGCTCAGATCCTTACTGTACCTCTGCCACCTAACCTAGGGCCCCTGGGTCTATTTGATTTGCCTTTAATTTTGACAGGAATGTCAGAAGGCCAGCGCAGTTAGCGCCAATCTCTTTACAGCACCAGAAAACAGGGCTGGGGTTCAAATCCTGCACTCTCTGTAGGGAGTTTGTATGTTCGGTTTCCTCCCACTATTGAAAACATACTAGGAGTTGTAGGTGAATTGGGTGTAATTGGGCAGCACTGCTCAAGGGCTGAAAAGGCCTGTTACTATGCTGTATGTCTAAATTAAAAAAAAAATAAACATACAAACTCTCAAAATTTCACCTTTTGAAGGCTTCCCACTTCCAAAGCACATCTTTGCCAGTAAACAACCTGCCCCCACTCCAAAATTACAAGGTCCTTTCTCATTGCTCTTTCTCTAACTTAGTGTCAACCTGAGGGCCAGACCTATCCTTATCTATAATTATCTTGGAAATGATGGTATTATGATCACTAAGTCCAGTGTTCCCCTGCAATCACTTCCATTTGTCCTGTCTCGATCTTGGGAACTTTCTTGAACACATTTGACAAATTCTAACCCAATCAGACCTTTAACAGTATGGGATTCCCCTTGAATATGTGAAAGATAAAATCACCTGCGATCACAAGTTTATTTCACACAACTGTCTGCTATCTCTTTGTTGTTGATAATACAATCACATTAATGTGGTCATCCCTTTCCCATACCTCATTTCCACCAATATCGCCTCAATAGGTAAACTCTTTGGTCTGTACTAAGAACTGCTGCGATATTTTCCCTGACCTGCAATGCTACCCCTCCTAATTTCATCTCTCCCCTCTATCAGATCTGAATCAATGGAGCCCTCGAACATTGAGCTGCCAGTCCTGCCCTCCTGCAACCATCACACTAATAGCCACAATGACATATGTGCAGTTCATATCAATACACTTGATGAGTGACATGATTTTTTTCTTTTAAAAGTATCTTGATGAATTGACTCCATGATGCTTATCGGCTATGTGCTTGTATTTAATTTTTATCCAACTGTTTCTCTCTTCAAAGATGCTGTCTGAAAATTTCCTGTATTTTCTGTTTTTATTATGACATCTTACTTTTTACACATCCAATGTCTCAGTGGATGAGACTCTAGAGCAGGGGTCCCTAAACATTTTAGCTCGTTGAACCCTTCAGGGACTATGTGGCCCCTCATTGACCCCCAGGCATGGAATCCCAGTGCCAGGAGGTGGGGGGTGTGACCAGACAGTCTGACTTTTGAGCCCTCTGTCCTCCGTCCAGCACCACCTCAAGCGAGTCATTAATATGTCCTTCATTTGGGAGTGTAGGTCTTACACCCCGAAATGGAGGACAAATTAAATGCAGTGTCCTGGGGTCCGCAGGCCATGCGCATGACCCCAGATGAGAGGGAAATGTGATGGTGAAGCTCAATGTGATGGTGAAGCTCAAAGTGCTGGCTAGCGAATGCACAATGTGAGGGAAGCGTGACGGCGGTTCGTGATGGTTTATTACAAGTAACTTTCCCTCCCTGGGTGGATGCTGTGGAGATGCTATTTTAAATTGATCTCTCCCCACCCCCTTTCAACCCCCTGGATGGTCCCATCTACCCCCTGGGGGTCAATATCAACCACTTTGGGGATCCCTACTCGAGAACATATTTCATTGATAAAGACTGATATGAAGTACTCTAACATGGGCTTTCTGATTTTGTTGATATCCTTTTGATCAACTTCATCTCTCTGCTAACAGTCTTTTACTTTACAGTTTGTGGCAATGAAACAGACTACTGATCATAGTTCTTTTACTTAATGTCAACTTTGCCACATTTTATGCAAGTTAGAATTTTAATTTGCATAATTGTATGAAAAGTATTTATGTGGCCACTATCTCATTTTTGAGATCTCCAGTTGTGTGAATGAAATAGACTGTTTTTGGATATGTAGCTTTCTTAAACTTGATCAATGTAATATGAAACTGCTTTTACTGTTTCAGCTGCACCTGCCATTAAATTCTCCCCTGCCTGGTAGTGAATTGACAAAAGAGCCATTCCGGTGGGATCAGAGGTTGTTTGCATTGGTTCTTCGTCTCCCTGGTGCATCATCCTTGAAGCAGAGCCTCTTGGCAGTGTACCTTCAGACGAGTCTGCTGTGACCCAGATGTGTGAAGTGACTGGAGGTAAGCCAATAGTTCTGATCAAGGAAAAGTCATTAATTTCAGATTGTACAGTAATAGTGGCTGAGTGCTTATGGTTGTGGACTGGAAGTCTAGGGTTTCTCTAAGCCAGTTTGAATCCTGCTGACTAGGGAAGCAGCCACTGTGGCTTGAGTAATTTGTGTGTGTAATTTTCAAATTCTGACTTGTTTTATTTAGTGCTACTTGAGTATGAATTGACTTGATTGGGTAAAACCAAAATGGTTTATTCACTGTTTTACTACCTGTGACAATTTAATTCAATTCAAGATTTTCTAGTGCATTGGGTATAATTGGATGTTTAATGCTGTAGTTGTCAAATGTTAAGATTAATGGAATGAATTGCAAGTTGATTGCTATTTATTGATCAGGATAGGGCTACCTACATTTTTATCCAAATTATTAATATATTGTTACAAACAGATCCTTGAAAAACTTGGAGAGGATTCTTTGGGAGAGGATTTAGAGATGGATAGTCTACTCCAGAGTAGTGAGCATGGCTTTGTGAGTGATGGGTTGTTCCCTTCGAGCATAATTGAGTTTCTTGAAGAGGTGACCAAGAAAATTGATGGTCAAGTGGTGGATGTGGTATATGTGGATTTAGTAAAATGTTTGGAAAGGTAGGCTCATTCAGAAAGCCATGATGCACAGGGTCCATGAAAACCCAGATGCTTGAATTTGGAATTGGCTTGCCTGCAGAAGGCAGAGGGTGGTAGTAAATGCAGGGTATTCTGTCTGGAGGCTGACCAGTGGTATTCCATTGAGATCTGGGACCCATGCTCTTTGATTTTTATAAATTACTTAGACAAAGAAGTGGACAGGTGAGTCAATAAGATTGCAGCTACCTGCAGAAATATTTGTTTCACCTTTAGCCACTGGTGAAGTACTGAAAAATTGGAGAGTTGCAAATATTGTGCCTTTATTTAAGAAGGGCTGTTTGGATAAGCCAGAGATCTATGGCTGGTAAGCTTAATCGTGATTGAGAAAGTAACTGGAGGGAATTCTGAGGTACAGGATTTATCAGCATTTAAAGAACTGTTTAGGCCATAAGATATTGGAGCAACAGTCGGCTATTCAGTCCATTGAGTCTGCCATACCCTTTAATACGATTGGATTTTATTGTCATTTAAGACCAGACTGTAAAACAGAACACTAATAAACGAAATAACATTCTCCAAACATAATGCTACTTACACATTACGAGATTACACAAAAACAATGTAGACAACACAAGACTATGTCATTCCTACACCAGATGAAATAAATGAAAAAAAATGACTCAATTCGCCGATAGAAGAAACCACTCCACAGATTTCACACTTTTCCTGGCCCACCTGGAGAACAATGCCTTATACTTCAAGCTGCTGTTCATTGACTTCAGGTCAGCATTTTTTTAATGATCATTCCCCAAAAGGTGTGGACAAGCTGTCCTCGCTGCCACTCAACACCCCTCTCTGTAGTTGGATCCTGGACTTCGTAATGGAAAGACCACAACAGTGACTGCACTTCCTGAGAAGACTGAAGCGGACAAGACTACTGGCCACCATTATGTCAACCTTCAATAAGAGCTCTATCAAGAACATCCTGGCTGGCAGCATCAGTGTGGTATGGATGCTGCAGGGAACTAGATCAGAGGTCAATCTACAGGACCATAGGACCATAAGAGTGACAGAGAGGATCACTGGGGTTTCTCTCTCTCTTCTCTCTCTCTTCTCTCTCTCTTCTCTCTCTCTTCTCTCTCTCTTCTCTCTCTCA